>NW_022589704.1:99435139-99761899 GCF_004348235.1 Phoca vitulina
CATGGCTGGCATTTCTCCAGAGAGAACCTACCTGCTAATCACTCTTCACAAAGACTCCGTTGGATCGCCTGCCTCAGTGTCCTTGCTCCCTGGAATGTCCTCCCTCCTTCTCTTTGCTTGTCAGGGCTCTGCTTGTTCCCTGAAGCCCTTGTAAAGGCCATCGTCTACCCCAAGTGTCCCCCAGTAAGCCCAGTCGTGGGCAGTCGGGCCCCATTCCTTCACTCCCGGGTCTGCTCGTGCGCTCAGCATGGGGGGCTCGTGTGAGAAGCGCCAGGCCATGCGTCTGTCTGCTTTCCCTGACTGTGAGCTACAAGATGCCGAAGATGGTGCTTTTGTTCCTGATATCCCAGCACCTGGCACACAGCAGGGTTAGTGTTTGCTGGCTGAATGTGAATTCTGCTCTTGGTCCTAATTCTGCCTATTAGAGCCTCAGGAAGAAGGTATCTATTTTCTATTTCACCTGAAAGCCTTGTGACCTTCCTTTCCAACACAACTCTCCCACTTTCTTCCACCTCTCCTGCCATGTCATTCTGGCGGGGTAAGGGATATAGACAGGCCCGGATTCAAATCCGGACCTCCTAGCCACCTGTTAGTCATGTAACTTTATCAAAACATTAGCTGGTCTGTGCCAGAGCATCCTTCACTGTGAAATGTCTCCAGCACCTCAGAGAGTTTTAGCATGTGTGAACCTCCACCCCCTTCCCCCTTCTGCTCACACCTGGGGGTCTCCTGTTCGGCCAGTGTCCTCTGGAAGGAAACTGGAGCTCCCAAGGTGGCCGGGGAATTGGTAGGTAGTCTGCTTTGTCTGCTTTCGTGTCTCTTAGTGGTTACGTGGCACTGTTAGCAAGTCCTATTAGCTCAGGGAGAACTTGAGGTTTTAATCAAATGCTGCCATAAAGGGTTGACAAACAAAGCTCACCAGTGCTCAGCTGTCATTAAATGGATGATGCCTTTGAGTCAGGGGACTGACAGTTCTAATAAAACGCAAATATGAAGGGATAAACATATGTGGTAGATAGCCCAAACTCACCCTGCCAGTGTGGGTCCAGCCACTCACCCTGGAGAGGTGGGTTCCAGACCAGGCTCTGGAAGTGATGAGCTTGTGGCCCCAATCAGGTGACTTTGCCTCTCTGAGCCTCCATCTGCTAAGAGCCCCTGCCTCATCTGACGACCGTAAGGGTTAATCCATGCAAAGCACTTAGTACAGTGCCTGATAGATAGAGGAGGGATAGCCAATAAGGCTGTCGTGAGAAGTGAGACAGAGTCAGTAGAAGTGTTTGGAAGATACGGCAAGCCTTGTCATTGTGTCTTTCTGTGTTGAAGTCCCCTTGAGGGCATCACCCTCATAGAGTGCCCAATCCAGACCCACCCGGACCATTCCTGACTTGTTTCTCTCCCCCTGGCCTCCATCTCCCCTGTCCCCTACTCCAAATGCCTTCAAGTCCTACTGGTTCTACCTCCTTAAGATCTGTCTCGCCTGCCTCCTTCCCTCACATCACTGCCACCACCTTGGTTCAAAGCCAGAACACTGTGCTGGAATAATGCCCAGGGCCAGTGAACACCTCATCATCCATCAAAAGTCAACACAGACATTGCTTCCTTCCTCCTGGGGCCCTCTCAGATGCTCCCACAGCTCCTCCTTCTTCCCCTTCGTGGCCATTACCACAACTTGTGCTTTTCTATTGACTTCTGGTGCTGGATTTGTCTTTTCCACTAGACCAGATGAACTAAAGAATCAGAGACTCTGTTCTGCTCATCATCGTTCATCCCCAGCACCCGGCACAAGATTATGGATGAATGAGTGAACGAGTGAAGGAACACTCTACAAGCCCTCAGTACCCTCTTCACCCTGCAACCAGAGTGATCTTTTTAAAGACAGCTCTGATCACGTCACTCTCCTGTTAAAAATCCTTCTGTGCTTCCCCATAGTGATTAGGGTGTTTTCCGAAATGCTTAGCCCATCTCAAGATACACACTTCCTGCCCAGGACCATCTCTGTCCCTTACCCTCCCCTGTGTTTTTATGCAAGGTGCTTGCCATGCCAACCTCCCCGCCCCCCCCAACAGGCCCCAAAAGACCCTGCTGTCTTTGCACATGGGGCTTCTTCCTTTGGATCACTCTGCGTTCCCCTCCCCCACTGCGACCCCCCATACCAGGCCAGTTCCACTCTAGCTGACTAAATCCTACTGGTCCTTCAAGATCCTCCTAAACACAGTCTCCATTCAAAGGAGTAATGCATGTACCTTTAAGACAATTTGAATTTTAACTGTGTATTCCCTACCCTCTAAATAGGAATGAAAAATCCTCACATATCCTATGATTTAGTCATTGAAATTAAGTGACTTGTCTAAGCCTTTCTTTTTTATTTTTTTAATTTGAGGATAGTTGACATACCATGTGATATTAGTTTCAGGTGTACAATATAGGGATTCCATAGCTCTGTATGTTATGCTATGCTCGCAAGCGTAGCCACCATCTGTTACCTTACAACACTATTACAACATCATTGACTATATTCCCTATGCTAAGCTTTTTATTTCCAATCTAAATAAGTAAATAAATAAATAAATAAGTAAGTAAATAAAATACAACATAAAATATGATACAATGTCATATGCCAATTATATGCCAACAAAACTGGAAAAAATAAATCATTTCAATTTTTTTTTTAATTTTTGAAACATTCTCCTGAGTCCCTTCCTCCAGGAGGCTTCCCTGCCCATCCAGACTGGGCTAGGGCACCATCATTTGAGCCCACAAAGTACCCCTGTGATTGCTTTTCTTGGAGCCCTTTGTCTGCTCAGTACTCCCTCCCCCCATAGTCTAGGAACTTACAGAGGACAAATAGCATATATTATTCACATTAGTGTCCTTAGTATCCTCCACAAGGCTTGTCTCAGAAGAGACATTCAGTACTTTTTCAGAGGCTGGTGAGGGGGTGATTGAATGAATGAAACCACCACTCCAGAGGAACAGGACCATCGGGGCAGCAATTATAGGGTGCCTAGAACTGAGTGAGGCAGCAAAGTGGGGTTTCCTGGGCATCCAAGACACTGCTGGGGCATTAAACACTGTGCACGGGTGCTGGGGCCATGGCAGGAAATGAGGGACAGGACCTCTGACATCCCGCAGCTCGCCTCTTCATGGGAGAGAGACATTCAAACAGTGTACAAATGACCAAATCAACAAACCGAAGGTAATTATAAATTATGATAAGAATTTTGAAGAAAGCAAACAAGGGAATCTGAATTATATGGTCACAGAAGCCTCTCTGAATAGTATATTTAGGATAGGAAGATGAGAAGGAGCCCTACGAACACTGGGATGGAGGAGGAGGATTAGAGGCTGGCTTATTTGAGGATCCAAAAATAGATGCCACCAGTGTTATGAGAGTATAGTGTGATATTATCAGAGCTACAATGTATGTACACACACACACACACACACACACACACACACACACACCTGTGTCTACATCCCAACCTGTAAGATGATCTCTGAACTTCTCATTTCTCCAGCACCTGGGTGGCTCAGTCAGTTAAGCATCTGCCTTCAGCTCAGGTCATGATCTCAGGGTCCTGGGATCGAGACCAGCATCAAGCTCCCTGCTCAGTGACTCAGTGGGGAGTCTGCTTCTGCCTCTGCCCCCTAACCCCCACTCATGCACACAAGTGTTCTCTCTCAATCTCTCTCTCTCGAAAATAAATAAATAAAATCTTTTAAAAAAAACCCTTCTCATTTCTCATCTCAGTTTTCTTACCTGCAAATGACAGATGTGAAGACCCAATAAAACAATGTTCTCATGGCAATCCCAACAGAGGCCCACCGTTAGGATTAGACTACTTCCTACCAGGTTTGGTGTCGGGGAGTAGAGGCAGGACACAGAGAGTGAGCTCAGGGCTATGCAAGGAAGGGCTATGCAACTCCAGCAACTTTACTGATTTGCCAAGGCTGTCTCTTCTTCCATATGCAAATGCATTTTATATCTGACATATAGATTCATGCAGACCTAAACACACAAACACAAGCACACACATGTACAAATGAATACACAGAAGGAATAGGACACAGGAGATCAAATACAATGAATATCTACATGTATTTATCCTGGAATCCAAATAGATGGTTGTAAGTACTTATTTGTTTGTTTGTTTGTTTGAGGCCTATTCAATAATGACACCCCTAGGAGTGGACACTTTCATTCTACAGCCTTCTTTAAGGCAAATTCATGCATGGAGGGAACCAATAGGCTTTCCCTTTAGAAAAGGACCTCCTGGTTTTTGGAAATGAGAGTCGTGGTTGTTTTGATCAGGAGACCCAGATTAGGTGGCTTCTACCTCGATCCTTGGGAACTAGCAGCCAGCCGCTGTCTGGTCACTATGTAGAATGTCCATTAACAACTGCTCTAATGACATTGAAGGTCACAGAGAGGCCGCCTTGATTATCTTGCTCATACAAAGAGTCCAAGAGCTATGTTTTGCTAAATAATTGGGAAAATGTGGGCTACTCCCCCAGCACTTCCTAAAATGCTTTCATCGGTTAGCTTATGTCTACCATCCCCAAAGTCCCAGGTATCCTTAATTATAGGATCCAGAGAACTCAAATGGGCAACACCCCACTCAACTCTTTTCTCAACTTTCATCTACACAGTAAAGAATGTGCTTTTCCTTATCCAAACCACCAGCAGGATAATCTCATTCTACATTTTGCTGATTGGTCTGCAAACATAATCTTCAGTGGCAAAAATCTTGAAGGGTTGCCTTGAGATTTGAGCATTCAATCAATCTAAGGAATTTCTTTTGGCAACAATACTTAGGCTTGGTCCGAACTCATGGGGCTGTGGCTGGCTCTGTGTCTCTGAGGTTGGGTATGCCCGGCTGTGTGGTTAAATATTATTGGCGCTGAAGTTGGCCATGGGGTCTGTTCAAGGAAATTATGCTGATGTGATTTTGAAGAAAGCTTAAAGGAAATGGTACTATTTCTCCTGAAGAACAGAAGACTGAAGAGCAATTAGATTTCTGTTTCCAAGTTCAACAGTGTCTGTAACCCCGAGCAAGCACAGAACATACCACAGGACCCTGCAGTTGTCTTTCTGCCATTAGAATGGGAGCCTGAGGAAAGTTCTTTCACTTCTACTCCCCTGATGCACCTACACATAGTGGATGTTCAGAGGACGTTTGCCAACTTTTGAATTCATGAATGAAGAGAATAAATTATATTCTATTTTCATTAGAAACTAAACAAGAGGGCATGTGCTCAAGCTAAACAGTGATTTCTGGTGTACATTTGGAACAATTCCCAGAGCAGCCAAGTGACAGCCAAGTGAAGATAGAGAATGTAAATAAGTTTACTGGAAAAGTTGAAGAAACTCTATCCTTGAAAATATTTTAGAATTCTTAGTCATTAATAATGGATGCTTAAGTTTATTTATCTTCATGTAGATAGGGGACTAGATTTGTCAAGTTTTCCTCAAGTTTTAGTCTTTGATTAGCATAGTTTTAAATAAACCCCATGATTATATGAATCTTGACTTGTAGAACATTTTAGTCTTTAATTCTGCCTAAAGCACCACTGAATATAAGACAAGTTCTTGGTATATTCATGGATGCAGTAGACACCATTGAGCCTACAACAGCAGGCATTCAGCGCATGAGCCTGAACACTCCCACGTGGTGCCAATGGCAAACATTACTACTCAATCATGATACTCCCAATGAACTCAGGTGGTGCCTCAAAGTCCTTCTTATCAACCTCCAAGTAATCAGTGTTGCCACACAGGAAGAAACCAATTTGCCATTTCAGATTTTGTAATTCTCTACTCCAAGCTTTTTGAATAAGGATTTGTTTGCCCCCCAGTGATACGCAGTCTATGCCAAAGGGTAAGTGAATTTACAGGAAGAAAGAGGGCTCACAGTAACTAACTTTACTAAAACATTGAGGGGAAGGGGAGAGGTTTTTCACTCTCTACTCTTGAAATCAATGACAGAAGAAATATCTCCTAGGCATCTCCCATGGCAGACACTGCATCAGACATGGGGGACAGTAGTGTCCGAGACAGGTAGGGCTCCTGTCCTCATAGCACTTTCATTTTAGAATGCAAAGCAGGTAATAGGCATGTAGACAATAGACACATTTTACAATTTCAGACTCTTGGAAGTAATATGAATAAAATAAAGGAGAGCTATGTAATAGAAGGTGGAGGTGGGGTGTGTTGAGTTTAGAGCATCAAAAAAGGCTCATGGAGGAGATGACAAAAAAAAAAAAAGGTACCCATGCAAGACTAGAAGAATTTCCAAGTAAAAAAGAGAGAGAGAGAGAAAGACCACTGTCAAAATTCCTGAGAACAAAGTTTGAATGTTTAAAGAGACAACAGAGGACCAGTGTAGCTGATGCAGAGTGAATGTTGGTGAGAGGTGAGGTCAGAGAGGTGGGTAAAGGTGAGATCGAACAGGGCCTGTGGACCTACATGTGAATTTTATACTGGTTTCTGTTGCGTGTTTTCAACACAGGAATAATATGACGTAATTGGCACTTCAGAAAAATCACTCTGACTGCTAAGTGGCTGGTAGATTTGGGAGCTGTGGGAGAATGAAGCCGAAAGAAATGGAAGGAGGCTGTTGCTGTGGTCAGAGCAGGGAAAGATGGTGGCTGTTATGGGCAGAGTTGTGTTTCCCCAAATTCAGTTAAAGTTCTAACCTGAAGTACCTCTGAATGTGACTGTATTTGGAGATAGGGTCTTTAAAGGGGTAATTAAGTTAAAGTGGGGTAATTGGGGGCAGATCCTAATCCAATGTGGCCGATGACCTTATAAGAAAAGAAGATTAAGACACAGACAGGTATAGAAAGAAGACCACATGAAGACAGGGATAAGATGGCCATTTACCACCAAGGAGAGGGGCATCAGAAGACACTAACCCTGCTGACACCTTGATCTTGGACTTCTATACTCTAGAACTGTAAGACAATACATTTCTGTTGCTTAAGCCACCCAGTCTGTGGTGCTTTGTTATGGCAGCCCCAGCAAACTAAAATAGTGGCTTAGGTTAAGGTTGTGGGTGAGAAGTGAAGTGGTCAGATCCAAGGTACATTTTGGAGGAGAACTGACAATTCTTATTAGTGGATCAGATGTGGAATGTGAAGGAAAGAGAGTAATGAAGGCTACTCTTAGGTTTGAAGCCTGAACATTTGTGTTGGGGTGGGGTGCCATTACACATATGGGGGAGAAATCCAGAATTCTGTTTGGACTAGGTTAGGTTGACATTTGTCTTAGGTTCAGAAAATGTCAAATCTCATGTGTTTCATATCTAAACAGTCTCACAGGATACAAGTTACCTTCCCTCTGCCACTAAAGATTTCCCAGAAGAAATGTTGGCAAAGCATCATTTTAACTAAGACATGACAGAGAGCTCTCAATTTCATGAGCCACCCATTTTCTTATTGTTAGGATAATTGCTAGGAAGTTATTCCTTTGGTTTAGTAGAAATTGGCCCCTTTGTAAATTCCTTCCATCAGACTTCATCCAACTACTGGACAAAAGAGAACAAATCTATTCTCTCACTTAATGGCTTCTAGTAATTACACACTTGGTAATTAGGACTAATCCTCCTACAGAAAATAAGTAGAAGAGATGAGCAAAGTGTTTTAAAAGCTACTGAAGTAATAGAGAAGTTCCAGGCCAAGATCCAGAAGAAAATGGAAATCTAGAGAGATAATTTTGGTAGGGGTTATATTTCCCCTGAAAGCAGATGTTGACTCTGGATGCAGGGTACTGGGACTAAACAGTACTCCCCTGGTTTTTAGCCTCATGGAGCTAAAGGAGCAAGAGTTGAATCCAGAGCCAGCCAAGGTGGAATGATGGGGAGGTAATATATCCCCATATTTTAGGGTGCAACCCTAAAGGACTATACCCTAGAAATAAAGGTGAATCAGAAATAAACCAACCCTGACATGGACAGCTTCATGTCATTTGAATGGCCCTCAGAATCTCAAGCTGTAAAGCTGGATTAAGGTGACCACTGACTCCTAGTCCCCCTGGTTTCTGCCAGCACTAACAGAAAAACCCTTTCTGGAGAAAGATAACACCATCTCTGGTATCACCACTTCTTCCACAAACAATTTTTTAGTACAATGTTGACAACATAATCAAAAGAAAAGCAGGTATACAAAGATGTAAGGCAAAATGATCAGTAATAAATAGAAATAACAGAATATAGAATCAGATCCATAGAGTGTCCAGGGGCACCTGGGTGGCTCAGTCGGTTAAGCATCTGCCTTTGGCTCAGGTCATTGATCCCAGGGTCCTGGGGTCGAGTCCCGAGTGGGACTCCCTGCTCAGCAGGGAGTCTGCTTCTCCCTCTCCCTCTCCCTGCTAGTGCTTTATCTCTCACACTCTCTCTCAAATAAATAAATAAAATGAAAAAAAAAAGATCCATAGGGTGTCCAGTTATTGAACTTATCAATAAAGCCTTTCAATAACAATGTCTTTGGTGTTCAGGAAGATAAAAAGAGAATTAAAAATTTCATCACAGAACTGAAAATATACAAAATAATGTAAAATGGAATGGGAGTTCTATAACTGCAAAACCACAAAATAAAAACCCAAATGATAGCTCTAATAGCCAAATAGTTCACTGGAGTCCTAGAAGGAGAAAAGATAGAAAGGAACAGGAGAAATATTTAAAGACAAAAATGGTTGAGAATTTCCCAAAACTGATGAAAAAATATCAAATGACAGATTTAAGAAATTAAAAAAAAATTTTAAGATTTTATTTATTTATTTGAAAGAGAGAGAGTGAGAACACAAGCTGGGGGAGGTTGCAGAGTGACAAGCAGACTCCTCGCTGAGGATAGAGTCCAATGTGGGGCTCTATCACAAGACTCTGAGATCACAATCAAGAGTTGGACGCTTAACCAACTGAGCGACCAAGGCGCCCCAAGAAGTTTAAAAATTTAAAGACTGACTTCATGTTCTCTGTAAGTTTCTCTTCTCCATGCACAATAACACTGCTGTCTTCCCTACATGGCGCTATATCCCCAATTCTTCATCTCTGAGCACTGGCACATCTACATTCCTCCTCAAATTGCCATCTACCCTAAAATCCACTGCTTCAGAGGCAGAATGACCACCATCACACACAAGACGATCAACTCACCCCCTAACTGGAACTACAAACATCTATTAAGGCAACCTAAGTTTGCAACAAGTTTCTTTTTATAGTGTCATCTCTTTCTTCTATACATCCCTTCAGGTTTCACGTTTTGTCCCATATGCTTTGCTGAAATTAGGATCCTCTAACTTTGCCGAAGATGCGCCATCCATGTAATCCTGGATGAAAAGGCAATGAGATTAGTTGGTGGGACATATTCCTAGTGAACCTATGTAGATGGCTAGAAGTCGTATGATTTTCAAAATGCCCACAAACCACCTGTTCTGGTTAACAGCTTGTTCTGGAATTAACCAAGAGTAATGTACTCTACTAGTACAAAGTGTCTTGAAACATTCTTGCCCCATTAACAAAAATAAGTATATTATTTGACTGCCTCAAATATTCTCAAAACTTTTCAAGCATTATTGACAATGAGATAAGTCATATCTGCAGGTTCTTATCATATGCTGGGATACATTCATGTGGGCCCAGGCACCCCAAATCACCTACAAGGGCTAGAAGCTCTCATACTGACTCACCACTGACGTTGTGCCCACATCCTGTTTCCTCTCCATGCTTGAGCTGTATTTCTCAAGCAGCCACAAAGAATAAGAGCAGCAATAAATGAGTCATCCTTACATCTCCTTTGGAACATAGTAAAAATGGCTTCCTCTAGGGCGCCTGGGTGGCTCAGGCGGTTGGGCGTCTGCCTTTGGCTCAGGTTATGATCCCAGGGTCCTGGGATCAAGCCCCATGTCAGGCTCCCTGCTCAGTGGGGAGCCTGCTTCTCCCTCTCCCTCTGCTGCTCCCCCTGCTTGTGCTCTCTCTCTCTCTCTGTCAGATAAATAAAATCTTTAAAAAAAAATGGCTTCCTTTGTCTGAAATGTCCCCTGCTTCATGCCTCAGCCCCTTCCACATCCTGGCTAATTCACAGTCATCACTGCAAATGCAGCACATAGACTTCATCTTCTGTCCAATCAGCTTCTTTAACTCCCCAATCTGGGTTAAAACCTTCTCTCTGGAATGATACGGCCTCTGCATCTTCTCTACATCACAGCATTTCTAAATCTGACTTCTAATCATCCTTCTCCTGTTCGTATTCTCAGGTGAACTGCATGCAATTTGAGGGCAGGGACCAGGTCTTCGGCACTGTGCCATTCGCGCTCTTATACAACATACTGCCTGGCATATGTAACAATTGGAAAATTGGTTTTTGAATGAATGTTGAAAATGTTAGAAGACGGATGGCAGCTAAAATTGAGTAAGGATGAGACACAATAGTGGGTGCAAAGACAGACAGTTTGCAATTCCAGGATGAAGACAGAGATATCTGAGGTTCATTTTCATTGACTGAAGGCTCTGGAAAACCTGCAAGAATGCAGAATCAACCTGATTTTAAAAACCCAGGAAAGCATCTTTGATATGCCTGATGACTTAGTTTCAAGGATGTTAACGTCATTGTTATTTTGAATGTTAATAAGTATTTATTTAATGTCACACTATTTTACGAATCATGTAATTATCGTTGTACGTTTATACATAATGATAGAATAATAACCAATTTGATTTATTCATACATAAAAACAATTTTAATAACTATTTTTAGCAGTGAACATTGAATATGATTCAATTATCCAACACAAAGGGATCGGTTAAATTAATCAAAGCACATCAACACAACAGAATGGTACCGATATGCAGTCATTTAAAAAGATTATGTAATGGGGAGTGCAGGGATGGGCAAAATGGGTGAAGGGAAATGGAAAGTACAGGCTTCCAGTTATGGAATGAATAAGCCAAGGGATGAAAGGTACAGTACTGGGAATACGTCAAAATACTGTAATGGCGTTGTATGGGGACAGATGGTGGCTGGCTACGGCTGTGTTTAGCATAACGTAATGTATAGACTTGTCCAATCACTACGTTGCACACCTGAAACTAATGTAACAGTGTGTGCCAACTAAGTTTCAATTTAAAAAACTATTATATAATTGTGTATTTATTGATAGGTAAATATTTTCAAAATTATTAAAAATTGAAAAATATGTCACAAGTTGTGAAATAGTACATATAAGTGGAATATAAAGTGGTATATGAAATTAAAAGGACACATAGCTTTATAAAGGAGTTACAGGTGATTGAAATTTTTTTCTTGATACACACCTATATTTTCTGAAGTTTGTTCAATGAACATGTGATATTTTGCAGAAAAAGAAAATCTAAGGAGGGACTGTACAATTCTTAAAAGGTCAGTGTCTACTCTATCTTCCTATCTACCAGGTTATTATGAGATGCAAATGAGATAAATATGCATGAAATAAATGAGATTATGGTTATTAGATATGGTTATGAGATAAATATGCAAACTAAAATGTTTTTGAAGCATTTCTATTAACATTATAAATATGATCAATAATATTTTTGGAGATTTGGTCCGGGGGTGGGGGCGGGGGGCGTGGGGGAAACAAAGCCTGTAACACAAAGGTTAGTGTATCCGAGGTGGTCAGGGGTTCCCGGATTCCCCGCACAGTGTTAAAAATGGAACCGCAGCCACGTAGGGCATCCCAGCTCCTGCTGACCTGACCCACCGTCCTGCGCCAGTCTCTGGGCCGGTGGGCAGCCGCGCCTGCCTTCCCAGCCGGTCTGCAGACAGAACACTTCGCGGTTCTGTCGACCCGCCTCTTCTTTGTCAACGCTGACTTCATCTTCAAGGCCGATCCCTTGGATTTGTTTAGAGATGTAGAGCTTTTAAAAACCTGAGCCAGCTTTAGAGAACAGTCGCCTCCCTTCCCTGGATAGGCTGAGTCCCCGCTCATTTACGCCAGGGGAAATTTACGCATCTCTTCGCACCAGCTCGCCTACGTCCTTGCTAATTCCCTAATCATATTGAATTATTTGGAGTTTACTGTGTCATCCCTGGTCACCTACAGATTCCCTCACTTCATTACTCCTAGGCCAAACTGTCTTTGGAAGCCTCCTGTGACAGATTTATATTCTGAGCAACAGACAGGAATGCGTTTCTCTGCTTTTCCTTTGCTTGTACTACATAAACATGTCCCAGGACACTCCCATGCAGGAGCCGCTGGGCAGACCTTGTTCACAGAGGGGCTCCCTGAGAGGAATCTTCTAGAAAGGGGAGGTCGCTGGCTAGGGGATAGGATTACCCACCAAGGGCCTGATGCCTGAAAGGTGTGTTTAAACTTCAACATGCCTCCTGAAAACCGAACTATTTAATTATTTTGTAGAAACATCTACAACTTAAATGCATATATTGGAGTTGCTGATGTCTAAAAGAAGCTATTTCAACTTTCAGGTTTCACACAACACCTTCGTATATGTGTTGGCACACTTTAGCCAAACTTATATACATAGAAATTGCCCATCGTTGGTCAGCAGCTTGGTAGAAATAGAGCCAATAGAAATATATATATTATAAGGAGTATATGATATTGATATTGGTGTTATTGTTGCTCTTGGGCTTTTCTTGCCCTGAAGCAGGGAATGAGACCAGGTTTTCATCCTGAGGAGTTATAGTCTAGCGGAAAATACAGGTATACAAATAAATGTTATTCTATGATGGGTACATCATAGAATTATAAATAAAGCATTGTAGAACCACAGACAGAATAGTAACTAAGTAACTTGGTGACACTGAAAAGACTTTTGCTTGGATGGGAAACACTTGAAATGGATCTTAAAGTATGTATAAACGGAGTCAGCCCAGAAAAGGAGGAGAAGACCTTCCAGAAGGGGGGAAACATCACGAGGATAGGCATGAAGGCTTAAAGGGGTAGGATTTCTTTGACAAATATTGAGAAGTTCGGCTCATCAAGGACAGCAGACAATCAATAGTAGTGTTTTGCAAAGTAGCAGAATATGACTGGATGATTTTCCTAGATCAGTGCCTCTGGCATTTGTGAGAGAGGTCTATGGGTAGATAAAACAGAGACTGTTAGATGGAAGAGCAATCAAGAGGCAGCCACAGGAGAGCGACAATAAGAACTTAAACCGAAGGCAAACAGTAGGGATGGAAATGGGGTCAAATTCAAACCAAGTTTAGGAGACATACTGGACAGTACTTTCAGTTAATGGGAAGCAGGGATGGGCAGTGGAAGAGTCTATGATGGTTTGGACAATGGGATAAATAGAAAAGGAAAGGCACATTTACTGGCTACCCCCCTGTGCCCTATTCACTGTAACTGAACTCAAGAATGCAAGAGATGGGGATGGTTTGAGGTTAACGTAATGTGTAAAATTATAGTCATGTCAACTTGGAGGCACTCATACTGGCAGTTCTTGCTTTAGGTGGTAGTATAGCACTGCAAAAAAGACTGGGCAAGCAGCATGCACACAGCTACTAACAATCTTAGTAGTCAATTACAATTGTTCTGTGACTTTTAAAATTTTTTGTGAAACCATTAAAAACTCTTATTGTAGGCTATACATGTATAAGAAATGAAAAAATAGGAAAACTTGGATTTGTTTAATACACTGTAACTCAAAACATTTGAAGAGAATTAAAGTATCTTATTTCATGGGGGGGAAAAGGAGCTTATCAAGAGTGACTGCAAGGGGCACCTGGGTGGCTCAGTTGGTTAAGCGACTGCCTTCGGCTCAGGTCATGATCCTGGAGTCCCTGGATCGAGTCCCGCATCGGGCTCCCTGCTCGGCAGGGAGCCTGCTTCTCCCTCTGACCCTCCCCCCTCTCATGTGCTCTCTCTCTCTCTCTCTCATTCTCTCTGTCTCAAATAAATAAATAAAATCTTTAAAAAAAAAAAAAAAAGAGTGACTGCCTTCTTCTAGTTATATAACTTGATACAGAGATAGTATCTTCTTTCTAAGCCTTGGTCAATTTTCATACTCTTTTCTAAATTTGGGTCAGCTTCTAACACTTTATCCTTGGTGCTTTCAATACTGTGAAATATCTCTGAGAGTTCCTTTAGTGGGAAGCTTCATGCTGGTGTCACTTCCCCTGGGACATCATCTTTCTTATGACAACCATTTTCCTCATTTATGTCAGTAAGCTCATGTTCAATAAGTTCCTCAGGCTGCACACCTAGAGTTCCCTGTCAGCAGCAGCGAAATGTGCCTCTGGTCAGCTATTTTGTCCACTTACATTTCATTCATGTCTTACTCCAGTATTATCATATTTGGGAGTTTTTTTGCTTCACTTCCATCTTTGCTAGCCAATTTCCGCTTTTGATGATGTATTTTTGTAAAACATTTTGTAGGTTTATCACTAGCACACAAGGAGGCAACACAACTACATGCTTTGCTGTCTGTGCCTAAACTGACTAATACACAGTGACTGAAGATTTTAAAAGATATGATGTGCACTTCTAATCCTGATGCATATCTGTGATTTCTGTGATGATTTTTGGACTTAAGAGCTAACAGTGAAGTTTACACAATCATTCATAATTCATAGGTCATGGTGACTAAAGTTTGAGCCATCTTATTGGGGACTGGTATTATTTAAACTATGGAAACCAAAACTTGTATATATTAGAGCCACACAAAGAGAGGACTTGTAGTCATCCAGGTGACACAGGAGTACTTCGGTCTCTGGGAGCAAGGAAAAACTTTTAAGAAGTATGGATGCATCACTAATGTCAAATACTGACCTCCAGGGAGGTAAAAAGAATGAGTCTGGAAATAGTCCCCTCACTTTGTCCATTGGGAACCTTAATGACTAAATTATGAGGCAAAGATCTAACTGTAGTAGGCTTTAAGAAAAACATTGAGAAATTTGATAAAATGAATATTAGCTATTTTTAAGAAATTTGGCAATGAAGGGAAAGAGGGAATTAAGATACCAGAATGAGAAGAAAGCATTTAACACTTTCAGGTGAAAATTTCCATTGACCATGAAAGCACCTAAATGTTTAGGTATGATTCTAAGGGATTTAGTCAACAACTTCTAAAATTCAGATATATCTTATCTACAATAGTCCCCATGAATATGAATTCCTATGTGTTTTGCAACTTCAATCCACAGGAAGGAAATGAGACCTGTCTGGTGTTTCCCCTCAACTTCACCATGCATCCCCCTCTCTGAGAACTTACCAGCTCTTATTTTGTCAACCCTAAGGTCAACATTGGCCAACAGAGATCGTTGTTATAATTAATGTGATGCTTGAACAGAACAATAGCACTCTGTCTGTCTTGAGATCTTTCTAAGAGAGACTTTCAGACCACTTTCTGGCAGCTGGCAACGTGAAAACCCCAGAAATCAATGGGCAATAAATAAAATGGTTTCAGTGATGGCAAAATCGACACCAGCAAACCAGAAATGAGAATAGATGAAAAATGTATTTTCCTTGGGCCACTGTTCAATTCTCAGTCTCATTACCTCAAATTAATGAGGATTTTATTAAGACAAGTAGCCAAGGGCTTTAGCATTCAAATATCAACTTTTACCACTTAGTAACTACCTAAGTCTGGACAAATTATTGAATATCACTCATCTATAATGTTGTATACAACTCATGGGGTTGAGGCGAAGATTAGGTGAAATTATATAAGAAAAGGCCTTAATTATGGTTTTGCATTAGCTTGAAAGACAACCACAAAATGTCGGTTCCCTTCTAATCAGTTAGATTTGAGCCCAGTTCTCAATGCAAGAATTGGGATGATAGACCTGCACGAGAATATGACTGGAACATGAATAGTTATAATGCCATTGAAGCTGAAACACCTTTCACACTCCCAGATGGTTTCAATAAAACATCATCACAATAGATTCCTTAACAAAACTGCCAGAGTTATCTTATTAATGGTCTGTTCTTTCTTGCCTTTAGAAGAGAGTGTTCATTCAAGTTCATTTCTGCCCACCTGGAGTCAAAGAGTTTCCTCATCCAGCTGCTCTCCAATGACAACAGGACAGTACTGTCCAGGGGCACAGTCATATCCCAAATCTGCTCAGAGACCCTCCAGAGTTACAACTTACTCTGTCCTCATCATAACCAGGTGATACATTTGTTCACTTGTCATTTGTCTCCCACTGTCCACCCTTCCAAAGATAAGCGTATGTAAGCAAGGATGTTACGATGCTCCCTGCTGTACCCCAGTGTCCACCACAGGGTATATGGGTGGAATAAAGGAAGGAATGAGCAACTCTGTAAAGTTTGCAGAACACTACAAAGGAACTGAATAGACATTTCTCCAAAAAAGGCATGTAAATGACTGACAGGTATATGAAAAAGTGCTTAACATCACTCGTCATCAGGAAAATACAAATCAAAACCAAAGTGAGATATCACATCACACCTGTTAGGATGACTATTATTAAAAAAAAAAAAGTGTTGGCAAGGATATGGAAAAAAGAAAATCCTTGTGCTGCCATGATGGAAGGCAGTATGGAGGTTCCTCAAAAAATTAAAAATAGAAATACCATATGATCCAGTAATGCTAATTCTGGGTTGTATATTCAGAAGAATTGAAGTAGGATCACAGTTTGTTGCAGTTTCATTCACAATAAGTAGCCAAGACATGGAAGTAACTTAAATGTCCATTGACCAATGAATGAAGAAAAAAATGGGTTATGTACACACAAGGGAATGTTATTCAGCCTTTAAAAAGAAGGAAATCTTGCCATCTGCAACAGCATGGATGAACTTGGCAGATATTACGCTAAGTGAAATAAACATTTATATGAGGACAAATACATTTATATGAGGAATCTAAAATAGTAATCTCATGGAAGCAGAGAATAAAATGGTGGTTACCAGGGGCTTGGGGAGGAGGAAACAGGGAGGGATAATCAAAGGATACAAAGTTTCAGTGATGCAAGATGAGTAAATCCTGCAGATCTCCTGCATAGTGCCTATAGTTAATAATGGTTATATTGTATTGTATGCTTAAAAATTTGCTAAGAAGATATATGAAGTGTTCCTATCACAAAATAACAATGATAGTGAGAATCATAATAATAAGGAAGGTGAGAGGAAACTTTGAGAGGTGTTGGATTTGTTTATGCCATAGATTGTTATGATGGTTTCAATAATGTATACTTCTCTCCAAACTCATCAAGTTCTATACATTAAATATGTAGAGTTTTTTGCATGTCATACCAAAAATTAAAAACATAGAACTCACATAATGTCCTCCCCATTGGAGAAGTCAGGAAAGCAAAGCAGAGAAGATCAATGAATTGCCTGAAGGCTACACCCAAACCACTCGACTCCTATTGGCCCCCTGTGAAGTTCTAGACTTCTACTGGCCCAGCCTCGAGCAATGCGCATGGATCAGCATCTCCCTGCAAGGCCACCAGATGGGATGGACATGCGCTGCTATGTGGATGCTGTCTTTAGGCTGAAGAAATGTCATGTCTACTTTGTGCTACCTCTAGTGATTGTTCCCACCAGGAATGTGCTGGAAGCTGTGGGGGTGGGGGTGTTCCCCTGCCAGAAAGAGGAAGGCCAAAGGCTCAGGATGAAGTGCGGAGAGACTGAATTTCCAAAGGCATAACAAGGGCCTTCTACCCCCCCACCCCCCACCCTACCATGAAGTATTGCAACTGGCCCTGTCAGCTTGGTATTTGAAAGAAATGGGTCGGGCTATGGGGCCAGATAAATCACAGTGATTTGAAATGTCGCTTTGTTCTTCTATCGTGCTTGAATTTCTTCCATGTTACAATAGATCTTCTCTCATTGCCCAAGCCAAATTGAATCCCTCTTTTTCTGTTGTAGGAGGAGCTCAGGGTAAGGTTGCTGGTGCACTAATATTGGGACCTATCCCAAAAGCCTGTCTCTGCACCCCTCCCAGCAGTCTCCCCACGTCTCTTGCCAATCACAAGGAAAGACTTCTGAGTTGTTACCAGTTTGCAAAACATCTGCTTTTGCTATTTGGCATAGTGTGGGTTTGGGGTGACAGGGGATTTGATTGGCCTCACAGGACTTATTATATTTGATACATTGTGTGTCAGACTCAGGACCTCTCCCCTCACTCGTTCCCATGCTCTGCATTCAACCCGGTGACTGGCTTATTATCAGCTTTGTTTTTCCAAGGCCCAGAGTTCTAGGGTTAACTGTCCTTTTTCTGCCACTACCTCTTGGTCCCTTCTTCTTGTACTCTCTTCTTCTTAATAAATATGAGAAGCTGCTGGCTTTTTTTGTTCTTGGTCATCTTCTGGGGTTTCAGAGGAAGGGGTTGTCCATAAAAGAGACTCCTGATTTACAGATCATCTCCTCATGCTCAGTCAGGGCCAACATTCCTCAGCGCTGTGTCCACATGTGTGCTTGGCTGGCCAAAGGTCCATCCAGACAGCAGGGATGGCGGCTCTGGAATCCAGCAAGATCAGCAGCCCTGTGGCCTGAAATGCCCTCCTCCTTTCCCTCTGCCCATCTGCGTCTTTCCCAAACTTCCTTTCCCGACTCAATGCTGACCTCATTTGGGGGACCTTGCCTGACCCTTGCCCTTGCCCACCCTCCCTCCCATCACATTTAATCACTGTGCACATCACTCATTTGGCTCCTGCCTGGCTGCCTCCCACATCGCTGGCTGATCATTTCCATGGTACAGAGAAAGGGCCAGCCAGAGCTTTGGAATTAGTCATACCTGGTGATGAATCTCCAGTGTACCTTGTATGAGTTTCCTAAGGCTGCCACAACATAGTAGCCCAGGCTGGCCTGCTTTAAACAACAGAAACTGGTTTCCTCACAGTTCTAGAGGCTGAAAGGCCAAGATCAAGTTGTCAGCAGGGCCAGTTTCTTCTGAGGCCTCTCACCTTGGCTTGTTGATGGCAGCCTTCCCCCTGGGTTTTCCATGGTCTTCCCTTTTTTTGCGTCAGTATCCAAATTTCCTCTTCTTATGAGAACACAAGTCTTATCGGATTAGGGCCCACTGTCATGACCTCATTTAACCTTAGTTATCTCTTTAAGACTCAGTCCCCAGATACACTCATATCTGAGGTATTAGAGGTCACCTCTTCAGCAGATGAGTCTTGGGGGACACAATTCAGCCCATTGCCTAGCCTTTAATTAGAACAGGGGTTTATAACCTAAAGTTAATGTTACTTCATCTGGAAAATGAGTTAATAATCCCTCTTAGGACTACAAAGATTAAACAAAATCCTCTAGATCAAGAACCTGACATAAAATAAGTTTTCAAAAGACCAGAGCCTTTCCCATTGTCCCCATATTCCACCCTGACCTCCCTCCCTTTCAGGGCATCGGCTGTGCTTCCTCATGTCAATTAATCAATAGATACTGTTTCCTGCATTTTAATGCAGGTAGACTGAGTACCTTATTGACTTCTGGGTGCCTCTTTCTGGCCTAGTTAACTGTAATTTCTCCAAACGAAACAATGACAGAGCAGCACAATGCAAGGAAGACAAGAGGCACAGTGACTCTGGGTGCCAACCCTGGAGTCGGCCTTTGAGCAAGTTACTAAAGCTTCCTCTGCTGCATTTCTCCTCCACGAAAGAAGGCTGGGCAATGTGCATTAGTGGGATTGTCACATGTATTAAGTGAGGAACTCTGTGCAATGGCCAGCACACTGTGAGTCCTCTTTGATGATGGTTGTCACCATCTTGGTTGTCAGGACATGTTCAGCGTTGTTCACGAGTATCTGAGCTAGCCAGTTTGCCGTATTCAATGTGCAAATGTGTTCTAAAAGTTAACCAAACAAAACAAGGAAATTGAATAATGTTTGTCTTATAGGCAGGGTGCCTGGACACAGCCTGCCTTGGGTGAAATTGGCAACTGTCTGCCTGTCATATAAATAGAGCCCCAGTATCCTGCTTCTTCTGTGGCCAAATGTAGCCAAATAGCCCTACCATCAGCCTTTCCTTTGGGTTGAAATCAGCACAGCCTTTGTGAACTGTTAGTAGTGGGCCTAGAACAGGAGGCAGTCTATCAACCATCAGTTCAGACCTGGCTGAGAGCAGGGCCTCAACAGTGGCATTAAGAATGGGTAGGTTTCAGAGGTCAGAGTCAGAGTGCACCTGCAAGTTAGGGAGTCCCCAAGACCACCCCCACTTTTAACACCAATTGAAAGTTCTGGGGTCTCCCAGACTACCCTTGGTTTGCTAAGGGGACTCATGGAACTCACTGCATGTGTACTAATTTGATTGCTTATTTTACCACTATTTGTACCTTATAATAAACTTGTACAGAACCATGTAGCAAAAAAATTAGCTGATAAATAGCTAAATCCAGTTCTTCCTCAGGCCAAGTCACTTTCTATCAATATTCCATTCTGAGGAAGATTTAACCCAGTCTGCCAATACATTTGATCATCAATATCAGTATCATAAGAATTGTTCCCGTAACATGGTTGAATCTTAACCAACAATGCCAGGGCTAACCCCATAGTGCTGGATCGTGATAAATGTACCCTGAAACTAAGAGTTAGAAGGTACATCATTAGGATCTCACATTGGTCATTAACAATTGGTCCAGCTCAAGGATGCTTGCAGGGGAGGTCATTCACCAGGGAAAGAAGCAATTCCTTAGAGAGAAAATAGGGCTTGACTAGGGAAGAGGGTGGCTCAGCCTCTCTTATTCTGGATATTGAGGGATCTGGAAGAGGTCCCAGGAGGTGAGGCTTAAGAATAGTGTGGTAGATTGAATAACGGCCCCCCAAGAAGTCCACATCCTAATCCTTATGAATTTGTTACCTTGCATGATAAAAGGGATTTTGCAGATGTGATTAAGTTAAGGGTCCTGAGACAGGGAAATGATCCTGGATCATCCCAGTGAGCCCATTGTAATCAAAAGGTAGGAGAGTCTGAGAAAAAGATGTGACAGTGTAAGCAGAGGTCAGAGAGAGAGATTTGAAGATGCAGTGCTGCTGTCTTTGAAGATAGAGGAAGGAGCCACAAACCAAGGAATGCAGGCAGCTTCTAGAAGCTGGAAAAGGCCAGGAAACAGGTTCTCCCTTAGAACTTCCAGAAGGACCACAGCCTTGCTCACACCATCATTTTAAGACTTATAAACCCAAAACTGAAAGATAATATATTTGTGTTGTTTTAAGCCACCAAGTTTGTGATAATTTATGTAGTGGCCATGGGAATAGCATCAGCTGTGGAAAGGTAGGGGGTGAGGAAAGGCCACTTCTATCTGCGACCCAGTGGGATCTATAAACAGACAGAGAAAGCACCCCTCTTAAGGGTGCTTAATCTGGAATCCAGAGTTGACAGGTAAGATGAGGGAGATCCTCCTACCTCCTGAAGCTGTAAAATTCTATATGTGGGCTATTTTTAGGAAAGAGATGGCCCAGGGACCTATGACCCCAGAATGATTAAGAGCTACTACCTTAAGAGAAGAGAAAATCTAGCTGAGAAAGAGCTCCAAAGTCAAGTCAACAGAGACAAGTGATGTCAGGAGTCAGGTAGAAGAGAATGTTGGGTAGGTCGCAGGCTGGTACAAAGGCAGGGTGTGCTGGGGTAGTGGCCTGTTCCTCATGGGGGATTGAGGATCCTGATTGAACAGAGGTATATAGAGAAGAGAACAGAAATTCAGCTCCATCCATTCTGAAAAATGGGAATTTACTACATCCCATGATATGCAAATATAACAGATACCCAGCATTTCCAGGAATCATAAGGAAGCAGCAACAGTCTTCAGTTGCCTTTCACTCTTGTCCTGAGGCAAGTCTCTGATGTGGATCTAGGGAGCCAGGACATTTGTGCCAAGACATCATCCCAAAAAACCCCTGCCAGTTACGGTTTCCCCAGTCCCATTAGGACCACGCCTTACGGGGTGTGGGCCAGCTCAGAGTCAGAGTAGAGCAAGTTAGTGCTGTGAGAAACAGAGGCTCCCAAAATTTCCTGAGGGCAGACGGGGGGAAGGTCCTCTTGTTTGCTCACTAGCTGCTGAATTATCATTTCATGATCTAAGTGTAAATAAATCAAAGCCACATGCTCCATTTTAATCCAAATGAACAGAGTTCTAAATTAAAGGAAATCATGCCTGTGGCTAGAGTGATCCAAACTTCGGTGTGGCATTTGTAAAATCCAGTGATACCTGGTAGCTCCCCAAATGCAGTGGGAGGGGACAATGAAGTGAAAGCCCTTCCCCAGGTGACTCTGTTTAGCTCAAAACCCAGGCAACCTTGGGAAAAGGGGTCCATGAGAAAGGTCACCAACGGAAGTGACCACATTAGGAAACTTCTAGTTTAGGGACCTCAGCATTCCCAGGAGTTATGCACATTGCTGGGCAGGTGGAGCGTGCCAGTGGCATTATTCAACCTAGATCACTGAGCAATTGTCAGTGCATAACCTTGAACACACAGTTGTGTTGATCACACTCACATATGTTGCTTAGCATGACCGTAAAATAAAAAGACAACAGAAGTGTATGCAAATGTGTTTGTGTATGTTCGTAGCACGTGGGGGAGGGGTGGAGAAATGAAGTATGTAGAGAATGTCTGAGCTAGTAGGAGAGAAAATGTGTTTTCTCCATCACATAATAGTTTTTCCATAAAGTCACAAAAAATGTTAGGTTGGAAATCTGGGCCAGTTGACGCACCTAATGGGCTGGTAAGCCCTACCAAAGTGCAAAGGGATGAAGGGCCCTTTCAAGTCCCAGGGAGCTGACTGAAACTCTTCTAAATGTGGGAATCAAAGGAAGGCGTTCATGGCTCAACATGAGCTTTCTCCCCCTCGGACATTTGTGCTGGCAGTTCCTGCCATCTTGACTGCTGTTCTTCAGAAATCCTCATGGAACATTCTCGCATTTCATTCAGGTCTCTGCTCACGGGTTGACTTATCAGAAAGGCAGTCCCTATCCACCCCGTCTAAGACACACACACACACCCCACACTCAAGGGCAGTAAACAGGGCCTTGCAGACAGTAGGTACTTAACGCATACCTGTTGAGGGTTGTTGAATGACCAGGTTATGATGCCTCTCTGTGGCACCCTTCCTGGATGGCAGCTGCATGACAATTGAGAATTCCACCATCTTAATTTGATATCGCCATGCTTTAAAATCTGCAAGACCTAGGAAATGAGAAGGCACTGGCCTATGCTCAAGGAGCTCATTATCTAGTTGACGATGCAAGGATTGCACACACAAAACTAATTAATTTAGCACAGCCTCACCCACTAAACAGTCAAGATCCATAGGGGAGATAGAAGACAATACAATTATGAGAGTCAGTAGAGATGGAAAGTTCTATGTGGAGTTCAGGAAAGGGAGAGACCAGCTTGGGCCAGACAAGTCTTCCCCATGTGAGTTAAACCTTAACAGGAAAAACACATGCTGGTCACACGGTACCTAAGCCAGGATGAGAGGTGGGCCAGGCCCACGCCTGCTCAGGGCACACACTTAGAACTCCAAACCGTCACTGGAGTAAGTTGGAACTATGGTGCCAGCTAACATGCAATTTCTTGCATAAATGGCAAAACTTTCGTTCATCTCCACCTTTTTCTATGACTGAGAAAACCCTGTTTTGTTTTTTTTTTTTTCATTTGAACACGTAGCGGGAAAAAATAAGGTATTGATGGCCCCTCTCTACTTTCTAAGATACTTGGAGAAATTTTTGTTTCCTCAATTACTCAGTCACTAGGTTTTTTTTTTTTTTTTTTAAGATTTTATTTATTTGCGAGAGAGAGAATGAGAGACAGAGAGCATGAGAGGGAGGAGGGTCAGGGGGAGAAGCAGACTCCCTGCTGAGCAGGGAGCCCGATGTGGGACTCGATCCCGGGACTCCAGGATCATGACCTGAGCCGAAGGCAGTCGCTCAACCAACTGAGCCACCCAGGCGCCCAGTCACTAGGTATTTACTAAGTGCCTCTTCTGTGCTGGACTTTTTTCTAGGTTCTGGAGGTCCAGCTGTGAACAAGAGAGCTGGAGGCTCATCTTCCAGGCTCCACTTGGGACCATGGGGCACAGGGAAAGCCATTGTTAGCTGTCATGGGTACTCTCTAGGTACGCTGCCTGGGGATCTACTCTTTGCTGGGTGTATGTATGTGTGTGTGTGTGTGTGTGTTTGTATGTGCATGTACTCAAGATTTTTGCATTTTGCTGTATGCATATTATGCTCAATACTTAAGTGTTTACTTTAAAATATAGAATATAGAAAAAGGCTAGCTGTCCCCAAAAGGGGCTTGGCGGCAAATATCCCAGGGAGTGCTCAAAGTGATAACAATCTATGAAAAAAAGACATTTGTTAGATGTTAGCACTGGGGGAAACTGGGTGGAGGGTATACGGGAACTCTTTACATTTTTACAACTTTGCCATAAATCTGAAACTGCTGCCCCGCCCAAAAGAATTTATTTAAAAGACCACATTTGCTGAACAGCTTATAAGAATAAATGCAATTGCAAGTGAGTTGATTTACATACTCAGAAGACATTCCCTTTCAGCACTTTATAAGCATTCATCCATTTATTAACATTTAAATAACTATTGTTCTTAGAAGCATTGCATCCAAATAAAGCCACACCACTTGAATGTGGGAAGGAAATGTTAGAACTCCATATGTTGGTTTTTATCTCAAAGATTTTTATTTCTTTTCTGTGTATGTCTTATGATGTACACAAGATCTTAATATGTAGTTCACATGTATAACTTACATACAAATAAATACACATATAATAAGGGGGTACATGCCCCACATCTTTTTCTGATGGAGGTATGCAATCAAAATAATATGGAGATTGGGGCACCTGGGTGGCTCAGTCGGCTGAGCATACGACTCTTGGTTTCGGCTCAGGTCATGATCTCAGGGTCCTAAGATCGAGCCCTGCCTCGGGCTCCATGCTCAGAGAGGAGTCTGCATGTCTCTCTTCCTCTGCTCCTCCGCCCCCCTCTCTCCCTCAAATAAATAAATAAAATCTTGAAAAAAATAATGTGGAGATCACTGAGAAATGTACATTAAGCACATTGTATCCTGAGAAGATGTCTGCAGGCCTGTCTTCCCAAGGTCCTTAAAGGAAGGAATCCAGCTTCTTACCGAACCATGCACATAGTAGGTCCTTGACCATACTCCCTGGACTCCATATTCCTATTGGCTACCTTAGTGCTTTGAGAGCAAAACAGTGCAGTTAACCTGGGGATCAAGGGCAGAAACCAAGTCCTCCAGGTATTTGAAAAGCCTATCCCCCCCAACTTATAATTGCTTTGTGTTGTCTTTTCTTTAATCCTTTTAAAATTTTTCTTTGTCATGGTTTATGTGTGTTTTCAGCTTTAAACTGCCTCAAGTCCTTTCTGGAGGAGGCAGAGCATAAAACATGAATAGTCATAAGAATAATCTATGAAAAAAAACAGGAGCTAAATAACGTCAAAGGACAATTGCAAGAGGGTTGCTCAACCTATTTAGGAGAAGCGTCCTTTTGAGCACTTCATAAGCAAGCATTTACATTTAAACAATTAATGTTCTAATTACAAACATTCTATTTGAATAAAGCCAATTCCTTTTGCCAATGATTTGTTAGCCTGATGCTTCAGTTCTGCTTGAACTGAACACAGTGGCAGGTCTTCACCAAAAGCTGATGGTGTAGACTGGCTCTGGTCATATATTCCTTTGCTGCCCCTGCAGGGTCCAAAACACTGCCCTGCCTGGGGTTGATATTTAACAAATATTCCAAATGCTAGATTATGAGATGTGGATGGGTCTTCAGAGATGATTTGTTTAAAACTCCACATTTTGTATGTGAGGAAGTATAGATACCAAGAAAGGAAGAATCCCACCCAAAGTCAGCCAGCGAGTTGATGGCAAAGCTTGGATTAAAAGCTGGTTTTTCAACCCCTTGTCCAGGGCTCTGTTAACATCAACTCTCTTCCAACTCTTGAGCTGAATTTAATGTGATCTAGCCCTTTCAATTATTCTCACTGTCCTTCACAACGATTAGCACAAATTACTAAGGCTTTAGAGGGCTTATGATGATTTCATCTTTCTTTACCCATTATTTTGGCCGAAGGACTTTCTGTTTGTATGGAGAAAGTGCCCATTCTCCATTTTCTCCCAGCTTCTGACATCCCCTTGACATTTGGGAGGAGGAGAAGTGACGAAAATCCTCCTCCTGCCGCAGGGAACTCTGCAGCCAAATGATGTGAGGGACCAAACCGAGCATCGTCCTGGGATCCAACTTCTTCATTGAATTGTCTGTGAAGAAGTCAACAACTATTGTTTTTCTGAGGCCCATCATGCTATTGTTGCCCCACAAGACACACTCTATGATGGGAAAGCCCAGGCGACAACGGGTAATAATGTAACAATGGGCCTTCGCCTCATCAAGGATGACTCCAGGAAAAATAATTACAAGCAGGGATGCTCTCCAAAACCCACAGATGGCTCCACCAGCTCTTTCCCCAGAGTTAAAGACAGACCTGACAAACACCATCAGCCTCAAGGATATCAAAAGTGAAGAGAACAGGAAAAACGGGGGGAAGATGAAGACATCGCTAGCTGGACCAAAAGACTCCGAGGCAGTGAGCAGCGGGAGGGAGGATTCTTGAGTGAAACAACATCACAGCTGACATCATCCAGGCAGGGCAAGCCGAGAAACAGCTGAGCTAGCAAAACAAGCTCCCAGCAGGCTCTAGAGACAGTCCCGCAGCACAAGATAATCCTGCAATAATCGTTCTTCAGCAGCACAGAAAATTCCAGCAAAGCAGAGGCGGGATCTCAGTCAAATAGAAGATTTCTTAAGACAAAGCAAAGCAGTATCAAGACCTTTACTCTCACTCTTTGAATGAATGGATCTTGTCCTCATCCGGAATGATCTAGAAATGGCAGACAGTCGTCAGACCTGAGTTCTGAACCCACCACTGGCTACTTATCTAAAAGTGAGCAGTTTACTCCAGGTCTGCGGACCAGTCATTCTGATTTACAAAAAGAAGGAATTGGATTAGATCTGTGGTTTTCAATTTTTGTTTTAAGCATGAAGTCTTTTTTTATTACTATATCATATTTTACCTGGAAGGGCAAGATTAAAACAGAACATAAGGGAGCTTTTAAGTTGAAATGGAAGTGGCCAGTACAGAGCTTGGGTTATAGGACCCACCCATCACCCTTATGCAGCCAAGGCCCCTCCTCAGACCTCAATATTTGGAGGGTTTGGAATAGTTGGACTAGAAGCTCAGAAAAGCTTTCCAGCTCTCAAACTCTGTGACACCGTGATCCTGAGAACCAATGGATTTGGGAGGATGGTAAGACTCCCGTGGGCTAGTTGGGGTGGGCTTTGAAGAATGGGCCAAGCTGAAGCAAAGGAATGAGAGAGAAGGAAGTATTCTAGGCAAGGAGCAGAAACATGAAGAAGCAGAAGGGACTTTCCAGTTGAAATAAAGTATTTGGATAGATACTGTAGACTCCACAGTGTATGGGAAGTGTGGGATCAGTGCTTCCCAAGGATGTTTGCTGTGAGATCCTGTTTCATTATATCCTATCTCAACAAATGGGAAATGCTTTCCAGTGACATCCCAAGTTGCAAATCAGACAGGTTCTGCCATAGGAGCTCATTGCTCTGGCAGGTACAGGGGGTAATCCTTTACAATGATGAGTCCTCTTGCACTTTGCAAGAACCTAGTGTAGGTAAATTGTCTCCAAAATGGCCATCAGCAGTCCTGCCATCCCCGTAAGTGCACAGGGCTCCTCCAATCAAGAGACAACATCTGTTTTCCCTTCTTTTGAGTCTGGGCTGTTCTGTGTCTTGCTTCAACCAATAGAATGTGGTGGAGGGGACCCTGCCAGTTCTGGGCTCAGCTTTTCAGAGGCCTGGCAGCTTCCAGTTTCTCTCCCTTGGAAGCCAGCCACTCAGGCTTAACTACGGACTGATGAGAGAACACATGGAGAGAGAGAAAGACAGTCCTTATGGAAAAGAACTAAGGTGTCCCAGGGGACAGTCAAGACCATGGCGCCACACATGTGGTTGAGGTCATCTCGGACATTCCAGCCCCAGCAGAGCACCCAGATGACCTCCTGGCTGAATGCAGCCATATGAGTAACCCTAGCCAACACTATATGGAACCGTAGAACCACCCAACGGAGGCCAACTAACACACTAACACACCCAACGGAGGCCAACTAATCCATCAGCCTCAAGGATACATACACAAGACTCCCATACACTGTGGAGTCTACAGTATCTATCCAAATACTTTATTCCAACTGGAAAGTCCCTTCTGCTTCTTCATGTTTCTGCTCCTTGCCTAGAATACTTCCTTCTCTCTCATTCCTTTGCTTCAGCTTGGCCCATTCTTCAAAGCCCACCCCAACTAGCCCACAGGAGTCTTACCATCCTCCCAAATCCATCTCTCCGAAATTGAGAGAAATGACAAACTGTTATGGTTTTAAGCCATTAGGTCTTGGGATGGCTTGTTATGGAGCAATCATAGAGAAGTGACATACAGAAAACTACTTTTCGATTGCTTTGCCTTTTCCAGAATGTCATATAAGTGGAATCGTAGGGCATGTGGTCATCTGAGCCTGGCTTCTTTCACTTAGCACAATGCTTCTGAGACTCATCCACACTGGCCCAAGAGTGGGTGCTTCCTTTTGGCTACTGAGTAGTATTCCTGGAGCAATTTGACAACTTCCTTTCCTGAGCTTTAAAATTTGCGTGGGTTTTCTGGGAGGGTGACCCGGGGCGGAACATCTGCTGTGATCTGGATTTTAGGGAGGGTAGGCTAACGGCGTCCCTGAAATTAACAATTTAGCTTCATGCTGACCCTTTCCACCGGCGTGTCATTTCGTGGATGTGGGAGTTCTGCACAGCCAAAGAGGGGGAAGGAAGGCCAGTGGGACCCCTCCCTCCCAATGCCCACCCACTTGGGGGTAGGTTGGCACCGTTGCACACATGAGGATGCGGGGGAATTCCCAGTTGTGTAGCAACATCAGTGGAAGAGATAGGCAGGTGTCACAAAGCATGGGCGCCATAAACCCAACCAGCTTTATCACATTTCACAGTGTTTCAGTCCTTCCCTTCCCAGCACCGATTCCACGCAGGGCCCTGAATTCGATCCATGCACTGGAGAGCCCAGGAGGGCCCCCATCCAAAACTGCCTGGGCAGGATGTGCCTTAGTCCTGCTACCTGAACCGGGCCTCCCCGCTGCCTAGGAACTTGGGAGATTATTGGAATGGCAGGACACTCCTCTTCACTTGTGGCACCAGTGGTTTCACGGGCATCTTTTCCTGTTTGGCAGCCCCCAGGAAGCAGAGATAACATAGCCTGTGAGCTCTGCCCAGGGGATTATGAAATAAGTTTAGTCACTTGTAATAGGGCAAGGAAAAGTGTTAGCTCCAAAACATGGCTCTGTGGGTTGGCATTGGAAAGGATAAGCTGTCAGGGGAGAAGGTGACCCTGGAGTTGGGATTCACCTTTCCCTGGAATTGCCTGTTCCTGTTGCAATGGCCTCCCCCCTCATCAGTCTGGCCCAAGGTGGCCAAATCTTCCTTCTAGTGCCTTTCAGAGACTGGGCTGCGGTCCCACAGAGAAGCATGGAGCTAGAAGGTCTGTGCTTCCATGGATGGCTCCCTGCTCAGCTCTTGCCCTCCCCCAGGCCCTTCTTAACCATCAGCCAGGACAATATGCACAGGTCCCTTGATTCTTGGGAGCTCTACCAAAAGTAAGAAGCTGAGCTTGCTCTCCCAGTCTGCTGGGACCTGCAGCCTTCATGGTCCATCTTCTCATGTGAGAATTTCCCTCTTTCTTAAATAAGTTCAACAAGCAAACTTCATCAATTATGAGAGACCCAACCTTTGACTCACAGGGTCATGCTTCACTGTAACATTCCTTGAAGAAAACCAAAGCACAACATGCTCAGTAACAGCATGGGGTGGGGTGGGGTGGGGAGGTCAACATAGCAGAGAGGTTAAGGGCAGAGCCTATGAGACCAAACTGCCTAGCCCTACCACCTCCCTGCTGTGAGACCATGAGCAGGTCACTGAGCCTCCGTGAACCTTAGTTTCCATACCTATAAAATGGGGTAATAATAATGCCTAGCTCATTGGATATAATTGAGCAATAAAAGTTTAAATAAAGTAGGTATGTTGGTGCCTGGCGTACAATAAGTACTCAATAAATACAACATGTGTTCTTGATGTATTCTTACAATGTTCTGTTAGGGACAGTGTCCGGTGGAATACAAAGCTCCCACTGATGGGACGGGCTTAGCTACCCGTCACTTCCTCATTTTCAGGCTGGGCCCCGAGGCTCCAAATCCAGACTCTGAATAGGGGCTCATAAGAATAACAGTATCATTTCCCAGAGGCTGGTAGAGCTTGGCCCCATGGGCAGCCCCTTGCAAGCATATGGGCACAGGTGGGCAGGCAAGCTGGCCAGACCATCTCATTTGGGCATCAATTCCATGGGGCTGGGAAGAGAGGGCATCCAGTTTCCAAGCTGAGCAACGGAACTCAGCACTCTCACCATGACTTTATAGACTCATGTAGAGGTACAGTCACCTACATCCCACCTCCGTGCTTCGCACATGCTGTTCCCTCTGTTGTGCGCCCTTCCCTGTGCTTCACCTGGTTCACTCCATCTCATCACTCAGGTGCAGCCTAAGTGGCACTGCCCCTGAGCCACCTTCCTTGGTTTCCTCCATTGTTCTTGTCATCCCAAGTTCTTACTTTGATGGCACCTATCATGATTTTTACTTATATGCTTATTTGAAACTTTGTGGCTCTCTGTCTCTCATTCTGTCTTCATTTCCATGTTTTCTGGGTTTATAACTTATCATTCAGCACCTGGAAGAGCAGTCTCTTGATTTGTTGAATGACTGATGGGATGGACAGACGGACAAATTCCAGAGGGCGATATTAGGTTGAACCACATGAAATTGCTGCTATTCAACTGTCTTTGACCTACAAAAACAGCAGTTTCATGTTTTGACCTAATATTTGCCATATGGAGAATTCACCTTCACTTATCTGTGATAGCTTTATAAATTATAAAGGGCATAGGAAGCCTTTAGTGTGGGCCCACCTCACTGGTTGGGACACCAGTATCTTCGTAAATGTAGCAACATGTGAAACACACGTAGCTGTCCTTGATTCACATGTGATGAAACTGAACAGAGTGGTTAAATGGCCTGCCCAAGGTCAGTTTTGCTCATGGTTTAGATTAGATACATGTGTATTTACATATACCAGCAATTTGTAAAGCCCACATTCAGGAGCAAAAAAAAGCTTGGCAAATTGAGGGAACATATATTGTTGAATTTAAAACAACACAGTTAATAAAATGCTTTTGCTGTTTTTGAACTTAATAGCAAGAGGGTTTTTATTGATTTAATTCTTTATGCTCACCATTAACTCAACAAAACTGCTTTTTAATTTAACTCAAGTGCTTTTAGCTCACAATTTTTGAATTCAATAAAAGTCATTTTAAAATTCACTTTATTGCTCTGTTCACTCCAAATTAAACATTTCCCTGAACTTGAACAAGACTCCTTTGCAAATGGACACATTTCTGTAAATACACATTGCCATCTTCCATAATTTAAGTCTGAGCACAAGTCGATGGGCACAATCACGTCAATTTCCTCATCAGTCAGAACGCTGTGGCTGATCTCGAAGACCGGTATGGGATTATTAAATTCTGACAGGTGTCTTTCTAATTTTTGTCGTGATGGTACTTCTATAAATCATGCAATTTTATCCAATGGTGTTGCAAATTTTAACTGATGTATAAAACTTCAGGAGATGTGAAGATTAGCTAGCTATTGTTAATGTTAGCATCATTAACATCTTTCTGGACTACAGAGCAGCAGGTTTCATGACTCCCACCTCCAAACTCCAATGCTGGTGGTAACAGTCTATAATCAGTTCTGACAAACACCACATTTGTTGGCTTTCCAAATCTTCTCTGGGCATTCCACTACAACCATTTCCCCTAAAAAGCTTAAATTTGAGGTTACAGTACAAGTTCTATGTTGTATGGCATTGTTACCACATAAAAAACTTTATTAGCAACTTTATAATCTTAAGACATTTTTAATACTAAAAATTCCTCGATATTGACTTTCCTATAAACACTGGCAAAAAAAAAAAAAGATGAAAAAAGATCGTCACTTCTGTAGCCTGGTAAGTGCCAACATATTTTTATCTTTTATGTGTTCTTTTTCCTCTCATTCTTATCAATGCCTAAGGGAGTCAGTGACTTTACCTTCGTTACATTAAAAAAAAAATGCAAAGTTTTAAAAGGAGAACATTTCCCATTTTCTTGGGCTGTGGCATAAATGCCAGGACACGTTAATCTTCTGAAATCATTGATTATTAATGCATTTGTTTTATTTATTTATTTAATGCATTAATTTAATTAATCAAAAAGATTAAAGAATCAAATGCATAATTCTCTCTCCATGATGAGTATGTTGGAGTGACGTTTTATGAGACATTGTATGAGACAAAATGATTTTGTAAGGATGCTCTGTGAGGTAGAAGAGTAAGCTAACAATACTGTTTCAACTCCAGCCACAGGCACTCAACATTCTCGAAACCCAGCTTCAGTTTCTGTGGGCCCACGGATGTACTGGTGCTGAGTGAGAAGTGTCTCCCGAGGATGGTAAGGCAGGCGGCTGCTCTTCTACCCTTCCTCTAAAAACAAGAAGTAAATAAAAACATGAAAGAGTTTATTAATGAAAGCAGCAGACCAAAGACACACACACACACACAAACAAAAAAAAGGAGATGAGGAGCAAAAATAGACATCGGGTGCGTATGTGCTCCTGGCAAGGCGGGGGAAGGGGAGATAATTATGAAAGCATGCGTGAAAGCCAACATGTCAGGGCCATCACCAAGCCTGCTCGGATGGGGCAGATGAAGTGTTTGCAGCAAAGAAGGGCAGAACCACGAAATCGCACACAGACATCCCCAAAAGGGGCCTGAGAACGGATGGCCAGTAATGTGGGTAACAACGGACAGCTCAGACCACAAACATCAACAGCGACATCAAAATTTCTTTTTAAAAAATGCTCTGTTGCTCAATCTGTGAAAATGGAAAGCAGCTAACACTTTTTCTCAGACCGCATTCTTATTACAGATGTCTACACCCAGGCACCAGCTCTGCACATATGAACAGCACTGCACGTACAAGAAACAGGCAGGCATGAGGAGCTGGTTCTCTGTGCACTTGAAGATTAAAGGCTCATGAGTTGAACTGAGGCTGCAGACTTCTCCCTGGACTCTTCACCTCAATATTTAGGACAGAGTCGTTATAAACCAAGAGTAAGTGCAAGTACAAGGTCTTCTTTACCTTCCACCTTGGGTGCTGGTCAGCCTTGTGTACACAGTTCGCTCACTGTCATATTCCCCAAAGCTCTACGGTGAAGAACTTGAGCTGTACACAGAACCCTGGCTCCATCACTTGCTACCATGACGACATTGATCAAGTGGCTTAAACCTTTCTGTGGTTCCATTTCTTCATCTGGTAAGTGTGAATAATAATAGAAGCCTATTTCATGAGTTGCTATAAGAATCAAATGAGATCTTCATTTAAGGTACTTTGCAATACCATCTGGCACATAATAAGCACTCAATAAATATTAGTCAACATTATCACTATTATAGCTCTTCCCACTGGCTAGACTGCTGAGAACCCAGCCCACTTTATATCTCAGTTGTGATAGAAGGTAGAACAAACACTTCCCACTTCCTTTTCTTCTAACACCAGTTTTTCCTTTTCACCTCCAATCTACTAACTTTATTTCTGGCTAAACCATAATTTTCCTGACCCTTCTTTTCCTTTTGCTGTGGTTGCTTTGCTTATGGTTAATAGCCACCTCCATACTGCCATCACTCTTACCAATACCACCACCATACCACCACCACTACCACCATGCCACCATCAGAACCACCTCCACCACCAACACCAACACCAGGACCATCTCCTCCACCTCCACCACCAACACCAACACCAGGACCATCTCCTCCACCTCCACCACCTCCACCACCAAGACCAACACCAGAACCATCTCCTCCACCACCAACACCAGGACCATCTCCTCCACCACTACCACCAACAACAACACGAGGACCATCTCCTCCACCTCCACCACCTCCACCACCAACACCAACACCAGAATCATCTCCTCCACCACCAACACCTACACCAGCACCAGGATCATCTCCTCCACCTCCACCACCACCACCAACACCAAGACTATCTCCACCACTTCCACAACCAACACCAGGACCATATCCTCCAAATCCACCGCCAACACCAATACCAGGACCAGGACTATCTTCACTACTTCTACCATCACCACAAACAACAATACCACCTCACCATCTCCACTTCCCCCATAATTTTCCTGAGCCACCAATTTTCCTCCACCACACCTCTACCACCATCACTACCCCGTAGTCCATTACAACCATTTATTGAACTAAACGTTTTATATCCTTAAATTCCATGTTCAGCTTCTTATTGTAATTTTATTTTTGAAGGTACTATTGTATTATTGAAACCACTTCAAAATCTTTTTGAGACAAGGTATGGTATAAATATATAGATCTATAACTAACCATTATTTAATGGAAAGACATAAAGGCAATAGGTGCCATCTAAACTGGTCTATAAATCTAAATGATTTTACTGACAGTAAATTAGTAATGCTATGTACTACTAGAAATTAAAATGTATAAGACTTACCTTATTTCTATTTTTGTTAAGTATGTGTGTATAATCCCAGGCAGGTTTCTTAAATTCTAGCAGCCTCCATTTCTTCTGCAAAATGAGATAACAGTCCCAGCAACAACCTCTTCCTGTCATGCCCAGGAAGAGGATCAGGCTGCACGGGCACAGGCCATTGCCCATTGTTTTAGTCACTTTAAGTGACATCATACTACATCCCATCAAAGTTTCTTTCATAATTAAAATGAACTTGTGTTTTCTCTGCTTGGTAATGTGGTAATGGTGAATGCGGACCTGTCAGCGGACTGGATACTGCAGGAGGGGGGTAGAGCAGCCTCGTATGTTAGCCTTGGGGACATGGTGTGGGAAGAAATATGTGCGATGATCAAATCCCTTCTTTAATGGGGTGCCAGGCTTGAACACAGTCTACTTGGTTTGGGAGTAGAGGAATAATTGGGCCAGATCTCAGTACCAACGACCACAGAGATGAACAGCATCAAAGACAAGGGGCAAAATCAGAATCAGAGAGAATTCTGGGACCTGGAATCAGGAAATTGAGAGCCAGTGAAACCTAGTTGGTCAAGCAGATGGGAGAACGAGGTTAGGATAGGATGGGGCAGAGGGAGAAGTCCAGAGCAATTGCCTAAAGCATCAGGAGTGTTAGTCCCACCTTCATGAACTGTCAAGGGTCTGATGGGGAGGTCTACCTGGCTTGTTATAGGCTTTTTAATTTATTCATGCATTTAGACACCATCTTCCTCCAGAGAGTCTTCAAGAAGATTTAGTCTTGTCTGACTAACACCAACACAGAACCATCTCCTCTTGGAAATCACAGTGCCACCCCATCTCACTAATTCTGGTAAATCCAGGAAGAAGATCAGTCTGCATTAGAGGCTGGTCTAAATTAAAGAAAATTTTTGAGGAAATATCATTCGGCAGCAAGTTTTTCAACACTGCTCGAAGTCACAGGTTACATGAGTATTGGAAAGGATACACATGTGGACAGCAGTTTACACATTAGGTTGGATCAGGGCAAGGGAAAGCAGGGTTGCGATCATTGACTCTGGATTCTAAGTGCAGGTAAAAGCACACAAATATTTATGTCTGCAAATACCTAAAAGAATAATTAGGCTTGTTTTATAGGGCCCATGGCTAAAATAAAGGAAACAACTGAAGTCCTTTCTGTTGGAGCTCTCCAAATAGAGCGATTACCTTGTAAGGCAGTGAGCACCTGCCCACCTGGCCCAGCCCTGGATAGTCAATATGGGATGGAGGGACATTTGGAGGGACATTGTAGAAGGGGTTAAATGGGAATAGTCACACTTAATGACCTTGGGCTCCATGGTTCTGAAAAATAACATAAATAACTAGTACCCTGCTTGAGAACTTGAAAACAGTAGGTTCATTACCCTTGTAAACTTGATTACACTATTAATTTGTTTGCCAAATTCTTTATGTAGATAAAGCTCATACTTGGTGGAAAGGTACCATTCCTTCAACATTAGCAGCGTTTTAATTCATGAGGATTTTATCACATCACCAAATAATCTAATCGTAATTCAATTTACAGCCAGCACTAACCCCCCACCTCCCCGACACACACGCAAAGGCGATTTCTACTTGCTGGTACACATGACCTGGATCTACATTATAGACTGATTTACAGATGCTCAAAAAATGGTGTTATGCCAGGAAGATTTGTATTTTATAAGGGACCGCAATGGACCTAGTAATTACCGAAGTGTTGATTGAATCGTCTGCAGCGTGGACATGGCCCCCATCCTAACCAGGCCCCCACCACACTCCCTTACAGCCCCGCAAAGCAAACCTGATTACCTGGCTGATCATTTTTCGGCCTCCTCCCCACTAATGCCGACTGCAACAGGATCAATATTGACTCAGTAGCAACGTGTGTTATATTAGGAAACAGAAAAAATAACCCAGAACAAACATGCAACTCAATTCAAAGAGCTGTGAAATCCCCTCCTTGAGGGTTATTATCTTTCTCGGCAAGCAGAGGCAGAAATAGTCTGCCGCTGCCTGTGCTGCGGCGCTCCCGGGCGCGGAGCACAGGATCACACGGTCGTGGTGGCGAGGCGGTGGGCAGGTAGGCGGCCTGCGCAACTGGCCCGGATTACTGTCCCCTCAGCACCCCGGGACAATAGACACGGAAAGAAGGTCTGTGCTGCAGGCTGCTGCGTATGGGTCTGAACATCTCCCATGCGCAGGGCCGGCTCAATCCAGCCCAGCCCCACCTTGCAATTGTACTTGTCCCTGTGAACAAGTACAAGATGGAGCTGGGAAGGGACCACGTGTTTATTTCATGGTCTGTTTATTGCAGGGTCGGGGGGAGGAGGCGCCAAGAGAAAGGCTACTTGCTGCCGGGGAACCCAAGACAGTCAGCATGAGAAAATGGCTCCCGTAGGTGGCCGGCCAGGGTGCCTCATTTCTTCCGTTTGTCCAGAGAGCTGTCTGGGCTGGGGAGTCATTTGCCCCGCACCTGACCCAGGCGACACACCTTCCCCTACCCAGCTCCCTCCTGGCTCTGTTGGAGACTCAACAAGGCTTCCGTGTGCCCCCAGAGCCTCCACCTCCAGCTGTGCCCCCACCATACCTCAGCATCCCCCCCCCCGCCCCAAGTACAGTTTGCAGCTTCAGGGCCAGGATCTGACCCTGCTCCTCTCTCTCCTCACTCGATTGGAGCTCCTTGAGGGCCGTGACAGCATCTCGTAACATATGCACCCCAGTGCTTGGCATATGCCTTGCTCACTGTAGGTGCTCCTATGTGCTGAATGGATGAACGGACTGCTTTGAATTGACAGTTTTCAATGCAGATGTTCTTGGGAGAAAGAGCCGCATTTATGTCTTCCCGAACCCCCCTGTGGGGTGACTAAGTTTCCAAAGAAAGGGCCCAGTTAGGTATCTGTCCCTGAGGTCCCTTTAGGAAGACAGTGTTGTTTCTAGGACACAATCCCCCACCACCACCCCGGAAAGCAGGCCACCAGTGAGCAACTATAATGCACGTGAGTGACACAGCCCGTGGGGCCCTACCTGGGTCTCCTCCGTTGGCCTTGCAACCAGGCCTCAGTCAGATTTCATGCCCTTGCTGTGGTGTGGACAGAGCACTTCTTAGCTGGCCAGACTCCAACATAACCTCCAGAGTCACACTTCCTCTCTACCCAAACAACTGACTAACTAACACCATCTTAGCAGTGACCTCGCCACATGTGCCCAAGTGTCCACCAAGTTACCGGGCTTCTGGAATGCCCTCCTCCTTCATAACCACATAAAGGACCCAGTTCCCGTTTTACATCCCGCGGTTCTTGTAGCTCTTCATACTTAAGATGTTGTCCAATGCTCCTTTCCTGAAGGCTTGAATGTTAAGGGGAGGCATTGCATCCTGGTTCTAAAGCTTCCTTCCCATATTTTTCCACAAGGAATCCTTGAGCTCTCTCTCTCTTCTTGGGCCTCATAGGCCACCGTATTGTCGGGGTATGTTTCTAATTGTACATCTTTTCTCCCCTTCTCTCTTGCCTTTTCGAGAATCACAGAGGCCTGTTTCCTGGCCTGTGAGGGAAACACCACAATCCCTTCAAATTCAGAAGACAAGCAGTCTGATCAGGCAGGCTACTCTTTAACTTGTACACAAAAAAACAATTTATGTTCATCTTCACTCTCGCCATTACAAGAGGTCCAAGGGGAGAGGGGCCATGTCAGTAGGCAATGCTTTCTACCCCTAGAAACTTGTACCATGGGAATCCGCGAATCAGGGAGACACATCACTTTCAGTAAGTCTCTCTAACCAGGTTCTCTCCCAAAGAGCAAATGGCTTCTTTTAACCAGATTCACTCAAATATTAAAAATGTGGTACTATCCTTTGTATTAGAGTCGAGTCCAAATTCAGAAATAAATAAAAAATAGAATAGTCATCACTCCCTCTGTAAATAAAACAGAAGTGAGCTGCCCTTGTAACATTTTTGATTTTGTCCCAGAGTACCCGGAAATGGACAAGTATACATAATGATGTCAACAACGTACATAACATCGAATGCACAATTTCTTAGGATACACTGTAGTCATTCATTTGTCCATTGCTCCGTCCCAGTGGGCCATTAACTCAAGGACAGGACATAGATCCCCAGTGCCCGGGAGAGTCACCTGCTAATTATTTTTTGAATGAATGAATGAACAAATTAATAAATGGGTGAATGAATGTAGATACAGCCTCAAATCCCCCCATGGATGTCATATATGTTAAGTTGTATATGAAGTAAACCTCAAAAATGAATGATATCAATGCTAATGAGCAGTCTGACTTTAGTTTGATTATTTTCTAAATTTCTTTTTGCTACAGCAGGACGACTTCAGAGATAGGGACCCAGGACTGCCGGGTGATTGATTGGCCTGCGGGACCAATTGGAGCACCCACTTGCTCCAAAATTGATGGCCCCAGCCCCACTGAGGTACTGCAGTTTTTCATTATATGAAATGGAAAAGTGATTTAATAATTCTTTCTGTCTTATATTGCTTTAAAGAATTTCAGACAGTTAAAAATTGCATGGATTTTTCCACCATCTGTGTGAGAGTGGGGGAAAAAAAATGCTGGTTTTGTTTTTCCTATTTTTAATATGAGCCAGATGAAACAAAAAGATTGTTTCCCTGCAAACTATAGGTCAAGTACCTATAGAGGCTCGGGGATGCTCTGTAAGTTATCATATTATCTTTCTTCCTTGACAGGATACCATTAGATGGTGTATCATTTCAACATTTATTATCTTTCATGTCCTTTTATCTTCACACTAGGATTTCTTTTAAAATTCCGATCTGTGCATTTGGTTTCATTATACAGCACTGTCTTTTACCAAACCAGTTTTTGAGTGGCTTTCAATATTCTTCAGTTTCACATTTGTCATATCAGCCTGAAACAGTGCCCCAGTTATGTCTGTTTTAGCTTGTTAAGAAGAAACCCATCCAGGGAATGAAGTGTTGGGAGATCACACCTTTAAAGGTAAGCATTATGCAACCTGGAGAAATGGAAATGGCTCAATGGGGAAAGGCAAGCATTGCAGAAAATAAAACAAAAATGTTGAAACAAAATGCAACAACTGGTGTTTGTTTTTTAGGATCATGTCAATTGTTTTACCATCTGGAAACATTCCAGAGACTACAGCAATTTTCTCCTGTGGCCCATGTGGGGATAAGTCCTGATTCACAAATGGGTAGCCCAACCCAAGTGCAAAGTGGTCCAAAGTTTCCCTTGCTTTCAGAATCAGCAACATAAAAAGATTCTAGAGGAATATGAAAGGAAGAAAGGAGGAAAGAAAGAAAGAAAGAAAGAAAGAAAGAAAGAAAGAAAGAAAGAAAGAAAGAAGAAAGAAAAAAAGAAAGGAAGGAAGGAAGAAAGAAAGAAAGAAAAAAAGAAAGAGAAAAGAAAAAAAGAAAGAAAAAAAAGCTTTCAGCTTACTCTACTTAGTTGAAAACAGGACAGCCTATGTTTGCATGACTACCAGTGGCCTTGTGAAGCATCTAGACACTGTCTTAGGATGTTGAGGACTTGTTCAGGATCCATTTAGATGTTTTCATTTCTACCATAGTTTTACTAAGCTAAAGGGATTTACATCGCAGGAAATTTGAAGGGTTTTGGAGAAATGCTTCCAAGCCTCTATTGCAATGTTGTCAATTAGAGTTGCGTGAAGCATAACAGATTGGCTGGACTGGGAAGTGTCATTTCAACAGAGCCTGACACCAACCAGAGCAACACGGGGCCCCGACATCATCTTACACGTGAGATCCTCAAGACATTGTTGCCCCCGCATCGTACTGACAAAGAGAAGAGCCTTCGAACAAAAGGTGGAGTTATACAGTAATTTTTATGCATCAGAGTGAAATGGACATTAAAGAATTTCGAACAATGCCTGACTCAAGGAATTGGGTTTGAACAAACAACAAAAATCCAAGGTGAAGCCAAAGCGGGGGGTGGGGTCCCCCAGAAACAAACGAAAGGTGACTTGAAATGTTGGAGACTGGATTTGTTTCCTCAGGCTGCCATATAAATTGCCACAAATTGGGTGGCTTAAAACAACAGAAATTTATACTGTCCCAGTTCTGGAGGCTGGAAATCCAACACCACAGTGTCAGCAGGGCCGTGCTCCCTCGGAAGGCTCTAGGGAAGAATCCTTCCTTGGCTTCTTCCAGCTTCTGGTGGTTGCTGGCAATCACGGAAGTGTCTTGGCCGGTGGCTGCATCTCTCCAATCTCTGCCTCCTTCATCACATGGCCTTCTTCCCATGTGTATTTGAGTCTCTATGTCTCTCCATATAAGGGCACCAGTCACTGGATACAGGGCCCACCCTAGTCAAGTATGACTTCATCCTAACTAATTACAAAACCTGTAAAGACCCTATTTCCAAACAAGATCACATCCTGAGTTTCTGGAAAGGCATGGATTTTTTGGGAGACACTGTTCAATCCAGTACAGAGATCAATCATGATCTTGGAGAGTTTTGTAATTGTTCTCAGTCCCATTTGATCTTTCAACCTTTCTAACATGCTCCTTCCTAGTTCTTAAGTTTCATAGTACTCTTCAGACAACAAAGATAGATCTCTAAATCCTGGACAACATGTTCACATAGGATCCAGCACCCTCTTTGCCTCTAGGATAAAATGAAGTTTCCTACTTGGGCAGTCTGACCTCTGAAGGGTTTTGACTAGTAACTACGGCCAAGTTGGTCTCAGACCTTAACACCAGGTGGAATGAGTTGAGGAGGAATTTATTATGGTATGAGGATTCCATATACTTCTTGGATTGAATACCAGTCAACAGAAAGCATGAATGGAAACATGTAATACATAGAAAGTGTTCAACCAAAGTAGAATTGAAGGTTAAATTATGATTTGATTTTTGTTCAGACAATTTTGAACAATTATTATACCAGTTGAGTTTATATTAAGCCATAAAAGAGAATCAAAATAATAGGGACTTAAATAAGGCAGGTTATTTCTCCCTTTCTGTTACATAGAAGTCCAGAGGTAGGTAGTCATCTATTTATGCTGAATGGAAACCTTAGGGTCCTGGGCTCCTTTCAGCTCACTCCACCTATGATCCTTGGCAAGGTAAGGCATCATTTTCATGGCCCAATATGGCAACATCCATTTGCCAGTATAAAAGGGTAATGAAAAGGGCATATATACCAGATAACTTTTAACCTTGGATTTACATGGGCCAGGCACGCTAATCTGCTGGTCATTCCTTTAGCAGAGCCTAGGCTTTTCTTGCCTGCACTCTGAGTGTAGATGCTGAATCCCTGAGAGATATGTACCTTCTTGGTCTGCTGAAAAATCAATAGGCACCTATCTTCATTTGACATGTAAAGATATTATAATTTTAAATTTTGAGATATAATTTGCATACAATAAAATGAATGTACCCATTTTTCAGTGTACAGTTTGGTGAGTTTTGACAAATATGGATATCTCTGTAACTACCACCCCTGTCAAGGTATAGAATATTTCTACCACCCCAAACATCCCCTCATGCTCACCCTACTCAATCTCCCTTCCCCCCGCCAGGCAAACATTGATCTGATTTCTATCAATATAGATTATTTTTTCCTATATTAGAGCCTCATATAAATAGAAGCAGGAGGTAGTATGTGTTCTTTTCTGTCTGGCTTCTTTTGCACAGTAAAACATATTTGACATTCCTCTGTGTTGTTGTTCGCATCAGAAAATTGTTCCTTTTTTATTGGAGAGCAGTGTATGGATGTACCATAACTTGCTCATCCATCATGTCACCCATGGAGATTTTGATTATCTCCAGTTTGGGGCTATTAATGACAAAGCTGCTCTGACCAATCTTGTATAAGTCTTAGTGTGGACATATGTTTTTATTTCTCTCAGGTATATACCTAAGAATGGAATTGCTGGCTTATGTAGTAAATGTATGTTTAACTTTATAAGAAACAAAAACTATTTTCCAAAGTGCTTATACATTTCACCATCCCACCAGCAATGTTCAAGAGTTCTAATTATTTCTATCTCTTCCAAAATGTGATGATAAGTCTTTTTAATTTTAGCAATTCTGATAGGTATATACTGGCACCACATTGTGCTTTTAGTTCTCATTTCCCTGATGACTAACAATGTTGACCATTTGTTCATATCTGTATTGATCATTTTATATCTTCTTTTGTTAAATATTCAAATATTATGCCCATCTTTTTGGGTTACTTGTCATCTCAATAAAAGTTATAAAAGTTCCTTATATATTCTAGATACAAGTCCTTTGACATATATATATGCATTATGCATATTTAATCTAAAGTTGTGAAGATTTTCTCCCACACTTTCTTCTAGAACTTTCATATTTTAATGTTTATAGTTACGTCTATTATTCATCTCAATTTTATCTCTTTATATGGCATGAGATAGAGGTTGGAGTTGGTTTTTTGTTTGTTTGTTTCTCCTTATGAATGTCTAGTTCTTACAGCACCAGTTATTAAAAGGGAGTATACTTTCTCTGTTGAATTAACTTAGTATCTTTGTTAAAAATCAAATACACGTGCATCTGTTTATGAACTCTCTATTCGGTCTTATTGAACAATACATCTATCCTTATACAAGCATTATGTTGTCTTTTTTATTATGTCTCTGTAATAAGCCTTTAAATCAGACGTGTTAGGGGCGCCTGGGTGGCTCAGTCATTAAGCGTCTGCCTTTGGCTCAGGTCATGATCCCAGAGTCCTGGGATCGAGCCCCGCATCGGGCTCCCTGTTCGGCGGGGAGTCTGCTTCTCCTTCTCCCTCTGTCTACCACTCTGCCTACTTGTGCTCTCTCTCTGTCAAATAAATAAATAAAATCTTTAAAAAAAAAAAAAATCAGACGTGTTAGTCTTCTGTCATCTTTCCTATCAAAATTGTTTTGGCTCATCTAAGTTCCTTACATTTCTGAATAAATAAAATCAGCTTGCCAGTTTTTAAAATAAAAAGCCTACTGGTGATTTTTTTGGTAGAAATTGACAATATGATTCTAAAACTTTTATGGAAATGCCAAAGACCTAGAGTAGCCAAAATGACTTTGAAAGAGAAGAACAAATTTGGAAGACTAATATGACCTGACTTCAAGATAGTACAAAGCTATAGTCATCAAGACAATGGGATATAGTACACATCAAAAGCATATAAACATGTCACTGGAACAGAATAAAGAGTTTAGAAGTAGGTGCATACATATGTGGATACCTGGTTTTTAATAATGTTGCAAAAGCAATTCAGAACAAATAGTACTGGAGCAATTGGATATCCACATACAAAAAAAATTAATTTTTCATTTCCAATTTGGAAAAAGATGCTCCATATCTGCTAATGGACCGACTGTTTGTGTCTACCTTCCCCCCAATCATGTATTGAATCCTTATCCCTCAATGTAATAATATTTGGAGATGGGGCTTTTGAGAGGTAATTAGAACTAGATGAGGTCATGATAGAAGGACCCTCAAATTCAGATTAGTGGCCTTGTAAGAAGAGGAAGAAATGTCTTCCTCTCAGTCTCCTGTTTCTCTCTCTCTACACCCTCCCATCCCTCACATGTTCTCACTGAAATAAGGCCATGTGAGAATGGAGTGAGGGGCACCTGGGTGGCTCAGTGGGTTAAGAGTCTGCCTTCAGCTCAGGTCATGATCCCAGGGTCCTGGGATGGAGTCCCACATCGGGCTCCTTGCTCAGCAGGGAGCCTGCTTCTCCCTCTGCCTGTGACTCCCTCTGCTTGTGCTCTCTCTCTCCTTCTCTCTCTCTCAAATAAATAAATAAAATCTTAAAAAAAAAACAAAAACAAAACATAGTGAGAAGGTGCACATTCACAAGCTTGGAAGAGAATCATCACCAAAACCCAACTATTCTAGCACCCTAATCTTGATTTCTAGGCTTCAGAGATATGAGAGAATAAATGTCTGCTATTTAAGCCACCCAGTTTGTGAACCCTTTTGTGGCCCTAGTAGATTAAGACAATATCATTAGTCATTAAAGAACACAATTTAAAACCACAGAGATACCACTACATACCTATTAGAATGTTAAAATTAAAAGGACTGACCATACCAAGTGTTGGTAAGAATGTGAAAGAACCGGAACCCCTAATTACTGCTGATGGGATCATAAAATGGTATGACCATTCTGGACAACAATTTGACAGTTTCTTAAAAGCTTACATGTACTTCTACTACATAACCCAGACATTCTACTTTTAGGTAACTACCTAAAGAGAAATGAAAGCACATGACCATACAAATATTTATACATAAATTTCATAGCAGCTCTCATGGTAACGACTCCAAACTGTAAACAACCCAAATGTCCACCAACAAGTAAATGGTTAAACAAACTTTGATATATCCATTCAATAGATTACTCATCAGCAATTAGAAAGAATAAATATTGATCTATTCTTCAACATGGATAAGTCTCTAAAATAATTATGGTGAGTGAAAGATGCAAGAAAGAGTACATACAGTATGGTTTCGCTTATATAAAACTACAAGAAAGACAAACAATGTATAGAGACAGAGAGCAAATCAGTGTTCACCTGGATGGGAGGGGTTTGGAAAAGGGTAAGAGGGAGAAATTAAAGACACACAAAGAAATTTGATGATGGATATGTTCATTATCCAGATCAAGGGTTGACAAACTTATTTCTATCAAGAGCCAGATAGTATTTCTGGCTTTGTAACTTGTATTTAGTCTCTGTTGCAACCACTCAACATGGCCACCATAGAACAAAAGCAGCCATAAACAATATGTAAACAAATGGGCACAGCTGGTTTCCAATAAAACTTTATTTGCAAAACAGGTGGTCAACTATATTTGGCCTGTGAGCTCTAGTTTGCCTACCCCTGAGCTAGACTGTAGTAGTGGTTTCACAGGTGAATACATATACCAAATTTATCAAGTTGTACAAAATATGCAATTTATTATATGTCAATTATACCTCAATAAAGCTATTATTAAAAAAATAGAGGTAAGAAAAACAAAGTCCCTGAATCTGCTTGTCTTGTTATACACAGCTACCCATCTCTCCCCTCTAAGATGACTGTATCTCCATTTCATTTAGATATGACTTGTACGATGTCCCCCGTGTAAGCAGAGTATGCTTTTCCCATCCATGTGAAAGCAGACACTGTAACGATATATTTTGCTTTGCGAGTTATACTTCTCCCTTCCACCTTAAGAACAGAGTCCCAAATGAGAAGACACGTGGAGGCAATTTGCACACAGCTTAGATCAGATTCTTAGTCTACCCATAATCTACATTGTCACAAGAAATAAATGTTTGTTGCTGGAAGCCATGGAGATAATGGGATTGTTTCTTACAGCACTGAAAACTGACTAATACACTTCCCAAATACACTTTCCACAGCCCTCAAGTTTGGCTTCTTAATTCTTTCCTGAATGATGTACACACATTCACTAATTCACATTTATCGGATGTTTCCTATACACCAGGCGCTATTGACACTGAATATATCCACAGTCTCTACTCACAAGGAACATACAGTCTAATGAGAAAAGCAGACCAGAAACATGAAAATGTGAAAAGGCATAGTATGGTGGTTGCCTAAATGTTCTGATAGTCGGGAGCACAGGGGCCTTAGGAGTATGAAGGAGAAAGCACTGGACCAAACAGAGGGAGCTGAAGGCGCGGAGCGACAGATCAAAGATTCCCCACAGAAGTTGACCTCAGAGCTAATCCTGAAAACTTGAATAAGAGTGTGCCAGACCAAAAAAGGCTCAGAGGATGCGGACAGTGGAAATATTTTGGGCAAAAGTTTGAAGATGAGAGAAAGCCTATTTTACTCCTTTCTCTGTGTATCTGTTAATGACTTTTCACCATAAAGGCTCTTGAAAAGGTGTACCAGTTTTCAGATGACACCTCCTTTTTATTCAATATAACAAGTTGCTCACTCCTCAACACTGCCAATAAATATGTTATAAAAAGTGAAGTTTCGACATTACAGTTTCAGGCGAAGACTCACTCAACAATTTCCTTGACTCCACATTTTCTGGTTAAAGAATACCATTGGGGACAAAACTAAATTCACATTTGAATGAACTCAAAGCACTTTGTTTTATGTACACCAAACAAGAGAGATGAAGAAGTAATATCTTCTATGACTTCTTAGTCTGCTACAAACATGCATTATTTCCATGTGCTTCAATTTTGTTTAAAGATGTTTTTCTTTGCCATTGCTTTTTTTAAGTATAGTTTGAGTGCAAGATAACCACAAGTTCCCCCAAAGTTATAATATACCCTAAAAAATGATGCACAAAAGAAAAGAAAGCATTTTCTAAAGAATGACTCCTTGGCTTCCACCAGCTACCATCTACTATCAAGTCTTTGATTCTTTCTTTGGCAAATACAATGACTCTTCACTTCACTTACAAATAAAGTTTATTTATTTACTTTCAAGTTGCTCTTATGACTTAAGGTCCTAAAACCAATCACAGTGGGCGGGATTGGGCGGGGGCAGATTTTTCCCATACCACTGAACACTTCTTCATAACACCAGTTGGGTGTCCTACAGTTCGACTCAATTGTTACACTATCGACTCAGAGACAGCATCAGATCCCACTGGTGAAGGGCTCAGTCCTACAAGACTGCCCTCTCCCACCCCACTTCAGATGCCTGTCTGAAGCCCAAGTTGTCACCTGGGCTTCTGACCAATCGGCTATCGATTGGAGGTTCCAATGGACCCCCTCCTTGGGTTCCGTTAAGTTGCTAGAGTGGCTCACTGAACTCAGAGAAATATTTTACTTACTAGATTACAGTTTATTATAAAAGGATGCAACAGCCAGATGAAATAGATGTGTAGGCAAGGTATGGGGAAACAACAAGCCAGTCTCCCAAATCTCCACAACCCAGAAGCTCTCTGATCCCCATTCTTCTGGGGTTTTACAGAGGCTTCATTATATAGGCATGATTGATTAAATCACTGGCCATTGGAGACTGAGTCAAGCTCCACCCCTCTCCCCTCCCCAGGGGCTCAGAGAGGTGGGACTGAAGGTTCCAACCCTCTAATCACATAGTTGGTTTTCCAGGCAACCAGTCCCATCTTTAGGAGCTGTCCAAAACATACCTCATTAACATAACAAAAGACTTTTTTTTTTGGTCTCATCATTTAGGAAATTCCAAGGGTTTTATTTAGGAACTCTGTGCCAGAAATGGGAACAAAGATCCAAATATATATTTCTTATTATAAATCACAATATCAGAAACTTCTTTTCATTGTTACAGTTAATGTATTTTTCTTTTGGTGAAAATTGTTGGGATGAAATTTACTATAATTTTTCCTACTAAAAGAATGGAATGATTTCCTTCATTCAACAGTTTTTCTCTTAGAGACAAGGCTTGGGGGAACAAATTAAAGAGACTAAGCAAGGGATAGGTGCACAGTGTGGCCTGATTCCAATTAAGGACACACTTAAAATGTGCCAGAATTCCAGTTTCCCTTGCCTTTCTCAAACTCTTTAAGGGGATTCAAGTATGTAGTCCCCAGTGCCTGGGCACCCCTCGCCCTTGCCCCAGCCATCTTGCTCACACTATCAAGGCTGTACTGGGCCCCTTCTCTTCCACCTCACCCAGCTGGGGGGCTGTGGACCTTTGAACCCCATTCTCTCCCCGGGGAAAAGGAAGCAGGAAAGCAGACAACACCACATGCTGTGATACAGGAATGGAGGGAGAACTCCAGGAAACCCCTCAGCTTGCTATTTTGTGTATATAGGTACATATAGAAAATTGATGACTGTTCTATATTTCTGTAATATGTCTTGATTCACCTAACCTAAGCCCACACTTCTCCTCCTGGTTTCTCTCCACACATGCCTGTGGTTCCGTGAGGTCTTCTCGACCACTCTATTCTTCTCTCTGTCCCTAGGATCCTCCTGTCCCTTCCCTCACTCTCTCTACCTACTTGAAAATTCCGGACCTCAAGGCCCATAGCATGTCTCTCATCTCTGCAGTACTTTTGTATGTATATATAATGAATATAAATGTAGCCCTAGATTGTTCCACAAGGGTTTCCTTTTGGCTCTCCTGTGAGACCCAAGTAAGGTCAAGGTTCTCTGCAACCCCATGGTGCCAGCCCCTTGTTTAGCACACAGGGTGCTCTGTAGTGCCAAGAGGAGAACTGAAGAGCCCCATGCACAAGTCCTATCATTTCTGTAGTGCCACCCATTAGCTGTGTGACTTGCTTACCTCTCCAGGACCCAAGCTTACTGCACCATATAATGATGCAAGATAGATAAAAACAAAAGTGCTGATCTTTGCTGTCTCTTCTACATCTGAATGCCCTGATGTCAGTAAACAACTTGCTACCAGACTCCACTGGCAGAGGACATCGTCTAAAATTGATTTTTAGTCATAAAATCCTCCTCTACTCCTTCCCTTCCAGAATTTTCTCTAAATGGTCCAATCCAAAAAGTGGCCTTCAAAAGTCCATCAGATTATGTGCACTACCTATACTTGTAGTTAAACTCCAAATCCCCATCATTGTCATCACAACCTGCACGTTGCATGCCCACACACACACACACACACACATACCCCACTTGGACTGTACCTAGGACACAATTGTTTGATAAATTCTCAAGGATTGACTTTTACATGTGTGTACTTAGCAAGGTCATAGGAGGAAAGAGATGGAGCAAAAGATTCAGACAAGGAACAATGGAAAATATTATGCCACTGTGTAAGTGTTCCACGGGTGTAGAAATCAGAATATTTGAGATAGTCTGGAGAGGAATGTCGCTAGGGGCAATGACCTGAAATCAAGTGGAGGAAATGTGGAGCTGAGCAGGAAATTTCCCAGTTGGCCTGTTACACCAGGCTTGACAGCCCCAAGGAGCCAGTGGAAGCTCGTGTCATTAAAAATCTCTTGCAGTTATATGCTGCTAATGGGAATAATCCCATTTTGCTGGGATTAGAGAATGTCTTTTAGACCTGACAGCTCAACCTCTTCACTTTTTAGGTGAGAACCCTGGGACCCAGACAAGAGAAACCACCTTTGCAGACTCAGAGTTATACTTGAAACTGACTCCATGCACTAACTCCACTTTCTCACCTGCTATTCCTGGGAAACCCAGGTACTTGCCCCAAACTTCCTCGCAATGACCTCCAGGCCACCATGGACAATTTGCAGCCCCCATCTTCCTTGCTGTCCAGGAAACATCTGGCACAGGTAATAGCTCCCTTTCTCTTGCAACATCCCTTCCATGGCTGCCATGATCCTAGCCACCAGTTTTCCACGTGCTTCTCCAGCAGCTGCTTCACAGCTGTCTAGAGCAGGGTCCTTCTCAAGACTCAGCCCCAGCCTTTTGTCTTCTCACCCTTCCCCTCCTCCCCATATAATCAGAACCCCTACCACAGGGTCAGCATTCCCAAATGAGCATCCCCATCCCAGTCTCTTATCTCATTCCCAGAGCTTGAGGAGATCCATCCGGCTCCCCAGCAGGTCTGCCCTTATGCATCTCACGGGACTCTTGAAGCCCGCACAGCCTGACCTGAACACCCACCTACACTTCTCTCACTCCATCCTTCCCCATTGTGGGACCGATGCCACAATACCCATGTGCCTCCACCAGAACCCCGGGCATTGCCTCTGACACCATGTCCCTCTCCAAGTCACATCCATGCTGCCTCCTACACACCTCTCACCTCAGCCTGCTTCTCTCCATCTCCATGGCCCGCGCCCTGCTCCGGCCCACCACCATCTCCCACCCGGGGCCACTGCAATAGCCTGCTCAATGCTGTCCCTGCACTTCCCCACCCCCGTGCCATTAAGTCATCCTCAGAGACAGTCAGAGAGATCTTTTTAAAGTGAAAAGCAAAGCCTGCTACTCCCCATTCAAAAGCCTTCAATTAATTTAATCCCAATGCCCTTGGGATAAAGCCCAAAGGCCCTACACTGGCTGGTCCCTGCCTACCTCCTCAGCCCCATCTTGTAACTGCCCCCCAGGAGGCTCCCCGACCCCCTGCGACACACACAGACACTTATATTGCTCCAGACACTTTTGAATGTAACCAAGGTGTTTCCTGCCTCCTGACCCTCCAGTTCCTCCCCCACTCTAGCCTGCAATTCATCTCTCAGGTTCCAGCTTAGAAGCCACATCCTCTGGGCAGTGTCCTCTGGTCCCCCCAAAGAGGTTGGGTCTCCAGGTCTCTCGCCCTCACTGCATTCTCCTTCTCCTTTATCATGATGTCACCACAGAGATCTAAAATGTGTGCCTCCTCACTCTGGACCATGAGCTCCAGGAAGACAGGGGCCAGGCGTGCCTATTTTGTTCCTGAGTCCCGGGGCCGAGCACCAAGCATGCCATGTAGCAGATATTCAGCAAAAGTTCTGAGAAGCCAAGCAACATGATGGCTGGACACTGGTCTCACAGGAGCCTGCTTTTCCCACCTTTCTTCGTGCTCTCCCTTTAAGCGGGAGGCTCAAATGGGTGAGAGAGAACACAAATGATAGAGTCTGAGGATCTATCCAACTCATACACTCAGTGAACGTAGGATTCCAGCTTGGGGACACGTCAACTGAGCAGGCGGCCCTGGGAGCCTAGACTCTGGAAAGGCAGAGACTTGGTGAACAGCATGCACGGGGCACCTGCTGTGTGCAGACCCAGAATAGAAGGCGCACTTCCTGCCCTGGAAAAGCTTAAAGTCCTCGAAAGAGAACTGAACTGATGCCTCTAAATTACAAGACGGAGCCTGGAAACAAGAAAGCTCCCTCTGAGCCCAACGTATCTGCTAACCTTCACATCATGCACCTGCGTGTCCTTGACAAGTTCTTTCTGCTCTCTAAACCTCTCCATCTGCGAAATGGAAATAAGGATCTAGGTTTGGGCTGCATCAGAGGGCCACCACGGAGACAATAAGGTGCCATGTGTGAAGCCATGTTGTAAACTGTAACCCCCCTTCTGAAGGGGAGGGGCCAGATGCAGAGGCAGAGAAAGCCCCCGAGCTCTCAGCCCAGGTGACTCCGGCAGGGGCTTATTTGTCTAGAAAATTCAAGTGCTCCTGACACCACAAATCACCTGGGCTGTGGACACAGGCAGCACCAGGACATCAGTCAGATTCCATAAGGACTCTGGGGCCTGAAGAGGTCCGTGGGGTGGAGACGGTGTGGGCACAGAGCCGGAGCAGGGGCCTGAGAGCAGCCAGACGGGTGCAGAACAGAGCAAGGGCTTGCTGTCACCTGCCGGTCTGCTCAGGCTGAGCCCCACGTGGGACTTGTTCAAAGCTGTCACTCTAATTACAGCTTTCCCGAACTGTCTCCTTCTCTTACCCGGGCCCCGGAACCCCACAGCTGTCTGCTAAATGACACAGAATCCCTCCTGACTCACTTGAGGTCCCTTGTCTCAACTGACAGGGGATGGTCAGAAGGACCACAGGGGATTTCCCCCACATCCCAGCCTAGCAAACAACCAAAACTCAAATGGGCAGCCAAGTTCCTGCAAGTCCCTGAGCCATTACCACCCCGGAGAATTGCCTGCTGGATTCTTAACCTCAGGCCACCTGGCACCTTGCCATGTTGCTCAGCCCCTGCTCCCTCAGGCTCCCCCCATGAGGCCATGTTGCAAAGGGGTTAAGAGCACCGATGTTATAGAGGTACGTTGCCTGAGAGCAAATCTTCCTTCAACCAGTGATCCCGAGCTACCCTTTTAATCTACCTGTGACTCTGTTTCCCAGCCTATGAAATGGGCATACTGTTTGTATATTACTATTGTTGTGATCATTGAGTTAATACAGTGCAGCACTTACAATGATGCCGGGGCTATGACCCATTACTATCATCTTCTCTCCGTCTATGCACTGCTTCTCAGCTGCCCCCATAAACTACAAAACAGAATGGACTCAGCTGGCAAAAGGAGCCCTGTGAATGGCCAGTGAGCTTAGACATCCCTTCTAGCTCAGACAGCCTGGGCTTCCAGACTTTAAGCCCAAGTTTTGAAAATATAAACACCTTCTGCCTCAGAATCCACAGGGAGCTTGTTAAAAATGTAGATTCCTGGCCTCCTTCTACACACTGAGTCAGGCTCAGTACCTGGCCTGGGGTTCAGGACTCTGCATTTTAACCCCATTCCTCTCCCACCCCATCATTCACTCACCCAATCTGGCAGATTGGGAGTCACCCTAGAGTGGAGACCAAGGGCCCAGGGGGGCAAAATGCTGAAGTCATAAAGAGTGATGGCTCCAGAGCCAGATGCCTGGATGGTGATCTCAGCTCCACCCCTCACTGGCTGTGTAAACTTGGGCAAATTGTTTCATCTCTCTGTGCTTAAATGTTTTCATCTATATGATGTTACGAAGCTTCACTTAGTTAAGACTACAAAGATCTCAGAACAGTGCTTGGCCACAGTAAACGCTAGATGAATATTAGCTGTTTTGTTACTATCAGAAGAGAGGTCATGCCTAAGGGCTGAATACTCCCTGAGCCACAGAGGCCTGGATTCTTTGTGTTGGGAGACAGGACACAGCCTGCTGTGTCCTGCCCTTGAATCTGAGTACGCTAAGCCACAGACCAGTACTGCTTATGTATTTTTTGCTTCCCTGTGAAAATCTGTGGTACTGAAAAATCACCAGCCTCACTATTTGCTGGGAATTGCTTATCCAGTTCAGGGCATAGGGCAGAGTGGTTTTCAACCTTTGCTATATATTAGAAGCACCGGGGGGGGGGGGTGCTTTAAGAAATACTGATGCCTAGGCCCCACCCCCAGAGATTCTGTATAATTGTTCTGGGATTGGACATGGGCATTTGGAAGCTTTGAATTCTTGCCAAGTGATTCCAATATGCAGCCACAGTTGAAAACCACCAATAGAGGGTAAAGTTATGACCCGGTGATAGGAGGTAGACTTTTCCCTGGGTAAGAAGGGGATATTATCATTTCCACTGTCAACCTTTCCGCACAGAGATGAGCCCTCAGGCAGGAAATCTCAATAATTTAGAGGTTGGTCTTAAACCTGCAGACTGGGGACTCTCATCTCTTTGTGCAAGTTCAAAGGCAGCCTCTTCTATAAGAAATCAGGCTGGGAATTGAGTAAGGTGGCACTGGGCCCCAAAACGGTGGTTTGTTTGGGTGATTCTGGTTCAGGCTCTCTCAATAAGTTGCAGTTAACTTAGGGCTGCATTCATCTGAAGGCGAGATTGGGCTAGACGATCCTTGCAAAGGTGGCTCATTCTCATGGCTGTTGGCAGGAGGCTTCAGTTCTTCACTAGGTGGATGGAGGTCTCCATAGGCTACTTGAGTATCTTTACAACATGGTGGCTGACTTCATTCAGTGCAAGGGAGAGAGAGACAGAGAGAAAGAGATGCAGGGGGTAGGAGGAGGGAGAAAAGGAAACTGCAATGAAGTGACACACCATCAGTTGGGCCACATATATGGTCAGAAGCAAGTCACTGAAATCACACTCAATGGGAGTGGAATTAGGCTCCATCTTTGGAGGGGAGGATTGTCAAAGAATTTGTGGACATATTTCAAACCCACCATACTCTTCATCCTCAGGTTTCAACTAAAATGACTTCTCTTGGGGCACCGGGGTAGCTCAGTCCATTAAGCATCTGACTCTTGATTTTGACTTAGGTCATGATCTCAGGGTTGTGAGATTGAGCCCCATGCTGGGCTTCACACTGGGTGTGGAGCCTGCCTAAGACCCTCTCTCTCCCTCTCTCTCTGCCCCTCCTTCCCCCGCCAACCACCCCACCCCACCCGCGGTCGCTTGCACGTGCATGCACTTGCTTTCTCTGGAAGGAAGGAAGGAAGAAAATTCCCAGTGCCTGTCGCAGGGCTTAGTCCTGAGAAGAGTCTCCAAATGTTTATCAAAGAATGGCTCCAGCCCAGCTACTAGCTGAGTGATCCTGGGTGAGCCAGGCTTCCCTTCATCTGACCTCCTACCATTTCAGAGTCTGTGCAAACTTCTTTACAGCACAGCAGCTGGCTCCTAAGAGAGCAGAAGCGGAAGCTGTCAGGGCTCTTAAGGGCTAAGCCCAGAACTAACACAATGTCACTTTTCCCACACTGGGTAAGTCCCAGGGCCAGCACAGATTTAAGTGTGGAGCAAGCAGCCTCTGCTGCAGGATGGGAAGAATGGTCTATGTTTACAAGAGATGGAAGAACTTGTTGCTAATCATTTCTACCACAGCAATCAAAGAAATTTGGAAAATTGTAGAATTAAACAAGGTAACAGCGTTTTGTCTTTGTGTTTTACCTGCAGGAATTCTCAAAGCCTTTTAAATACTCTTGGTTATTATGAGTCTCCAAGAAGTCAATATCGTTCACGAAATTTCCCAAACTTACTAAACCATAGAGTTGCTGGTTGTTCTTTGTGTTGCTTTGTTTTCTCATCTTGCAGGACTAGCATTACACAAAACACAAGATCTTTAATGGTGCTTTCAACCTTAAAATTTTTTGATTTCCAAACAGAATGGGTTTTTTCCAGTATGTATGAGAAAAAAAAAAATGGCCAGGTCACAGAGTCCCTGGCTGCAAGTTTCTTTGGTGCTGTAAGCTCTAGGGAAAGAGAGTGTCTTCCTTTTCCCCTGGTTCCTTAACTGCCTTCTTTTTGGCTAATTGGACTCTCTTATCCCACCCCCGTCCTTCTGTGGGTAATTCTTGTCTTTGCTAAGGGTCTGAACACACCATTCAAAGTAAAGAAGTGATGGGAAAATCACCCTGGAACTTTGCAGAGTGCAAAAAATATACCTCTGCTCAATACCTCTCTGCTTTCTGGAGAGCCAAGTTCATTGTCTTTATCAGCTTGCCAGTCAGAGCCAGACCCACCCATCAGCCTGGCTCTCCCTGGCACCTGTTCCTCCCTGTCCCCAGCTGGGGTCTTGCATGGGTGGGGGCACCCTCCCCTTAGCTGAACTCCCTACCTGCTGAGATACCTCTGACTGGGAGGGACACATGTGGGGGCAAGGTCCTGCTGGTCTCCAGTGCCCTGGAAGCCACCTATCATCCCAGGGAAACTCTTGATGAGCTCCCGGGATCCCACAGGCCAGGGCTGAGATGGGAGTTCCCCATGGGGGCACAGAGGCCTGCAAATTCATGGATTGAATATCACCTACTCAGGGCCTGCTCGTATTCATCACTGTGAGATTGTCCAATGAATGAATTCCCACATTCGAGGTGGAGCCCCGGAGCACATCTTGGAAATCAGGTGACTCACACACACATAAAGGTGAAAATCACCAAGTTTCGTTTTTCCCAGAAGCAGAATGGGATAAAGACCAAAGAAAAAGCCGGAAGGCACAAGGAAGAACCAAACAGTGAAATTGAAGGGTTGGGATAAATGAGAGCTGGGGTTTCTTCCTGCTGTTGAAATTCTTTTTTCTGCCTCATGACCCATCTCCCCAGAGCTAGAGGGATCCGTGGAAAACAAGTCACTTTGGTCACCTCGTATTTTTCTTTTCTTTCTTTTTTTCTTTTTTCTTTTCTTTTCTTTTCTTTTTTTTTTTTAATCATGGGCAGGAAGGCAAAGGAAGAAGATGAGCAGGAATAGAGCCAGAGATTATCTATGGGTTTTCATTATCTGTGTTGTATGGGTTCCTTATGACCATTCTACTTTTGGGGGGGAGATCTTTGGAAAACACAAAGAAATAGAAAGAAAATAAACTTGCTTGTAATCCCATCACCCAAAGATAATATGTAATAATTGAGTATATTTGTTCTCAGAATTTTATTGTATTTATACATATATAATATTACATGTAGGCAGTATGTTCTCAATTTTGTTAAAAATATGTGTGCATATGCATATATATTATATACGTATATATCTGTATATAGAGTTGACCCTTGAACAACACAGGTTTGAACTGGGTGGGCCCACTTATATGTGGATTTTTCTCCATATAGTACAGTCTGTAAATGTATTTTCTCTTCCTTATGATTTTCTTAATAACATTTTCTTTTCTCTGTTTACTGTGTTGTAAGAATACAGCATATAATATGTATAACATACAAATTATGTGTTAATCAACTGTTTATGTTGTTGTTAAGGCTTCCGGTCAACAGTAGGCTATTATTAAGTTTTGGGGGAGTAGAAAGTTACACACTTATTTTTGAGTGAGTAAGGATTTCGCTCCCCTGTTCTCATTGTTCGGGTCTCAACTGTACACTGTATTACTGTGAACACATATATATGTACTTCTAACAAAATTGAGAAATGCTGCATATGCAATTTTGTGTTCCGCTTTTTCACTCTGAGAACATGGTAATATTGAGTGTGTAATATTCCATCAGCGTCTGAACCTTTCCCTACTTTATTTGCGTATGTCTGTCAGAAATACTTGTGCATAAGCCTCTGTGTCTCTGATTATCTCATGAGGCAATGTCTCTTAACAATGAAATTACTTGAGTAGATAAAAGATTTTGAGGCTCATGATACACACAGAGAAATTTACACTTGAGAAACATTGTACTAAATTCTATTCTAACCAGAGTGCTATTTAATCATTGCCTTATTTGTATTAACAGATCATTTTATTCTTTCCAATATGAAAAGAGCAAAGTCGTATCTGGTTCTTATGCTAATTTTCATCTCACTGACTAGCAGTAAGAATGACATATTTTCACAAGTATATTCGGTTTCTTCAATTCCATTCACTAATTATGTAGTCAGATTCTTTAGCTGGGGATTTTAAAATATTTCTTATGCTTCACTTATTAATTTTAAGACCTTTTTTATATATGAGATATTCATCCTTTTCTTCAACGTTTTTCTATTTTTCTCAAATTGCCACTTGCCTTTTAAATTCTTTATGGGATCAAGTTCATTTTTTTCTATTTTTTCATCTACTTTTTAAAAAGTTCTTCCTGATCCCTGAATCAATGAAATGTTTATGTTTTTGCCATTTTACAATCTGCTATTTTATGCCGCAGTCTTTAGTCCAATCAGAATTTAGTCTGTTGTATGATTGTGAGTGTGGGGGTGATTTTTTTCCTCCCACTTCCAACTAGCAGTGTGTTTGCTTGCTCTTGTGTCCCTGATCAGCTGGCTAGGGAGCTTTCAGAGCCAATTACTTTGAAATTTTAATCTGTGTATTGGAATTACAGCTTTACTATATATTAATATCGGGTAGAGTAAACCCCTTCTCCTTGCTTCTACCTATTCTGGCGACATTCTTCTTCCAGATGAACTTTAGAATCATTCTATCATGTTTGAAGGGATTTATTTTAAAACTAGCAGCTATTTTAAAAAGAATGAACATCTTTCCAATGTACCATTTGTCTTTCAAAACCATGAAGTTTATTCGGAAATTTGTATCTCTCAGTGAAAGGCACTTTTCCCTTGCTTCCCTTGCCTTTGGCGATGTTTCTAGGAAGAAGTTGCTGTGGCTGAGGTCGAAGAGGTTGCTGCCTGTGTTCTCCTCAAGGATTTTGATGGACTCCTGTCTCACATTTAGGTCTCTCATCCATTTTGAGTCTATTTTTGTGTGTGGTGTGAGGAAATGGTCCAGTTTCATTCTGCATGTGGCTGTCCAATTTTCCCAACACCATTTGTTGAAGAGACTGTCTTTTTTCCATTGGACATTCTTTCCTGCTTTGTCAAAGATTAGTTGATCATAGAGTTGAGGGTCCATTTCTGGGCTCTCTATTCTGTTCCATTGATCTATGTGTCTGTTTTTGTGCCAGTACCATACTGTCTTGATGATGACAGCTTTGTAATACAGCTTGAAGTCCGGAATTGTGATGCCACCAGCTTTCCTTTTCATTTTCAACATTCCTCTGGCTATTCGGGGTCATTTCTGGTTCCATACAAATTTGAGGATTGTTAGTTCCATTTCTTTGAAAAAAGTTGATGGTATTTTGATAGGGATTGCATTAAATGTGTAGATTGTTCTAGGTAGCATAAATATTTCACAATATTTGTTCTTGTAATCCATGAGCATGGAACGTTTTTCCATTTTTTGTGTCTTCCTCAATTTCTTTCATGAGTATTCTATAGTTTTCTGAGTACATATTCTTTGCCTCTTTGGTTAGATTTATTCCTAGGTACCTTATGCCTCAGTTTTTCCCCATTGAGAATGATATTCACTGTGGGTTTTTCATAGATGGCTTTTATGATATTGAGGTATGTACCCTCTATCCCTACACTGTGAAGAGTTTTAATCAAGAAAGGATGCTTTTTCTGCATCTATTGAGAGGATCATATGGTTCTTGTTCTTTCTTTTATTAATGTATTTTATCACATTGATTGATTTGCAGGTGTTGAACCAACCTTGCAGCCCAGGAATAAATCCCACTTGATCGTGGTGAATAATCCTTTTAATGTACTATTGGATCCTATTGGCTAGTATTTTGGTGAGAATTTTTGCATCCATGTTCATCAGGGATATTGGTCTGTAATTCTCCTTTTTGATGGGGTCTTTGGCTTGGGGGTCAAAGTAATGTTGGCCCCATAAAATGAGTTTGGAAGTTTTCCTTCCATTTCTATTTTTTGGAACAGTTTCAGAAGAATAGGTATTAATTCCTCTTTAAATGTTTGGTTTAGGCTTTATTTGTTGTTCTTTCTCCAGCTCCTTTAGGTGTAGTGTTAGGTTGTGTATTGGAGACATTTCTTGTTTCTTGAGAAAGTCTTGTATTGCTATATGCTTTCCTCTTAGGACCATCTTTGCTGCATCCCAAAGATTTTGAACAGTTGTGTTTTCATTTTCATTTGTTTCCATGAATTTTTTTTAATTCTTCTTTAATTTCCTGGTTGACCCATTCATTCTTTAGGCTTGGATGCTCTTTAGCCTTCATGTATTTGAGTTCTTTCCAACTTTCCTCTTGTGATTGAGTTCTAGTTTCAAAGCACTGTGTGTGGTCCGAAAATATGCAGGGAATGATCCCAATCTTTTGGTACCAGTTGAGACCTGATTTGTGACCCAAGATGTGATCTATTCTGGAGAATGTTCCATGTGCACTAGAGAAGAATGTGTATTCTGTTGCTTTGGGATGGAATGTTCTGAATATATTCGTGATGTCCATCTGGTCCAGTGTGTCATTTAAAGCCTTTATTTCCTTGTTGATCTTTTGCTTAGATGATCTATCCATTTCAGTGAGGGGGGTGTTAAAGTCCCCTACTATTATTGTATTACTGTCAATGTGTTTCTTTGCTTTTGTTTTTTAATTGGCTTATATAATTGGCTGCTCCCATGTTAGGGGCATAAATGTTTAAAATTGTTAGATCTTCTTGTTGGATAGACCCTTTAAATATGATATAGTGTCCTTCCTCATCTCTTATTATAGTCTTTGGTTTAAAATCTAATTTGTCAAGATAAAAAGCTTTTGCACAGCAAAGGAAACAGTCAATAAAACCAAAAGACAACCAACAGAATGGGAGAAGATATTTGTAAATGACATATCAGATAAAGGGCTAGTATCCAAAATCTATAAAGAACTTATCAAACTCAATACCCAAAGAATAAATAATCCAATCAAGAAATGGGCAGAAGATATGAACAGACATTTCTGCAAAGAAGATATCCAAATGGCCAACAGACACATGAAAAAGTGCTCAACATCACTTGGCATCAGGGAAATACAAATCAAAACCTCAATAAGATACCACCTCACACCAGTCAGAATGGCTAAAATTAACAAGTCAGGAAATGACATGTTGGTGAGGATGTGGAGAAAGGGGAACCCTCCTACACTGTTGGTGGGAATACAAGCTGGGGCAGCCACTCTGGAAAACAGTATGGAGGATCCTCGGAAAGTTGAAAATAGAGCTCCCCTATGACCCAGAAATTGCACTACTAGGTATTTACCCCAAAGATACAAATGTAGTGATCCAAAGGGCACATGCACCCCAATGTTTATAGCAGCAATGTCCACAATAGCCAAACTATGGAAAGAGCCTAGATGTCCATGAACAGATGAATGGATAAAGAAGATGTGGTATATATATACAATGGAATATTATGCAGTCATCAAAAAAATGAATCTTGCCATTTGCAAACGACGTGGATGGAACTAGAGGGTATTACACTAAGCGAAATAAGTCAATCAGAGAAAGACAATTATCACATGATCTCAATGATATGTGGAATTTGAGAAACAAGACAGAGGATCATAGGGGATGGGAGGGAAAAATGAAATAAGATGAAACCAGAGAGGGAGACAAACCATAAGAGACTCTTAATCTCAGGAAACAAACTGAGGATTGCTGGAGTGGAGGGATGTGGGAGGGATGGGGTGGCTGGGTGATGGCCATTGAGGAGGGTATGTGCTATGGTGAGCACTGTGAATTGTGTAAGACCGATGAATCACAGACCTGTACCCCTGAAACAAATAATACATTATATGTTAATAAAAAGGAAAAAAAGAAAAAGAAAAAAGAAATGCACTTTTCTTCCTATAGATTCCACGCATGTCTTGTTACTGTTTTGCTTAACTATTACGTTTTCCACTGCTACATGGATATTTTTTATCCTATTATCCTTTTAACTGGATATTGCTGGCGTTTGGGAAATCTACTGTTGTTGCCTATTTATCTTGTATCAGGCAATTTTGCTGAACTTTCTTATCAATTCTAAAAGATTTTCTGTCAATTATCTTGGGTTTTCTATGCATATAATCATATCATTTGCACATTTCAGTAAATGTACCTTCTTCTTTCAATAATAATTCTACTACTTCCTGTTGTATGTTCTATTGTTCTCATGGTGAAAGTAGGCATCCTTATTCTGTTCCCGATGTCAGTGGAAATACTTCTTGTATTTTGCTACTATGATGTAAAATGTTGGTATGAGTTAAGTATTCTTCATATGAAGAATCCTACTATTGCAAGCTTCCTAAATATTTTAAAAGCAGAAGTGGTGTTTAATTATGTCTAATGCCCTTTTAGCATCTAGTAAGGGTGACATGAGTTATATTATACTATTATATTCTATTGGTCATAAAATACATTGTAATTTCAGACATGTTTAAACATGAAAAGGAAAAGGTACATCTTAGAATTGAGATAGATGTCCTAATGTGCCCTACTATCTCATGAATAAATGTTCTTTTTTATTATTGAATTTGGTTTGCTCACCTTTAATTCAGAATTTTAAAACATATTCATATATGGTATTATTTTATAGCTTTTTAAAATATATTTATACTTAATAAGTTTTGATATTGGAGTGCTTCTAGTTCCATAAGACAATTGGTTAGCTTTCCTATTTTTTCCTTTGTTCAGGAAATTTTTATATGGCATGAAAATTATGGTTCTTGGAAGATTAAAGTATCACGTCAAAGTTTCTTATCTCAGAGACTTGTTGAAGAAATGGTATTTTAAAAAATTCTTTATTTGCATGGTTATGAATTCTTCTGGTTTTTGTTTTTTCTTGAGTCAAAGTGGATTCTTCATATCCTTTTAACTGGAAGGAAAAATTGTCATTTCCTTCGAGATACTTTCATTTGTTTGCAAAGAAATGTACATAACATTCACTTAATCTTTAAAGAAATGCCTGTGTCTTTTGATTTATCCTTTTCTTCTCCTTAATTTCATTTGTGTTTTTTCTCTTATTTACTTTAATTACTTAACTTATGAGAGATTTGCCCCTTTTTTTAGAGAAACAATATTTCACCTTTCATCATTATAAGAGGACTCTTTCTATCCCATGTAACACAGCTTGCCTTGCAATCTACTGTGTGTGAAATTTATATCGCCACCTTGATTTCCGTTGGTTTACACTTCCCTGGTAAATCTTTTCCCATTTTTTGTTGTTAGGATTTCTGCATCACTTTGCTGTACTCACTTCACAGTTGGATATTTTAAACCTATTTGAAGGTATTTCATTTTTTATAGGGGGTAAATCATTTATGTTTGGCTCATAAATATGTTTGGTCTTTTGTCTTTATGTACATTTCTGCTTCTGTTTTTAAATCTTATTTATTCTCTTCTGTCTTTTGTTACCAAGAATGTACTTTGTAATCTTCTCCTTGACTTAGACGATATATACACACCCTATTTTTTACTCCATGTTTTTCTAGTTATTGATACTTAGACTCCTTCGATTCCCTGATTCAGAGGATAAGTATTATACATTTAATAGCTTTGAATTGTCCCCAACTTTCCTTTTTCTATTGTAGTCTTGAGTTGGACATAATTATTCTTGGTATTTTCTTCTGATTTTGCAGGTAGGTTTATAAAAGTTATTTAAACCTGATTGCATTCATTCATCTATGTATTCAATAAATACACACTGAGCATATACTACAGAAAAGGTACTAGGGATAAAACAAAATCTGTAAACTCATAAAGCTTAAAATCTGGTGGAGGAAATAGACAATAAATATGTAATAAACTTTAAATAAATAAACAAAGTAATTCCAGCTAAAGCTAACTGCAATGAAGAACAAATCCCAAACAGAATAATGTAATAGAAAGAGTAGGGTGTCATTCACTTAGGTGGTAAGGGAAGAATTCTCTTTGGAGAGACAGTATTTGAGCAATCATCTGAATGATGATATAGAACCACCCATATGTAGATCTGGGGAAGAGCTTCCAGGCAGAAGGAAGAGCAAGTCCCAGCTCAAAGAGAAAAAAAAAACAATGAGGCTCAAGCATGATGAGCAGGGGAAGGGGGCTCAGGATGACTTCAGAGGGACAGGCAGAGTGTTGTATTAGTCAGGTATTAGTCAGGGGTCTCCAAATAAACAGAACGAATAGGAGAGAGATGTATATTATTATATATATAATCTCTATCTCCATCTCTCTCCTATTCGTTCTGTTTATATATATATGTATATATACCTGTATATGTACATATGTGTATATAAGTATATGTACATATATATATACATACATATATGTATGTAGAGAGAGAGAGAGAAATATAGAAAAACCAACTAACAACCTAGCCCAAGGCAGTCAGGCAGGAGTTCCCTCTTACTATTGGAAGTTAGCCTTTTGTTCTACTCAGACCCTCAACTGACCAGATGAGGCCCACCCCCATTAGGGAGGACAGCTGCTTTACTCAGTCTACTGATTCAAATATTAATCTCATCCAGAAACACCCTCATAGACACAGCCAGAATAATGCTTGAACAAATGTCTGGGTACCTTGTGGCCTAGTCATGTTGACCCATAAAATTAACTATCACAAGGACATAAGAAGAGTGGTAGATTTTATTTTAAATATGGTGGCAAGCCATTGAAGGATTTTAAGTAGGAGACTGACATGATATGATTTACTCATTTAAAAATAAAAAAACAAGCAAGGACTCAGATACAACATGAAGCACTGATAAAATGGCAGCAAGAGTGTAAGCAGGAATAGAATTAAGAGTCTACTGCAATAGAGTCTATTGCAAGAGTCAATAGCAATAGGAGAGACGGAGACAGATGAGTGGTTGCCAGGGAGGGAGGCTGGAATGGGGAGTGATTACCTTAATGGGTAGGAGTTTTCTTCTGGAATAACAAAGAAAAAGTTTTAAAACTAGAACGTGGTGGTGGTTGTGCAGCACGGGGAATGCACTAAATGCCACTGAATTGTACCCCTTAGAGTGGTCAACTGTTGTGCAAATTTTACCTCAACTTTTAAAAAACATGCAAGTGTTTTTTGGAGAAAAGAATTCCAAAACCAGTCTCCCCAGATCAAAGTCTAAGTATCTATCCGCAGCACTAGTTCTTTCTGGAGGCCCTGAGGGGGGAATCATTACCTTGTCTGTTCAGCTTCTGGACACTGCCTACATTTCTTGGTTTATGGCCCCTTCCTAACACCACTCCAATTTCTCATCATGTCTTCTACTATTCTAATTCTGATTCTCCTGCCTTCCCCGTATAAGGACTCTTGTGATTACATTGAGCGCAGCTGGATAATACCGAATAATCTATCTTAAAATCCCTCATTTAGTCACATCTGCCAAGTCCTTTTTACCATGTGGGATAACATATGCATAGGCTCCAGGGATGAGGAGGTAGACATCTATAGGGGACCATTATTCAGCCTACTATAAGGGCTAATGATCTAAATGTGGGAGTCTCTGCCTATGGATGACCTTTAAGGCCATAGGGGCAGAGCATGAATATCTACAGCACCCCCTTTATATCATGACTTCCCCATTATCAATGTCTTATTTTTGATCTATCTCTTTTTAAAGAAAGGCACATTGTGGTTATATTATCGAAGTCCTCTAGCACATGAGTATAAAATTCTCAACTTACAATGTTTTTCTTCAAAAGTTTCACAAATATTACTCTATTATTTCTGTCATATACTATAGCAGAGGGTCAGGATGACATCAGTAAAAAATGTGTTCCCTTGTAGTCAGGGAAACAAATTATTCCCCCCATGGATGCCTCCAGTGCTCCTTCTTTTCTAAAAGCTACAGTGGAATATTACTCAGCCATCAGAAAGGATGAATACCCAACTTTTACACCAACATGGATGGAACTGGAGGAGATTATGCTAAGTAAAATAAATCAAGCAGAGAAAGACAGTTATCATATGGTTTCACTTATTTGTGGAACATAAGGAATAGCATGGAGGACATTAGGAGAAGGAAGGGAAAATATGAAGGGGGGAAATCGGAGGGGGAGACAAACCATGAGAGACTATGGACTCCAAGAAACAAACTGAGGGTTTTAGAGGGGAAGGGGGTGGGGGGATGGGTTAGCCTGGTGATGGGTATTAAAAAGGGCACGTTCTGCATGGAGCACTGGGTGTTATACGCAAACAATGAATCATGGAACACTACATCAAAAACTAATGATGTACTGCATAGTGACTAACATAACACAATAAAATAAAATAAAAATAAAAATAAAATAAAAATAAAACTTGTCAGTACCTTTTTTAAGAATGGTTCTCTTAATTAATGTGACCTGAAATGACAAGCTCCTCTATATACAACCAGGTCTTTCTATCTAGCAGGAAAATTTCCTTATTTACATTTCCAATAATAGTTTTTGTAAAGGCTGATCTATGACGATAGTGAAAAAGAGAGATTAGTTATTAGCGGGAAGGGAATACACCTTCAGAGTCCATACTCTTGATTCTATTCTATGTTGCTGTTCTATTCATTACTGTGTTAATTTTTCTCTCAATTCACGGGTGGGGTGGGGGACTATCTAGTTTGTCTTTAGTATTTTTGCTTCAGTCTTCTGCATCAACAATTTTGCTATTTTCTGTCTTCAGTGAGGATTTCCATTCTACAATTATATATTGTTTTATTATTTTATATATAAAACAGCTTATTTGCAGTCCTCACTATCATCATTTTAGGCTCTTTCTTCCTCATAGTGTTTTGCTCCCATTTGATAGAAACAAGACTTCATGCATCCTTCAGAGTGTTTCAAGAAGTTTCTTGATGTTTTATTCCCCATCATTTGTAATGCCATTTGTTTAATATGTTCCATGTTGGGTTTCTCCTGCTTTCTAATCTTAAAATTACCAAAGACACAGTCAGACTTAGTGTTCCCCAGCAGGTGTAGTTTGTATAGTTCCCTTCACCCCACTTGCTGACACTTTGGGTTGGGATAAACCCCTTCCCAGGTATACAGCTAGCGGGCAGAAGGATGTGCACAGAGATCCAGAGCTCCACTATCTAGCAGATGCCCGTATAGTAGAGCCCTACTGCATACATGACCATAAATGTCCTCCTTTAATTCCCTGGCTTGTTGACTCTAAACTCTTTGAAGAAGTACCCCCAAATTAGACTCCAGCATGCAATGTTACTAGGGTTCTTCCTACCCACAGATTTTTGCTCACTGAGACTACAGCTTCCATGTAATAATATCCACATCCATCATCCTTATTTCCTTTTTTTCTCTGTAGTTTTATTGGAGTTTCATTCTCTCAGGGGACAATAGAAAAGAGAATTATTGGGTGAGAGGGAGGGGAACCACATTAGGAGCATCTAAAAGGACAGTAAAGTGGGAGGAGACGGTGCTGTACGTCTCCTGTTCCAACTGTTCACAGCAGCCTCTATTCTGATGTCTGTGCCTGTGTGGTCATGGTCATTAAGTATGTTGAATGTCATCTCTGGGTAGAGACACATTCTATAGGAGATCAAGCTTGCCCTGTTTTGTTGGCAAAACGTATGTTGGCCCCCTAATTGTGGTTCTCATTTTAGTTTTATAGGTCTTGTAATCTTCGTGAGCACTCCCACAGACTCTGGTGGCACATTGGCCTTCATCTTGGTTATTGGTGTGGTTCATTCATTCCCCAAACGCTAATGAGAAGCTACTACATGCCAAGCATCCTGCTAGGCCCTGGAGCTACAATCCTGTCACAAATACACGACTCTGCTCCCACACTTTTCCATCTTTTCCCATGTCCTCACAGTTGCAATCTGGAAAACACTCTCGAATTGCTATCCAGAAATCATTTTAAGCTGAAAAACAGTAATGCTTTTTTTTTTTTTTTAAGATTTTATTTATTTATTTGATAGAGACACAGCGAGAGAGGGAACACAATCAGGGGGAGTGGGAGAGAGAGAAGCAGGCTTCCCGCTGAGCGGGGAGCCCGATGTGGGGCTTGATCTCAGGACCCTGGGACCATGACCTGAGCTGAAGGCAGACGCTTAACGACTGAGCCATGCAGGCGCCCAACAGTAATGCTTTTTTAATGAGAATCATGAGCAAAGCAGTGTGGAAAATAGAAAGAAGCACTGGACTGGAAATCAGGAAGGTTCGGTTCTCATTCTTGCTTTACCACTGATACCTGAGGACCTTAGGTGAGTCACTTAACCTCTCGAGGTCTCAGTTTTTTAGATGTAAAATGAATGGGTTAGACCAGATTCTCTCCAAGATTCCTTCCAGCCATAAAATTCTACGTTCCCAAGACAAATGTTCTTCCCACTAATGCGGGTGTCTCGGGAGCCATTTTTTATCAGTGGATCTCAAACCTTATGTTTATCAATACAGTAGTCTGATTCTCCTGACCCTCTTTATACCATTCCTAATAAGAAATGTACCAACCATATGTGAAACACATGGGGTCTGTCCAAAGGCCATGCAAGATACATAAATTTCACAAGTGAAAGATGCAAAACACATGTTGACACATTTCAAATCCACATGTACATTTTGGTTACGGTTTAATGGTACTTAATTTCGAGAGTTATTCAGAAGTCTGTTGAAGGTACTCTATAGAAATGACTTTTATATGGGGCCCGAGAAGTCCCTGTGTACAAACAAGTAAAGTTGTCTAAATTTCTGTAAGACGCACAGAGTAGACGTCTTCTGAAGTGGTCATAGGGCTAGATATTTCACACATTGGGGCATCTTGGTAAAGTCACAATAAAACAGAAGGCTAAGTGAATATCAAACTAGCTGTCTCTAGACTATAATCTTGCCTATAAACTCACAATGGAGAGACACAGCTGGACCATCTGCTTTGGTCATCAGCCCCAACTTGGGGCTCTCTTTCAGAGTTCTGCATGTGCTGGCCACACAAGTGTAAGTTCATGCCCTTCTTGCTGCCTGCTGAATTTCTACTCATTCCTCAGGACCCCGCTCCAACATCACCTCCTCTGTGAAGCCTTCCCTAATCCAAACCAGTGGGCTACTCCTCCATTTATGTCCCTTACTCTTTCTCTCTCTCTCTCTCTCCACATCCATAATTGTACCTGTCATGCTAAAAAGCATTTGTTTGGTTTTCATACTGAGCAATTATTGAGTTATAAATGTGCTTTTGTGATCTTTGGAATTGCTAGTGCCTAGTACTATGCCTGGCATGTTTGTTAATGAATCCATGAATTAATGAATGAACATCTGTCAACACTGAAAGTCTAAGTTCCAGTTGGATCAGTAACCTTGGAAGTTTCAACAGGAGCAAAGTCAATACCCTGCTTCAGAACAGAGAACTCAGTTCTGCGAATATCCCATCATGGAAGAACTCAAACTCCATTTGAGAAAAAGAGTACACCAGGTCAAGAAAACATAGTGAGCACCTCCTACAGTGTCCCACACTACGCTGCATCCAGAAGAGTTTTCAAGGAGAGGAAAACACAGCACGGGGTTGCCTGCTTACTATTCAAGTTGGGGAGTAAGTATAGGCACATGATAAGAGAGGGTAAGGGATACCAAGAAGGGATAGACCAAGGTCTGACCAATCAAGGTCAGCTAGCAGCAAAGTCAAGAAGCCAGTAAAGCATCTATAGCTATGGATAACCCCCTCTATCCTCGAAAGCTGCACTATTCAACACAGTGGCCACTGGCCATAAGAAGCAAGTAAGCTCTGTGAACGTGGCCAGCCCAAACTGAGATGTGCTGTAAATCCAAAATACACATCAAATTTCAAAGATTTAATTCAGAAGGGAAAAAAGTATAAATATTTCATTTAATTATTTTTTATCTTGATTCCATGTTAAAATGTTGAAATGATACTATTTTGGATAAATTAGGTAAAATAAAACACTACATTAAATTTCTTTATTCTCTCAACTTTTTTTATAATGTGGCTACTAGAAAATTTCAAATGACACAGATGGCTCACATTTTTGACTCATGTCATATTTCTAGGAGATGATGCCTTTCCAAACCATTGTTTTCCCTTCGTTCCCAGCCAACATCCCATTGGCTTAGAGTTATCTTTGGTCTTGGGGTTGCTAATCAGGAAATTCTGGGAGGAGAAAATATCTCCAAGAAGTGTATGTTCTCATGGGAAATGGACATATATTTGTGGAGGCAAGAGACCTTGTCCAGTAGCCAATTCAGTGGACTTCATGGCAACCACCATTGGTGTCCACATGGTTTTTTCAGTTCTGTCTGAATTTTCCCCTTCACAGCAGCAGGAAATTATAAAGAGGGACTGATCTTTTCCACAAGCACATACGGAAAGGAGCAAGTGGCCCAGGCTAAAGGCAACAAACTCAAATGTCTACAAGGACCAGGCAGGTAATATAAACAGAGAAGCAAGCCAAGTGTCTTCTTTCAATACAGACACGCTTTCTCTGCATATTAAACTCATAGGAATTTTCTTCACTTCCCCAGAGAAATAAGTTCTCTTCCTGTTCTGTTTTGTTTTTGTTTTTGAAACATACGATGTTCTTGGCACATCTTTCATTTTTCTGCTTTTGCTATAAAAAGAAATTTCACTCAACTCAACTCAATTTAAGAATTAAAAAAAAAAACAGTGCAAACACAATGATAGATTGCAGCTGACACTGGCCTCAGGGTTGGGGCTCAGTAGGGAGTTGTGGGGACTGCGGAGAAGTAGGGAATGTGGCCCCACCCACAGGAGCTGCCTTGACTCCTTGCCAGCCAGTAAGTGCCAAGTGCTAACACGGGCCCCTGTGGCCAGATTGGAGTTTTCCAGAGACGTCGGAAATCTGGGTATTTATATGAAATCTCCCAATTTCAAGTGTCTCCAACTAATTTAAATGTTTTAAAAACACAGTGAAAGCCAGAACTCTGTGATCCAAACAAAACAATATCTACAGACAAGGTCTAGCTCTTAAGCCACCAGTTTTCAATCAACTGGTCCAGGGCTAGACATTATCTGCCTCGAAGAAAAAAAGAAAAAAGAAAAAAGAAAATTATTATTTTCTGAACACTTACTATATGCCCAGAACTTTATCTCCTTTCCTGCATTTAACCATCCCTACAGCCCATGAAGTATTGTTTGCCTCATTTTCACAACTGAAGAAACCGAGGTTCATTTAGTTAAGTGATTTGTCCAAGATAACTCAACGAGAAGCTTCCAACCTGGCGGAAGCTGTCAACTGAGTCCTCCCTAAACCTATCTTCTTTCCAGGGCTCTGTTTTCATTCCCAGCTGGGAGGCTTCGCCCAGCCACCTGCTATCCGCTTGACTCCTCCTCAGTCCACCTGTCATCCACTCCTGATCTCCTGGGTGCTCACTCTCTGTGAAGCGTTCTTGGCAATCAGAACATGATGATGTCCTTGTTGTTCTCTCTCCACGTAGGCAGGGACTGGGACCCATGTTTCTGAACCCTCAGTAGGAAGCACAAAGTCCTACACTTCACACAGATTCAATACACGTTTGTTGGTTGCAACATAATGTCATCTCTTGGCTTGCCCATTCTCCCGACCCCTCTTTGTGTGTGTTCCACTCATTCTTCATTCACTTCTTCACTTGAATTGTTAACAGTGACTCCTTTTTACAGCAGTGATGAAAGGGATGATTCCACAGAATATGAGAACAAGTGCTGGGAAAGGTTGGGGGTAAGGTCCAGCCCTTATAAGCTGCCATTTGCCAGAGGATCCTGAGGCCCAGAGGGAGTAAGGAAGGTCTGGTTCAATGTTACTCAAGACTGGAGTCCCAGAGCTAGAAGGAGAGCCCAGCCTTGCAGACATAGGATCCCAACAGGCTTGTCAGGACTGAGGTCCTCTTTGGCCAATGTCTTCCTCTTTCCCTAACATTCCAGGAGTGTCTCCACTCTCTCTTCAACACACTGAAATTACTTTTGGCTAGGCTTGATAGTCTTCATTCAGGCACCATGGTTTCAAGCTGGAGTAATCTCCTCCTCTCCTTCTCCAGATTAGCTTGCCAGCTACTCACCTGGAGGGCCCTCTAGCAGCCACTTACGAGTCCCCATGAGGGGAGGAAACATCACAATAACCAGAATCTCATATATTCCTGGAGCAACTTATGCCAGTAACAAAGTACTTCTACATCCCTTATTTTGTTTGACATTTACAATAGCCCTGTAATTAGCAAGCAGATGTTATTATGCCCACTGTACAGATGAGAAAATTATAGACCATAGAAGGTAAGTGACTCGCCTGAGTCATAAGGCAGCGCTGACACTTGAACACAATCTTCTGAATCCTTAAGTTTGTCTTCCACAGTGACTTTTATCCTTATGATTTGAAAACTTCGACCCCTCCATGGTATAAACTTGAAAAAATATGAAAGTACAGGAGGAAGAAAATAAATGGGAGTTCTAGTTTTATAACTCAAGAGAATTATGATTAACATGTTGATAATATTTTTTCCCTTCTTTTCTCTGTGCATGCCTTTTTTTTCATGGAATCAGGAGCACACTATTTATATGTAATTTGTATTATGTGTACACTTAACATTTTGTTAGAAGTTTCTATGTCATTAAGTATTTATTGAAAACATGATTTTTAATAATTGCAAATATTCTCTCCAACAAAGGAGGCTTTCCCTATTTGGACATAATTTTACAATTAAAAATGACACTGTAATAAACATCCTTATGGGTAAATTTTGGTCCTCGTCTCTGGATAGGTTAAACAGTGACCTTTTTCTTTAGGAAATATAGTGAACCAAGCAATTAATCAACAAGCATTCCAAAATCGTGAGCTCAAGCATCTCATAAGTGCTGGATGCTGGTGATACAAGGAGCCAACACTATGAGGACTATTATCTCAAAGGCCAACTCCTTACACTTTTGCTGCCAAACTATTCCCCAAATCTGATCCTTGCCCACTGCCTCTGCCCTAGTTCAGGGGATTCCCCCTGGTTTCCCCCCACTGCCCTCCCACTCCTAGCCTCTGCCCCAAATCCATCTTCCGCCTGGCAGTCCAGATGAGCTCTCTAAGGCTGTATCTGTGTCATTGTGCAAAGGAAAAACCCTTCACTGAATTCCTATTGTCTTCCAGAAAAAATCCAGATTTCTTGAAACTCTGATCCTATAAAATTGGAATAAAAAACAGGTTTGGGGATACAGCAAGCACTCAATAAATGCCCTTCCCACACACAGTTCCATGCCTCTGACTCTCTAGACCAGTTGGCGTCCATTATTTATGTTTCTAAAGTCTTTCTTCCTTCCACCGGCCTAGGAGTCCCCTTACCTCTGGTCCCCACTCTGTCTCTTTCCAGCTAGCCACAGCTTCCAGCTCAGGCCTCTTCCTCCTGGGGGGTAGGGAGGGGAACTACCTGGGGAGCTCTAGATGAACTGATTCTTTACATTTAGAAAGGAATCAAGACCTAAACCTATAATCAAGCCAGTCTCCAAGAAAAACCCTGCTCAGAGAACCTTAGAAACGGCTAATGGTTTCAGATGGAGCTGTCATTAAAATTTAGAAAATATATTAAAAATACAGTTTGAAAACCATCTCCTCTTTTTGGAGGAACAATCATCTCACCACCCCTGCCCCACCTCCCACGACCCCGCCATCCTTTCCTTGATTTTTTTCAGCTTTGCATGGAGCCACCCTAGTTCTGACGGCTTTGTCAGCAGCATCGATCAGTTCTGGTTTAGGACTGCTCATGGTCATCCGTCTGAGCAGAATCCTCAAGCTAGTTCCATTCTATTCCTTCTGAAACAGGCGGCGGGGGGGGGGGGGCGGTAGTAAAGAGACAAAAGTGAAGTGAAAGAATGCTGTAAGTGGCAAGGCCGAAGACGGGGACTTCCTTGGAAGGAAATAGGTCCTGGGCACCTGGGTGGCTCAGTTGTTAAGCGTCTGCCTTCAGCTCAGGTCATGATCCCGGGGTCCTGGGATCGAGCCCCACGTCAGGCTTTCTGCTCAGCAGGGAGCCTGCTGCTTCTCCCTCTCTCTCTGCTGTTCTCCCTGCTTGTGCTCTCTTGTTCTATCAAATAAATGAAATCTAAAAAAAAGAAAGAAATAGTCCTTCCTCCTGCGGTTTCTCCCTGCATCAAATGCCCCACCATCTCAGCAGCAAGAACGCTGTGACCTGACGGCGATTGCAGTCTGTTTCCCGCGCGCATATCTTCTCCTATGGGCTTCTTGCCGCACGGTGTGCCATAGCTAGGGCAGGTGTTACTCTCTCTTTAAAGGACAGGTGAGAACCCTGAGGTTTGGACTGTGTTAGTGGCTTGGCCGGAGTTCAGAAGCAGGAAGACACCAAGTCGGGATGCACACCCCTCACCCTACCTAGTCACTGGGCACTTTAGTGTTAGCCTGAGACATCCTGGTCTCGTGGGGCAACTGCCCCTCTTTCTGTCTCCAGCTTCGCCCTCGGAACGGTGCACAATCAAATTCCGCACTGCCCCCCCCCCCCCCGGAAAAAGCCATACGCATGAGCGGAGCAAACCTCTCAAAGAAGAAGGCAAAGAGATGAGTCATTCTAGAAGTTGGCATTGTAGATGGTACTCTCATCCCGGCACCTGCTGGGTGAAGGGGCTTCCTGGGCACCTGCTGTTGCCTTCCCCATGTCCCTGATCAGAGCGGTCATTACCTCATCCCCACGTCTTCCACACACAGATCGAGAATGAGAAGTGGGCCTGTCCTCACTCTGAAGCTTCACTCACACGCTTTCCTCAAGGCCCCCAAGCCTTTTGCAAGCCCTGCCACCTTCCTGGAATTCCAAAACTCCAAACCTTCAAAACCTGCTTCAAGCTCTCCCTCCAAGTTTCCTCTGGGTAGACCAGTCTTCCCCATCTCCTGCGCCCCAATGTCTTGAGGAACTGGTCCACCGCTCCCCTCATGTCAACTCTGACCTGTAAGCTGCCATTTCCCATAATGATAATGAGGCCATTGTGTCGTGTTCGTCTTGGCTCTCCAATTTGCTACCAAACTCCTTAAAGGCCAAAACTATGCCTTAATGACGTCTCGGTGATCCCCAAACCAAGCCGCTTACTGCCAAGCTCAGAATAGGTGCTCAAAAGCTCCCCATGGATACCTGGACATTGGCGCCATGACAGCAGGTGTAAAAGATGGACATCCAGCTGGCAGACAGGAAATCTGGCAGTGAGGAGGCCTTCGGAAGCTTCCTTTCTTCTTCCTGCACTCCTGCTACTCATTTATAAAATAGAGATGAGATGAGATCACTTCAAATGCTTCTTCAAGCTGTGTGAATCCTTAAACGTATGGGGTAGATGGGAACTTTACTGTTAGGAGACAAAATTAAAATCTGGGAGGGCCATACCTCTGCCACACATTAGAAACAAAGTCGTGGAAGACTTGCTTTCTCACCAAATGTTGACCATGCATCCTGCAAATCCATTGATTTTTTCTCTAAGCCCCCGCAGACCCAATGGCCATAATGAGATCCACACACTTGTCAGGTGCCGAAGTCATTTGGCCTTTGGCCTTAATCTCACCGGCCCCCAGCACATGGGAGGTGGCCACGACTTTCACACACGTGTTCCCTCTTACCTAATCTTTCAAAAGCAAACACAGTATTATAAAGTTTACAGAGAGACAGGAAGGGAGGAGAATGGCAGTGGAGAAAAAGAGAACTTGAAAAATAGTTTTCCAACCAAGAGAAGAATATCAAATGCATGGGCCATTAAACCAAAAAGCTGATTGGAATTTGGGGGATATTTTTGTGAACTTCTGGGCTGTGGTTACAACACACACAAACACACACCCTCCAGTCCCATCTGAACATAAATACAAGGTTTACAAGTGAAGCATATTTGTTAGGCACCAAAACAGTGATAATTAGATTCATGGGGTATGTGCATTACAGAAAAACCAGAATGCCAACAGCCCAAGACCTTATAAAGTAGCTGATCATCACCAACACCATAATTACTCATGAGCCCAAGGAATGTACGCCAGGCTTCCTCAGACTTGTCTTAATATCAGGCAAGAAAACACCATAATTATATTTCATATCTGGGGCCAACCTGAGAAACATGTACAGAGGGAAACATCGACTCAACTCTCTGTCCCCTCTGAGGTGAATTCGGGTACTTGGACTCGTTGCCTTAGAGAAAAACAGTAAATCTTGATTGAGCTAAAATTAAAAAAGAAAAAAAAATCAGGAAACTATTCACAAATGCCAAACAAAGGGGGAAAAGTTCCATTTACCTTAGCGAAAAAGCTAAATGAAATTTTAAGTGTGAAAAGTGTATGTTGTCACCTAAGATAAAAATTAAAGTAAATTGGGGTGACTGGGTGGCTCAGTTGTTAAGCGTCTGCCTTCGGCTCAGGTCATGATCCTAGGGTCCTGGGATTGAGCCCCACATCGGGCTCCCTGCTTAGCGGGAAGCCTCCTTCTCCTTCTCCCACTCCCCCTGCTTGTGTTCGCTCTCTCGCTGTCTCTCTCTCTCTGTCAAATAAATAAATAAATAAATAAATAAATAAATAAATAAATATCTTTTAAAAAAAATTAAACTAAATTAGTAAAATTAGGTAAGTAGATGGGAAAAGGCTCAAACCCCATTATTACAGAATATAGGACATTTTCATCACAAACATAAACGTTTTCTCAATTGGATGCTATAAGCTTGGAAAGTATTTGAATTCCATGATGTCTCTCGATTCCAACTGTCTCTAAGCAGTAAGCAAAGCAAGGGTTATTAGTTTTTATTTGCCCGTTGATAAACTTATCATCCTGAGAGGTGAAGTGACCCAGCCAAGATCACACAGCTGCTCAGCAGCAGAGTTGGAACTAAAGCCCGAGCCCTCTGAGACCTGATCACACATCCATCTCTCTCCTCCGCATCACCCCTTGGGGCTGGAGGCATGTTGATTTATTTCTTGCTTCTGTAAACTCTTGGCTAGAAAAAAGCTAATACACTTATATTGGATTTGGATTCAGAACAAATTTTTTAGTGTCGAGCCAAGAAGTCTAAAAAAGCACTTTCACCTACTTAATCTGGTTTGAATCTCAAAATTCTAAAAACTTCCCATAAAAAGAATTTAAAACATTTTTCCAGCATCGAGTGCAAGCAGGCAAATACGTCCCTATGCTGATGCCGTGAGCCTCTAATAATGAAGTATTACAGTAACTAGATCTTTGAAACCACTCTAGCATGGGAGTTCTGAGTCTGAACCGCAGATCCACCACTCATTAGCTGGGCGACCATAGGCAAATGAATTCATCTCGCCAAGCCTCAGTTTCCTGATCTAAAAAATGGGACAGTACCTACTCATCAAGAACATGAGAAATTTCCTGACACATACTAAGTACCAACGATTGTTAGTCCTGTCCCTTTCTTGGTCCAGTCTTTCTAAAATTTGGCTCGTTAAAATAATGAGCATGCTTCAAGGGTCATGGGGCTCATTGCGGTTGATTTCTGAGTCAGAACCCTCATATGATGCCATCCATTCATGGACGAATATTGATGTGTAGTCACTGTTCTCGGCACTCGTCTTAGGGTGGGGAAAAAAACAGACAAAGCCTTCTTCTTAGAGCTTGTGTTCAACAAACTGGACAGCTTCTTGACTTTGGTCAGTATTTCTGCGCATGGAGGGGGTATGCTGAGTGAACAAGTTCACCTGTAAGTCGGCCGCACCAAACACGATCTGGTCCACTCACTTTCCCCAAGGCAGAGACCAGCCCCCTGATGCAGAGAAAGGTATTGAGTATCTGCTGTGTGCTCCTTCTCAGTCACTAAAGCAGTCAGATGTCTCTCTGCTCCAGAATCATGTCGCTGGGATTGTATCCTTATCTGATGCCATGAGACACCCCCGTCCACCATGTTAGGGGTTCAGTGACTTGGTGTACCTGACAAGCTACCTAAACGTTGGGTTTGTCCCTAAAAGCTTGGTGGTGACAACTTACCTCAGCTCAAGGAACCCAGCCAGACCTCCGCCACAGCCTCCCCTTTCCTCTTGGCCACAGAGTTTACTTCCAAGTGGCCTTTAAGCTGGAAAACAGAGCAAAAGGCCAGCCAAGTCTGCCAAAGTCCTGCAGCCTCCCATGCTCTCTTAGATCTTCTGCAGGATCCAGACCCCGGCCTGGGGTCCTTGGGAACACCCCACGCCAAGCAGGTTGCCAGTGGGGGACACGTCACAAAGTGTCTGTATGGCTGCATAAGCAGGTCCATTTTTTTCATTTTCATTTCCCCTCTCACTGGCTCCTAACAGAATCATTTTCTGGTTTTGAAAGGCATCTGCAGGAATGCAGAGAACAAAACGGTGACTCAGAAGATGGTGACCGAGTCATCTGCTTTGCATTGTCGAATACATTTTTCACATGTTACTGGGTGAAACTAGCAATAAAGGGCACCAAATGCTAGAAATAGAACAGAAAGAGATAAAGGAAAAGAAAAGGGCAAAAAATATATCTTATTTCCTCTAGAGAAATCTGCCTTGATTCAGGACCTTGGTGTGGTAGGAAAAAATCATTTTGCTTTGAACAGCTCTCTTTCTGACTCACTTTTTGGAAAGAATGTGCTGAACAGATAAACCGCCCTCCCCCCTTGCAACAGCACTGCTGAAATCTGAACGCGCTGAGTCCTCCTTGTTGACTTGTGAAAGAGATCTCTCTATATTCATTTGGACTCTGTGCACGTCACATGATACCAATACATTCCAAATGCTAAGATACAAGATTACTACTTAACCATAGAACAAACCAACAGGAATTTTAATCAAGACAATATCCAATAATGAATAAAGATGGAATGTTTTTGGAGGGAGTCCAGAATACACATTTGGGAATTTTTAATCTTGCTCATCTTTGAGTCTAGCAAAAATATTTTAAACTTTTCTGACCATACCATTTCGGGCTGAACCCAGAAACCAGCTACTATCTACGGTATTAAGGCATTTTGTCTACGCAGACGTTGAATTTCCAAATCTAGGCCAGTAATTGATACCAGATTAAGTGAAATATGAATCAGTAGACAAGTTCCTTTAAAAGCAAGGTTTAAGCTGAATTATTTTATGATAGGAAAGATAAAAAGACGTCAAGATGATAACGATCGGCATGTGACAAGGTTACTGCTTTTAATATTGCTATAGTTTAGGATTTATCTTATTTTAATATTCGTATTGAGACCAGATTCATTTGTGACAATTAATCAAATTGCTTAATTAAACCATACTCAGCTATCGATGGTGCAATAGTTAGCATGAGCCTGAAAGCTCTCTAAATCAATACTCAATGAAGAGGAAGCTTTTTTACAATAATCATAATCAGCTGTAACTCACCTGAAATGTGAATTTCAGCAGCATTTTCACAGTCTTTGAAACCAGTGAGAAGGCAGTGGCCCAGGAATGAGGTTGAAGGTTATAGGTTGTCAAGCTATTCTTCCTGCCGTGTGAAAACCCCCCCACCCCACCCCAAGCACCACCACCAAATGGAAACAAAGAGGACTTTCCTTCCACAATGCCGCTTCGAGCCCTGGTGTTCGGGTCTTTGGAAAGGACCAAGTGATGCTTGGGAGGAAGATGCTGAGGGTGGAACATAGATTAAATGTGACATGTTACACTATAGGAAAGGTATTTTTATGGAATATGCACACAGTAGATCAAAGACTTCACTGTGCTTATTTTTGTCTTCACACACCTACTAAACCTGCATTTCTGCTGATGAGTGAAATTCTAGCTCTTTGGTGATCCCAGGACCCTAAATTGATACATCATCCAGCAGCATTAAAATGTTGGTTTTGCATGGTTAAAAGTGTGGGTGCACAGTTTCACTGGGAGGAATGAAAGAGGCAGTCATTTAAAGTAAATCAAGACTAAACAAGGAAAATGAGAAAAATGGCCTGTGATATTGCCCTCTTGGTAGTCTCGGCCTCCCAGCTGAAGGGGGGGATAGGAATGGAGGTCTGGGCTGGGGATTCTTCCAGGGCTGGATGGGATTCTACCGGCAACTTCTCCAACACGCCCTGAGTGAGCCTCTGATGTGGGCGAGGAGGGAAAGAGGGCTGAAAAAGCATTTCTGGATCAATCTTGGAGAGGGATTGATTGATTGATGTCTGCCTTTTTTTTTTTCCTCTTTCTCTCTTTTGCGCATGTGCACAGGCGTGCTTTATTTATTTGTTTAAGGAATTACTCTCAAATCACCTCAAATATTACAGATTTCATCGGTGTGTCCCAACCAAACATTTCAGATGGAACCGAGCACAGGCCATGGGAGCTAACAAGCTGAATAACTCTGAGCCATAGAACACACTCGTCACCGAACAGAACTGACAGTGTTCCCGAAGAATGGGAGAAGCTAATAGAGTTATATACGTTTTAAGAGGTAGATCCAATCACGTGTGCACAATATAAAACAGAAGGTTTCTAATGATTGAAAAAGGAGGGGGAAAAAAGCTATTTGGTAGTAGCTTGGTGAACTTTGGCTGAACTTCTCTGTTTGGCAGGCTCTGGTGCGGACAGTCTAGGATGAGGCATTAGGGCTCACATCTGAGAAGTTGACATCAAGCAGACAGCAAGACATGATATCTTATTTTCCTGAGCCATGCTGACACAAATTGAACTCCCCTTATTATTTTCTTATGCCAGTAAAGTTGCACTTGGAACTTAAGCATTTTGTGTGCAGATGTCGAAGGCTGGGTTGGTTTAATTTAAATAATTTGCAGATTGTTTAGTAGCACTCCAAAGACGGGAGTGTTCTTCATCTGAGTTCAATTTTATGAGCTTTGGTTTATGATCTTCTGCAAGGTAAAACTGAAGCATTTTGGGTTCAGGAAAACCCGAACACTCCAACTCTTGCCTCCCTGCATCTGCCTTTGTTAATTGAAGAAAATGGGGAGGCCCCGGCGTGGTTTCTAATTTGCTCCACTGTGTCCCTTTTTGCGGTTCTCCACTGGAGGAGCAACTGAGGGCCTTAGAAGGATTGAGCGGGAGCCGGGAAGGAGAAGGACCCAGATGAAGTATCAAAATTAAAAACCAGATGTAACGAGGACTGACTTGCTATAAAATACTCATTCCCGTCTTTCTGGCTGGAGAATCGCTGGGTTTCCAATCTTTCTGGGTTTCCAATCTCTCTGGACAATTATGCATTTGTGCTGTTTATGCAGCCCCCTTCCCCCACCAGACATTTCTTTCACTGATGTTTATTTACCCAGTTTTTCTACAGATCATATGTGACCTCCCCGGAGCCCGGGCATAGATGCATGATTGTATTCCCATTTATACAGGAGTTGAATGCCTTCATTTTCCAGCGAAGGATTTGTTTGCCCAGCTAGGCCCCCACATACTAAACAATATGAGGGAATGCTTCTTGGAAGAAAGTAAGATGTCAGAGTACATTACAACCCCCCTGGGGTAAATGGAGAGCATTCATAAAGGACTAAAGAAATGTACTTTATAATGAAATGTACCTCATATAATTTATGACCCAATACTCAGGGATGAGTTTTTCTCTCTGGCAGCGTATGTCTGTATGTGAGACAAGAGAGTGTGTGATTGTATAAAACTCTTAATAATAATCTGGGGGAAAAAATGTTCTTTCCAGCTTGGGCAATGGCCAAGAGCGATTTGCAGTGGCCTTTGTGAGTTGCTAAGAAGGATGTGAGGTCCCCCTTCCCCCACCTCCTGGTGTGGTCAGAGTGCTGGGGGCGGCGGTGGGGGGGGGGGGTCATGGCCTTGACTTCAGATGTGGAGAACTTTCTCTCCCTGCACAAGGGGGCAGGGAGGGTGGGATATACAGAAAGAGGTGGACGAGGTTGGTGCTGGAGCCGTGTTGGGGGGTCCATCTCGCTCCTTGATTTGGGGCTGCCTCAGAGCTCCCATCCCCAAAATGGCCTTCAGCAGTGATGTACTAATACCCACAGTTGGAGTTGAAAGTCGTGGATTGTCAGAGCCTCTGTTTTTCCCTTATGATGGACAAGATGAGACTAGCTCTCATCAAATCCTTTTTTTTTTCTTTTTTAGAAAAGAAAATACCGATAAAATACTTTTTCTTTTTCTTTCTTTCTTTCTTTTTTTTTTTTTTGCTTTAGCTCCCATACTGAAAAATCTCACAAAAGGGCCTTTTGGATAGGAATGGAAGCACCTTCCAGGCAAACGCAGCCTGAGTGGTAGGAATGACAGTTTATCTTGAGATGTTGGAGTCAGAAGTGGTTGTAGAAATCACCTACCCTAAGCCCTCACTGTTGAGGTAAGAAAGCTGGTTCCCAGAGAGGCAATGTGACTTAGCCGAGGTCACACAGCTTGTTAGTGGAAGAACAAAGCCCAGAAGCCAGGGCTCCTGACATTCTGCCCAGTCCTCAACCCACCACATGACTCGACCTTCCCCTACTTCTGTGGGAATCCTGCTTGCCCCAAAACCAACGCACACAAAAAGGAACCCATGTCTCCATGCTACATCACAAAAGAATGTCGACAGATTACTAACACAGCTTTACAAGTGACTGGGTCTATAAATCCTCTTTCTAACCACCTCCCAAGCCAGAGAAACCCAACCAAACCCTACCTAGCCAAAGCACCGGGATGAGGGTGAAGAACTCCCACACCTGGGAGATAGATGAGAGATAGAGATATTGCCACAAGGACAAAGTTGGTTGAGTAAAAGAATGTTGTGTCAAATGGCTGATTAAATGACTCAGCGATAGTAAGTGAAGCAAAGCACATTAATTCACCAACACAAAATGATACAAAATGGCTTTGTCTTCCCTTATTCTTTACCTTTACAGTTGTTTTTCATTGATAGCCAATGCTTTAACATCGCATACATCCCCTGATCACTTGGCGAGTGCTAAAGTTCAAAATGACTGGTATAACTGATGTCATCAATGTCCCCCGAAGAAAAGTAAATCACCAAACAATTTTTCCCCTAATCAAGGCCATGAATCAGATTCCCAGGAACTCCTTCCACAGAATCTCTGTAGCTTATTCTTCAGCCTCCAAAGTACTTTGCCTTGACCTATGTTAAGAGAAGCTTGGGTTTGATTCATTTTATAGGTTGGGGTTCTGTGAGCAATTATGTATGAGATAAAAGCTCAAAATACTTGACAACTTCAAGACCAGCTGCTTGTTGTTGTCCCACCCCCTGGAATGAGGTAGGGCCTCGATGAAGTGGTTCACAACAATGGAAAACCGAGGTCAATGTGTGGTCTCCGCATGGTGGGTCAGCAAAGGCATGGATGTTTCAGGATGATTCTCATGGGTTCTGGGATGACTGAGCCACATGGCTAATTAGAGCAGATACTTAGCTCTCATTGGTCCCAAAGACTATTTTGCCTTCCACCAAGACCGCCTTTGGGTGCCTCCATCAGGTAGGAACTCAGAGTGTGAGCGCTGTGAGGGCCTTTCAAAGATAGCCAGTGCTGAATGCAAACCGGGGTGGCCACTGTGGTAAACGATATAGAGGGGCCTCAAAAAGTTAAAAATAGAACTGCCTTGCTATCCAGTAATCGCCCTACTAGGTATTTACCCCCAAAATACAAAAGTTCAAAAATACAAAAATTCAAAGGGATACAAGCACCCGTGTGTTTATAGCAGCATTATCAACAACACCCAAATAATGGAAGCATCTCGAGCGTCTGTTGACTGATGAATGGATAAAGAAGAGGTGGTACATATATACAATGGAATATTAGTCAGCCACCAAAAAAATGAAATCTTGCCATTTACAACAACATAGATGGAGCTAGAAAGTACAACGCTAAGTGAAATAAGTCAGAGAAAGACAAATATCATATGATTTCACTCATACGTAGAATTTAAGAAACAAACAAAAAAACAAGCAAAAGAAAAAAGAGAGAGAGGCAAACCAGGAAACAGACTCTTCGCTATAGAGAACACACTGCTGGTTACAGAGGGGAGGGGGTGGAGGATGGGAAGAAATAGGTAATGGGGATTAAGGAGGGCACTTATGGGATGAGCACCAGGTGATGTATGGAAGTGTTGAATCACTATATTGTACACCTGAAACTAATATTATAACACTGTATGTTAACTATACTGGAATTTAAAATAAAATAGAATAAAGCAAAATACCCAGTGTTTTAACTACCTGAAACGAGTTGGACTATATCCCTTAAAAAAGAAGGTCTGTTGGAGCCCTCTCCCCCAGTACTTCAGAATCTGACCTTTTGGGGGGGTAAGGTCCTTACAGCCTTACAGAGGTATTCAAGTTAAAATGATGTAATTAGGGTGGATCTTAATTCAATATGACTGTGTCCTTATAAAAGGAAGAAATTTGGACACACACACACACACACACACACACACACACAAAGAGAACACTGTTGAAGATGGAGATCGGGCTGATGCATCTGTAAGCCAAAGATCGCCAGCAAACCACCAGAAGCTAGGAGAGAAACATAGAATAGATTCTCCCTCACAGCCCTCTGAAGGAACCAACCCTGTCGACACCTTGATCTGGAACTTCTAGCCTCCAGCATGGTGAGACAATACATTTCTGTTATCGTAAGCCACCGAGTTTTGGGCGTTTTGTTACCGCATCCCTAGGAAACTAATATACCACTTATATTACTGCTTCTCTGATTTAGTGTGCAAGTAAATGGGGGAAACTGAGGCCCGGAGATGAGAAGTGATTTGCCAGAGGTCACAAAGCAATTTAATGGCAGAACAAGCGGGGGCCTTCCTTGCCTGTGGAGCTGCCGAGCCCTGGGTCTGACCGAAGAGAGCCATTACTGTGTTCCAGACCTGCTGAGCTCAGCCTAGACACAGTACACTGTGAGGCTGGTCAATGAAGGCCCACAGAAGAGGACGATCGTTTTTCCTATTTTCCCTTCAAAGGAAAAAGAATTAGCCCCAGGATGTCCCCTAGACAGGACAGAGCTGGAGCATCTGACAAGCAGCTTCCCCATGCCTCTCCCTCAGAGTCTGTCCTGCTCCCTCCCCAAATTGTTGACAAATGGTCAGCAAACTCGCAGCTGATGGCTCCTGCCCCATTCCCTGCCTACCGAAGAAATGGCTGACCTTTAGAAACAGAAGGATCGATCCGTGCTGGAGACAGCTGGAAATGCCAAAACACGGGAAACATGGAGGAGGCATGGATTGGGAGTGGAGGATGGCAAAGACAGCCAGTGGGCATTTCCTGGCATGCCCCCTGTGGGTAAGGGGTCCTGGGCTCGACTGGCTTGGAAACCCAGTCAGAGGCAGGCACCAGATTTATAGACAACATGACTGGCTGCCCTTGGCAGTGGCACCTTAGTTAACAGGTAGTTCTAGGTGCTCATAAGGCTCTTGCTGACCACTCCTTCAGGAGGTCCTAAAATGAGCCCCATCAGGGGCACAGAGAAAGGGTTATAATTCATGCTGGCAAATAACTCCTAACCCAGCAACTCCCAACTCCTCAGTGTGATGGTGCAGTAGAGAAAGCATGGCTTTTGCAGGCAATCTGACCTTTGTACAAAATCCAGCCCCGGCATGAGCTGCCATCAGTTTGGCTGAGCTGCCTTCAGGGAGGCGTAGAGGTGCACGGTCTAGATCCCACTTCACGGAAGGACTTGCAGGTCCTTCACGCCCTTCACGCCCTTCCCAGGGCAACCACACCTGGTGGCTGGTTCAAGCATGGGCAGAAAGTCCTACCCACTTCAGCTGCCATGAGACAGTCCTGATGGACGAACTCTCTCCTGTTTGGTTGAGTGTTTGCTGGAACTCCATTGAAATTCACCTTCTCTCTCTGCCCGGTCCTGTTTCTTCCCCATCCTTTTATGGGTGTTGATCTGCAGTAAACACCTGCACCTCGAACTCCAGCATCTATCTGCTGGAGAACCCAAACCATGCCCGCCCCACAGAGCCTGGTTTGAGCATTTGTGAAGTCAGAGTAGCCGTGGTTTTCCGCAGGGCTATTGGTCAAGAGAAAAGGAGATCAAGGGTGTACAGCTTCCAGCCCGGTGGCTGGCACGTGGCACATGCCTATTAAAGCCCCCGGTGCAGTTGGGGAGAAACAGCTTCACCCTTAGGCTGTCCCTCACCCACTGATGCTTCCTGGACACCAGTGAAGAAGTAGGTGGCACCTCTTTGGAGTAGCCCCCCTCCGCCCCCCGCTACCATCCCTTCAGCCAGGAGATGAGAGGGGGTGCTGTTCAGAGAGAATAGAGATGGACTCATGTGCTCAAGACCCAGGGACACAGACGTGTCTGCCATGAAGTCTGCCCATTTGAAACTCAGTCCACTGGGTTCAGCCAGATAGCTACTCACTTTTAAAAATAATTGATTTGATTTTGCTCAACTAAGATGCAGCCTGACTGGCACTCCTCTCGGAATTGGACTTGAGACTACAGATCCTCCTCTATCCAAACAGTAGCTGGATGATTGGGGAGCGAGCCTGGAGAGTCTGCCTTCCTGGGCAATGCCCCCTGTAAAGCTGGGTCAGGGATGGAAGGAAAGAGTCAACCAAGAAAAAGAGCATCCAAGATAGAAATTCCCCCACACAGTAGTTCTCTGGGTGACATCCAGCCTAGTTTAATAAAGGAACCAGGGTTTCCATCTGATAGCTATTAAAGCAAGGGAGTTAAGAGAATTATTGGTCATATTCAAATTCCACGTGTCCTCAGGGCCAATGCAAGAATGAAAAGCAGAACGAGTGTTAGCATCCGTGCCAGGTAATCTCAGAGGTGGAGCCCGGGCCCCAGGGTTCTGAGAGGCCTCCTACTGCTCCCCCCTGCCCAGGGGCTCCTCTGAGGGAGGTTACTCTGGGGCTCCTGCTGGGAGGAGGTTGTCAATAATCTAGGCATGTTCAATTTGGAGAAAATGGGTCCAAGCCCCTGCTTGAGGGGCTTGAGAATCAGGTTGTGAGCTGGAACCTCACATGAATGCATGACCCCACCTAGGGAGGGGGGCCTTCCCAGAGGGCCAGATAGAGGAACGCATCCTTGAAGTGCTTGTAAGACGAGGCTAGGTGCTTAACTAATCCCATGAGGAGGGACTAAATGCAGAGGTGCTGACTGTCAGCATGGCAGAGAAGAACAGGCCGTGGCCACATTAGGTAGGAGGAAGCTGAAGACAGCGTGGAGGGAGTCAACGCCGGTAACAAGAACACTTTCCAGACAGAAACCCAGAATTGGAAATCTTGCTGGGAAGAGACAAGGCTCCATCGTCCAATTTGGCCTTGTGGGGCAAAAAGCATACACAGAGCAGTTTTGAGGATGAGGTTGGGGGCCATGGGTGGAAGGAGAGGTTTACTAGGGAGAGCTTTCCAGACTGCTGGAGGGGGGAATTGCTGCCACGAATTCAGCCAGGAGAGTCCTGTCAACATGAAGAGGATCATCTAAAGACCGCAGGCATTGCATCAAGGCCCTCACAAGCGTCCAGGTCCTTCTGGGACACTGGTCTGTAAGGGGAGATGGAAGAAATGAGGGAAGTGCATTGGGGACGAAGTGAAGAGGGAAGAGAAAGCCAAGGTCCTATAAATAACCAAGGAAACCTCAAAATAAGCTTTTAAGCAGAGGTATGTGGTGGTTTCCTCACATCCCCCAAGAAATACAAACTTTTTGACGGCCCCAGCAGCTCCTGGCATCCTTGGAAGCCAGTGAAGCAGAGCAGAGTCAGGAAGGAAACCAGCATTTGCCCAGAACCTTCCACATAGCGGGCACCTTGCGAAAGTCTGCATTGAATTCCACAGACACCTGAGAGGCGGATCATCCCCCCGAGTTGCTGGGGAGAGAACCTGCTTTTCACGAGACAGAGTGCCTTGTCCAGCTTCCCATACCCAAAGAGACCCAGAGTGGGATTTGGACCCTGGCTTCTTCACAGTTATCCAAGACCCAAGGGTTCTTCACCCAATCCTGGCCCTCCAGTGTGCTTTCTGGTACAGAGATGGGACACACTGTGTAAGGGGTTCATAGACCAAAAGGGTCCCTACCACAAAACAGCCACGCCACACCCGGACAGCAGAATAATGGAAGCAAGTTTTCCTCCTGGTGCCCAACCATGGTAGACAAAGGTGTGTGGGGAAGTTTCCTCTCCCCATCAGGAGAGGGAATCGGGGGACGGGAATTGCTGAAACATCTGGCTCGTGAAACCAGAGTTCTAAAGGAAATTCCAACTGTCAGGGAGGCTCTGAATGAACGGCAGACAAGGATCTGAGCATCTTTGTTTTGTTTCCCATCCTTTGCCCAGGGCTGCCCAGTGACCTATGTCCCTAGAATGGATTTTTTTTTTTCAAGAGTGGGTGTAAATCCAAGTCAGGGGAAGCAATTAGGCAAAGAGCAGCTCAGGTAGGGGTCCTGTTCGGAGATAACTACATTGAGAGACAGGCTGAACCAAGATGCTCCCTGGGGATGGGGAGGGAGAGCCTGGGCATCAGGAGGCAGAGCTGGGGCAACCTGAGGCGGGGGCAATCATTCACTGTCAGGGTGTTTCCGGGGGGCAGAAACGCAGACCTACGGGCTGTGCCAGCCCATAATTACCCACTCCCTTTCCTGCACTTTTAAACTCCGTGGTAGGTGTTCATCAGGAGCTCATTTCCAGTGAAAGAACCTGACTTTTCAAAATTAATATGTGCTTGTTAGCTCTGCCCTAAGTCAATGTATCATGTTAATTACACTTGGCAATAAGAAATCGTGCATTTGGGAGAGCAAGTTGGTGCAGGAAGCTTGTTATGACTGATGAGTGTCGGAAATGTTTCGGGGAGGCAGCTGTGGGGCAATTGTGGGGCATCCTCTGGGCCCAGAGCCAGAGTGTTTGATGGTGAGTGCACACTGCCATTCACCTTGAGGAGAGGGTCTGTCCTCATTTGCTGGTCCTGAGGATCCCTCCCTAAAATGGAGGCACTGGTCTTGGCTGGCAGGTGGGTGATGACATGGCAAATGGGAAAGACCCTGGTGTGGAGTAGGTACCCCATACATGCGAGCGTGCTGGGTACACTCTGGCCCCGCAGATAGACACCCTGCCACCCTTGGACGGGGCTCCAGCTTTCCCCGCACATGGCTCCCAGCTGGGTGGGTTGAGGGTGAGCACCAGCAGGGTGAGGGGAGGCAAGGAAGAGAATGAGACCTGGATACGCATTTCCCTGAGGCTGTCATCCTCTGGGAACCCCGCAGATGAATTGCACCCCACAGAGGAGGTCGTGGGTCCTGCTGGACCACCCTTTCCATGCAGCCTTCTCTCTCTCTCTCTCTCCATGTTTTGATGATGGCTCCCCCAATCCCCCGTGGGTCCCCAACCCCAGCCCACTGCTGTGAAATGGTCCCTTAAATAAGTTCTCCCCAAAAGATCCCAAACTGAGGGTGCCATTTGTTCCCTGCAAGGACCATGATTCATGCCGCAAGGTCCATCTCCAGGACGGGCTGATAGGACAGATCAGCGGTGGATGCATGCGGGTGCTTGGGCAAGAGGCCGGCGAAGGCCACAGCCAGCAGGAGCAGGCCCCCGCTCCCAGGCCTGGAGAATGGAAGGGAAGGGCAGGCCTGTGGCTACATTGGCAGAGGCGTGGAGGGAAAAAGTGAGAATGGCTGGCAATAATAGAGGGGGAAAAAATTAAGAACTGAAATCAGAAATCTGAAAAATAGCTGGAGAACAGCACAGAGTGCAGACAGTGATGGGCCTCGGTCCGTCTACTGCTCCAGGAGAACGGGGCCCATGTGCCCTGGCCTGAGTGGCAGGAACGGAGGGGAAACTCTTGAAAGAGGGTCCTTCTCGAGATGCCTGTGTTTATTCCAATGGAGACTGTTTTTCCCTATGTGAGTCTTGATTAAAGGCAAACAATACTTTAAGAGAGTGAATTAGAAACCTTTCTCCTCAGATCCTCCTGAATGCTGAGAAGGGACCTAGAAAATGCCTTTGAGGAGAGAGGAAGCCAACAGGAGGATGTCGGGTGGGCAGGGATCCCTCTCCCAACCACGGCACCAGCTCTTCTTGCCTCTGTGTGCCTAGAGGCAGAGAAGTTTTGGAAATCTAGTCTCCTAAAAAATACCATTAAGATCTTGGATCTAGGGGCGCCTGGGTGGCTCAGTCGTTAAGCGTCTGCCTTCGGCTCAGGTCATGGTCCCAGGGTCCTGGGATCGAGCTCCGCATCGGGCTCTCTGTTCCGCGGGAGGCCTGCTTCTCCCTCTCCCACTCCCCCTGCTTGTTTCCTCTCTCACTGTGTCTCTCTCTCTCTGTCAAATAAATAAAAATAAAATCTTTAAAAAAAAAAAAGATCTTGGATCTAGATCTATAAGAGTCTAAACTGGAGTTAAGGGACTAAGTCTCAGGACCTTTGGGGTTTTTTTTAATTTAATTTAATTTTTTTTAATTTTATTAACAAATAATGTATTATTTGTTTCAGGGGTACAGGTCTGTGATTGATCAGTCTTACACAATTCACAGCGCTCACCATAGCACATACCCTCCCCAACGTCCATCACCCAGCCACCCCATCCCTCCCACCCCCCACCACTCCAGCAACCCTCAGTTTGTTTCCTGAGATTAAGAGTCTCTTATGGTTTGTCTCCCTCTCTGGTTTTGTCTTGTTTCATTTTTCCCTCCCTTCCCCTATGATCTTCTGTCTTGTTTCTCAAATTCCTCACATCAGTGAGATCATATGATAACTTATCTTTCTCTGATTGACTTATTTCACTTAGCATAATACCCTCTAGTTCCATCCACATCATTGCAAATGCCAAGATTTCATTTTTTGATGGCTGTGTAATATTCCAGTGTGTGTGTGTGTGTGTGTGTGTGTGTGTGTGTGTGTGTACCACACCTTCTGTATCCATTCATCTGTCGATGGACATCTAGGCTCTTTCCACAGTTTGGCTATTGTGGACATTGCTGCTATAAACATTGGGGTGCAGGTGCCCCTTCAGGTCACTACATTTGTATCTTTGGAGTAAATACCCAGTAGTGCAATTGCTGGGGGATCTGTGGGTTTTAAAAGATGGCCACAAGTTCTTTGACACCTCTCCCATGGAGAGACAGTCTGTGCCCTCTCCCCTTGAGCCCCAGTGGGCCCATGACCGGCTGGCACTGTGATTCCAGACTAGGTCAGAAAAAGCCTCCAGCAACCTCTTTGTTCACTGGACCACTCCTTCTTAAAGATGCAGGCACCCGTGTAGGAAGTCTAGAGACCAGGAGATGCCATGTTGGAGCCCCCCAAGCAGGCGTTCTGGTCAACACTCCCAGATGAGCTTCCTTCAGCCACGCAGGCCAGGTGCCGGGCACGGGACGCAGAAGCCAACTTACATGTGCCTCCTCCAGCCCCTGCAGTGTCAGCTCGGCCACTGGAGAGAGCTGAGATGTCCCTACTGTGCCCTTTCTGAGTTCCTAATCCACAGGCCCCACCTACATGCACGAAATGAGGGTTGTTTTCCTCTACTGAATTTTGGCGTGGTTGCTTCCACAGAAATAGATCACAGGAGCACTTGGAAAGGAAGAAGGCATTGATGAAGGACAAGATGAAGGAGGGGCTTACACTTCTCTGAAGGCTCTTTTTTTTTCTGTTCCAGCTCCTTGTCTGTCCTGTTTGGGATCTGGCCTCATCCGCCTCCCCAGCCCCAGTCTGCCCCACGCCGCATTCACGTTTGCCCCTTGCAGTGCCCGTAACACGTGGTAGTGTGGCTCCTTTCTTGGTGCCTAGAACGCCCTTCGCCATCCCCTGCACTTACCTGACAAACTCCTGTTAATTCTCCAAAACTAAACTCTTACGGCACCTCCTCCAGGCAGCCTTCTTGGGACTCCCTGACTCTGCTGCTGCTGCTTCCACTAAAACCTGTGCTGGTCCCTGTTGTAACATTTATCATCCATCCATCTTCTCTGTGGACCTATGACCACCAAAGCGTCTGTGACCCTCTCTTGTCCAGTAGGGGCACAATCACTCTTACTTGATATTTGTTCAATAAGTGAATGAAGGTAGAACTTCAAATTCCATCCTCCCAACTGTGTGACCTGCAGGCAAATTCCTTAGCCTTCCTGATCCCAACCAGGGGGAGCTGACATCACATAGGTAAAGCATAAATGGTAGTAGCTACCCCTAGTACCTCGGCCCTATGCACCAACAATCGTGTATGCCGGTGATTCTGTTACTTAGAAAGGTTGGAAGCATGGGCTCAGAAGCCCAACTTCGAAGGGGGCCTTGAGTGCTGCATGCATTCTTAAGACTCAGGCAGAAAGCAGGGGAGCGGGGAGGCAAAGAAAAGGAGAGCAGAGAGCAGCCCTCCCAGAGGGCCAGGCTGCACCACGCATATGGAGCTAACTTTGGGAAACCAACTTGGCCTCACCTGCGAGGGGCAAGAACGTGACCTTACCCTTCCAGTGAAAAGCTGTGGTCAGGTTATTCCCTGTCTGGCATGTCCAGACAGAAGTGTCATTCCATACTACTAACTTTGGGGACTTCACCAATTTCCGCTAATGGCCTTTTGTACTCAGGTGCTGTTTTCATGATCTTTCAGGAACTTCCTTCCAAACTCACTCAGCTTGCTGCCCTCGTGGGGTCTGCAGTCACTCGTGGCAAGCGGGAAGGGTGCTGGGCACTAAGCATCAGCCTCCAGGTATGCAGGGCCAGGAGACAAGGGGTAAGCAGAGCACTAAAGGGGATCCAGTGAGCCCTCTGTGGGGGGTCCTCCCGAGTTCCAGTTACACTCAGGGCAGGCTACTGTTCTAGCAGCTAATGGTCTTAAACCTAAACTAGCCGCCTATTTTCTCTCTTCCTGACTGCATTGTCAGTTCCAAAAGGGCAAAACTAGTTTGCCTCATCTTTGGCAAACTCAGTGTATGTGTGTTAAATTAATTAACTATTCAACTATCTAGCAGGAGACATCACTGTGACCACAACTGGGTCTTTGGATCTTTGGAATACAAACTGATCCATATGTATCTTGAGTATTCAATACCACAGTTGTCCACGACAGACTATAAAAATGAAGGGATGTCAATAATCTAGTCCCTCTCTTCTTCAATGAGAATTTGAGGCACAGAGAGGAGTGAATTTTAAAAAAGGAGAAGGAAGGGAGGGAGGGAGGGGGACTAGCCCCCCAGTGTATGCCATGTGCCCATCCATTATATGTAACTGTACATTACATACAAGCTTGACATACATTATATCATGAGATCTTCACAAACACCCTGAAAATCTCCATTTTACAGATGAGCCAACTGAGGCATGAAATCCTGAAATAATGTGCTCAAAGTCACCCAGAGGCTAGTGAGTGGCAAAGGTAGGACTCAGATGCTGATAGATCTTCTTTAGAGTATATTTGAAGCACTGAGCCACACTGTCTCTCCAGAGAAGACAACCTATGAGCAAGTTCTACCAGCGCAGGTAGTCAGAATCTAAAAGTCAGGTAAGATGGGGTCAGGAAAGAGCTTCAGCTTAGTGGGAGAAGCCCCAGGGACCAGGGCTGAAGCTGTTGGTAGCTCTGTAGACATAGGGCATTGGCTAATATCTTGGTGGCCCACCCAGTCTCAGGGCCCTCCTTCATCTGCATTGTTTTCAGGCACAGGGGTCTCTGGGTTCATGGGAGTTACCAAAGCCAGAGGGGTTCAGGGGCCCACAGACCATGGTGTTCTAGGGTGAGCCTTACTTCACTAGTTTTCTGTTGAGAGTCTGTTCTTTATCTTCTTTAACCAAGAATTCAATTATTTCCTTCGATAGAATATTCCAGCAGTACGATCTGAAGATAACTGGATATCTGGAACATCACCACTGTTTGACCTTGGGGAAGTTCCTTGACTTCTTGATGCCTATCTTCCAAAGTCTGTAAAAAGGGGCTCAATCATGGTATTTATCTCACAGTTGTTGCAAGAATTCATCTAGTTAATACCTGCAAAGAATGTCGAAAAATGCTTAACACACAGTAAGGACAATATACGTGTGTTGTTATTATGATATTTTGTTTCTGATTCTTTCATTTTTACAGATTTTAAAAATAATTAATTGCTGCGTTAGTGGTCATAACCTTCTCAAGACACAGGCTAATTTTAATGGATGTGGCCATGACCTATTTTTCAAATAATTGCTGCTTTAAATTGAAAAGTCTCTCTCTCATAATTTGACAAATGGCATATTTTATTGATGTTCCAAATTTTGCGGGTTTTTTTCTAAATCATGTCAAACATTATTTTATTCAGAGGGTGAAAAATACTCCATCTGACAGACCACTAACTACATAATTGCTTTAAAGCAATCTTAGCAGGTGGGTTTTTTTTTTTTTTGCCAAACCAGTCATGGGAGCATGTGTTTTCTGATGTACAAGAGCAAAAAAAAAAAAAATGCTCTAATAGCTACAATATCATTTCACGTCTATATGAAAGTTGAAACAGAGAGAGGGAATATGAATTCTTGGTTGAAGCAAAGGAGACCCACGATTCTATTTTTAGTACAGAAAAGTTCAGACTAGCAGCTCTGAAATGATTATATCTGCTACCTTCCAAATTACCGTAAGCCAGACAATGGAGTAACAAAGAACAAGAGTTACTTTCGTATTAGCATATATGTCATGTTTAATCAATCAGAGAAGAACTGTAATTACTTTGCTCTCTTTTTAGCAAACTTTAAAGAAAGGGAGTCATGAACTTATAAAGTAAATGTCATCCTGTTTGGATAGTTATAGTTTTATAGGTAATTTGTTGCAGATTTTATTCAGATAACTGATGATTATTTCCTTTCGAGCTCATCTTCAATCCTACAGGCCATTTCAAGCACAAACATAAGGGCTACAGATGTAAAAATGGATGGATGTTACAAGCTAATTATTGTAATTGGCTTTGCGCAACGCATATCTGTTTATTGGCCCATGACTTACCTCTCTAAGCAAGTGTCATCTGCATAGAAGAATGTGATGGTCAGGAAGCACATGTTCTTGGACCTCTATCATCAGTCAGGGGGCCCAGATAGTTTGGAGGGTGGGGGTTAGGACATACAGAGTCAGGTAATTCTGTATTCGTATTCTGGTGTCTCTCCTTGGGCAAGATATTTAATGTTTCTGAAGTTTCATTTCCTCGACTATAAAATGGGAATATTAACCTTATCCTCAATGGATGTCTTTGAAATTGAATCAAGATCCTACACACACACACACACACACACACACACAAACACACATACACACACCAGGATAGTACCTGACTATAGTCGCTTGTGGTAGGACCTCTCTTGCTAAGTGGATCATCGTCTACACCTTTCCATTCATGTTCCAGCATTGTGACTGCCTAGCTCTCCGACTTTGCTGCCACTCAGCTGGGAGAAGCATCTCTGGAGCATAATTCCCTCATCCCCTCCTGTCTGTCCAAGGGGAAGCAGAGGCCCGGTGCGTATTTCCCAGGCAGGACTCGGAGAGCCAACGTGAGCTGCTCAGAAGTCGAGTTGGAAAATTGGGGCTAAAAGAAAGAAGATGGCTGGCTTGAAGACATGGCTCACCGAGTCCATCTGCATCTTCTTGAGTGCTCAGCACACACGCAACCACTCCACGGACTTCCCTGCAGTTCAAGAACCTGGGATGTCTCCAGCAAAGGCTCCAGCCAAATCATCGGATACACCTACGAACTCACATAGTGGGAAATGGGCCAGGCCAAATGGCTTCTCTCAAACTTCCTAAGGCGCACCCTGTGTTGAAAAATGAGAACTCATTCCCCAGGTGATGACACAGTTTGGGTGCGTCCATTTCTGAACTGATTCACTCCTTGATGAATTATTCTTGGCGAGATGATTCTTCCATATTGAAATCATCATTCAACCAGTCTCCAGACTGCATGAGCCCTCCTAGCATGCAGTAGACTCTACCCCCAGACACCTGGCTTGTCCTTCTGGATGCTCTCTGTCTGGGGGGTTGAAAGACCACTGGAGTGAAATGCAGAGGCCTGGCCAAGTCACTGCTTGGCCCCTGTCCCTTCCTTTGTAAAGCACAAGGACAAATTCTTGTTCTACCTATCTCACCAGGATTTGTCAAAGGAACCACTGTGTATGAAAAAGCTTTAAAAAGGTGTGGTGTTACATGAATATAAGGAATCATCCTATGAGTTGCTTCTTTCTCGGAAGTGTCTGTTGCTCCCCAGCCATATACCTTCTTGCTTAAGACAACCTACCTCCTGAGGAGGCTACATGCTCTTTGCAAGAGAGACCACGTTTAAAACAAAACAAAACAAAACAAAACAAAACAAAACAAAACAAAACAAAAACAAAACAAAAACAAGTTTTTTTTTACCCTCCACAGAACATAAGTACTTATTTTTAAAAATAATAACAGTCAGGGGTGCCTGGGTGGCTTAGTTGGTTAAGTGTCTGCCTTCGCCACAGGTCATGACCCCAGGGTCCTGGGATTGAGCCCCACATAGGGCTCCCTGCTTGGCAGAAAGCCTGCTTCTCCCTCTCCCTCTGCCTGCCACTCCCCCCACCAGCTTGCACTCTCTCTCTCTCTGTCAAATAAAAAATATATATATATTTAAAAAATAAAAAATAAAAATAAATAAAATAATAACAATCACCCAGTATCAGACACATAATAGATACCTGACTGAATTTTTTAATGAATTAAACTGAATTGGCTTAAATCAGGCATGTCAAAAGGACTGTGGAGGCCAGGCTGGCCAGGTCGGCTAGTGAAACAGGCCAGGTCTGAGTGCCATAGGCACCAAGGTGAATTGAGGGGCATATGCCCCACCTAGAGGGGCAGCCCCTGCTTAGCACCAGCCAACCTGGGACAAGCAGAAATGGGGCCCAGGTTTGCCTGGTTAACTGATTTTCCAAGAGAGCCAGCATCCAATTTTTACAGGAAATTCGTTCATACCTGGTCCAGATTTTTCCAAACACTGTCAGAACCAACGTGTGCAGGCCAAGCAGAAAGGCCCAAGGACCACAGGTGGCCAGTGGGCCTCCTGTTGACAATCTGTGATTGATTTATGGATTCAGTCAATCGTGCCTCATTCTTTAAAAAAAAAAAAAAGTTTTATTTGAGAGAAGAGAGAGAACACAGTAGGGGGAGCGGCAGAGTGGAGGGAGAAGCAGGCTCCCCACTGAGCAGGGAGCCTGATGCAGGGCTTGATCCCAGGATCCTGAGATCGTGACCAGAGCCGAAGGCAGATGCTTAACCGACTGAGCCACCCAGGCACCCCAATCACGCCTCGTTCTAACAAATAAAAACAAACACGAAGATTCCCGTCATGCCCAGTTATAGTTCCCCCAACAGCTGATTGGAACAACCAGAGTCAGGCCTGCCCCTAATGAGCCTACAGGCCCTCAACCCTCACAACACCCCCGTGGGAAGGGCCAACATGCCCTCACGGGCTGTGACAAGCATACAGCTCATGCCACATGCAACTCAGTAAATGTCTGTGTCTCCCCAAAATTCGTATGTTAAATCCTAATGCACAATGTGGAGGTGGGGCCTCCTTTGGTTTCCCACACCAGCCCCTCCCCTAGAGGAAGAGGCTGTTCCTCGTCCAGAAGGTTCTGTTGATCACAGCCACCTTGGCACCAGCTGCTGGTTCTCCCTCTGAGGGACCATCTTAGAGGCAGCCGACACCTTTACCTGCTGTTACCTCCATCATCCCACCTGGGAATCCAGTCTCCTCTGGGGAAACTTGTCTTCTCCTTACCCCAGACATCCGGTCCCCACAGGACAGACATGTGCCCACGAGACCCTTCCCTGGATCATGAAGAGCCTCCCCTGGGATTTTTCAAGCCAGAATTGAAGAAGTCAGTCCCTCTCCGGTGGCAAACGTCTCGTGATGAGAGATCCATAAACCGTGAGTGGCAGTGTCTGGCTCCATGCGGAGGAAGTAAGGAAGGACAAGGAAGTAGGCACAGAAGGAAACAAAATGACAGAGAAACAGAAACAGAAACAGATAGAGAGAGTGACTATTGGAGGTAGCCAAACTCCCCATCCCCACTGTTCCAGGGGCCTTTCTGCATCTCTGCCCACCAGCTCGGTTTGACTATTCAATTCTTCACTTCATTGTGTGCAATACTCCTTGTTGTTCAAAAAGCCCCTCCTCCCTTTCTCTAACCTAGCATGAGATGGGGTTTTGCCCCTGAAAACCGTAAGAGACCGAATTGTATGCATGAAGAAGACGTGACCTCGGCCCTTTGGGGGCTCACAGTCCAGTGAGGAAGAAATGCAGGTGCACAGGTAACCGCAAAGCCCAACTCAGGTAAGGACCGGTGGCCCGAGCAAGGACACCCCACCCAGTATGGGGGGCCGGGGCAGGGGTCTCTCGGAGGAAGGAACATCTGCACTGAAGGAAGCATAGGAAGCCACCCGGTGAAGAGGCTGCAGCAAAGAGTGATACTAACAGAAGAAACAGAATTTGCAAAGGCCAAGACGTGAGAACCACAGGACACTGTTAGGGAAGGAAAAGTAATTGCAGTTGGCTACAGGAGACCATGGGGGGAAGGGAGCAGGAAAGACAAGACGGAGATGTGGGAAGGAGCCAGGCTGTGGGGGCCTTGTAAGTCCTGTGCAGGTGTGTGGACTTCCTTCTACTAGCAGTGGGAGCCACAGAAACTTTAGGCAGGGAAGAGACAGTCTCACCTCATGACCACAAGATGGCTGCTCCAGTTCCAGGAATCCATTGGATACTCACCCGGTCCTGTCCCAAGCAACAGGGAAGCAGTGGGTGGAAAAGAGCCTTCTCCTCTGGAACTTCTGTCCTTTGGCTGAGAAGAATAGCACTTTCCAGGTACTCCAGACTTTCTTCTTACAGCTCACTGGTTAGAACTGGGTCAGATGACCGTCGCTGTCTGCAACAAAGGCTGGGAAAGAGAGGGCCTGACCTTTTCAGTCTTTTCACAAGGGGCAAGCAAGGAGGAAAAAGGCTAAGGTGGCTCTTAGGGAGGCAACTGATAATGTCTAGCAGCAAGTTTCAAGGCGTTTGTTTGTTTGTTTATTGAGATATAATTGACTTACCTCCCCCCCAGCAAAAACCCAGCACCTGTTTAATGTCTATAATTTGATGAGCTGGGACATGTGCCTACGTCTGTGGCACCGTCCCCGTAATCGTGGTAATAAACATATCTGTCGCCTCCAAAAGCTTTCTGGTGTCCTTTTATGGTATTTTGCTTTCGTTTTTGAGGTAAGACCATTATGAGATCTACCCTCTTAGGTTTTTAAATGCACACCATATTAACAATAGGCACCGCAGGGCAGATCACACAACAGGTCTCTAGAACTCATTCACTGTGTACAGCTGAAACCTTACACCCATTGAATAGCAACTCCCTGTTTCCCCGGCCTCCAGCCCCTGGCGACCACCATCCTCTTCTCTGTTTCTGTGAGACTGACTTAGATATCTCATATAAGTGGAATGACAGTATCTGTCCTTCTATGACTGACTTACTTCACTTAGCATCATGTCCTCCAGGCTCATCTGTTATTGTAAATGGTAGAATTTCCTTCTTTTTAAAGGCTGAATAATATTCCATTTTATGTAGGCACCACATTTTCTTTATCCATTCATTTGTTGATGGACTTTTGTGTTGTTCCCATATCTTGGCTATTGTAAATAATGCTGCAATGAACATCGGAGTGCCGATATCTCTTCAAGATCCTGATTTCGATTCTTTTGTATACATACCCAGAAGTAAGATTTCTGGATCATATGGTAGTTCTATTTTTAATTTTTTGCAAAACCTCCAGTGTTTTCCATAGCAGCTGTACTAATTTACATTCCCACCAACCGGAATTACAATCCCGGTAAATAAGGTTCCAATTTCTCAACATCCTCACCAAAACTTACTTGTTTTTTTACATATAATAGCCATCCTAACAGGTATGAGGTGATAGCTTACTGTGCTTTTGATTTGCATTTTCCTGATGATTAGTGATGTGGAGCCCCTTTTTATATATATCTGGTGAAATATATATCTTCTTTGGAGAAATGTGGCTATTCAAGTCCATTTTAAATCAGTTTATTTGTTATTTTGCTATTAGATTATAGAATAATTCATGTTTGGGATATTAACCCCTTATCAGATCAATGATTTGCAGATATTTTCTCATTCCATAAGTTGCAAGACAGATGTATAGACCAATGGAACAGAATAGAAAGCCCAGAAAGAAACCTACACATATATAGTCAACTGGTCTTCAACGAGGGTGCCAAGAAGGTGCAAGGAGGAGAGAACATCTCTTCTATAAATGGTGCTGGGATAACTGGGTATTCATATCCAGTTGGAAGAATGGCATTGGACCCCTATCAACTCGAAATGGATTAAGGACTTCAACGTTAGGTCTGAAAAGTGTAAAACTCCTAGAAGAAAACATAGGGGAAAGTCTTCTCGACATTTGTCTTGGCAATGATTTCCTGTGGCTTTGGTGTCCAAAGGCAAAAATAGACAAGTTGGCCTGGAGCAAAGGAAACCATCCACAGAATGAAAAGGTCTTTTTCACTGATGAGGAAGCTGAAACACCAGCCAAGTGAAGTGCCGTAGCAAAGTTCAGGCACTGTCGGTGGCAGAGTCAGGGCTGGGAGTCAGGACTCCTGTCTCCAGGCACTGCGCCCTCTCCCCTGAGCCCCACCGCCAAGGTCTCCTACCCCCGACGTTTGAATTGATCAAGGCACATTGTCCACACATAGTCTCTTGAATCAGGGCATCTTCAAGCCCCTGATCCACCTGTAATGAGATCATTAATATTGTGGGGATCAGACAATAGGACAGATTTGGAAGTGTTTTAGGTGTGATTTCAGGGGCTACCAGGACTCCCTGTTCTCACCATGCCCCCCTCACCTTCTTATCAGGCTTTTGCCCCAGAGAGCGAGTGAGGATCCAGCAGATGGAAAGAAGGAAGGCAGGGGAATTACCAAGATGGGCTCCAGCTTATCTGCCCAGGCTCCCTCCCTGTCTTTCAACCCACCCAGATGTAACCCACAGTCAAAATATGAGCCCTGGCTTCAGGGGCCCAAATGCATCCGTGCTCATCCTGGCTCTGCCCGTGTGATGTTGGACAGAGTGGAACCTCAGTTCTCTTGTCCGGAAAATGGAGAGTGGAATTGGATGTCCACGTGGGTCTTTACAGCTTCAAAATGTCAGGATGCACTTTTCCCCAAAGTTCCAAACCTGCTGGTCAAATGGATTTCTAAAGTATGTGTACAGAGGGTCTCCAGACTTCCTGAAGCAAACAGCCCCTGTTCTTGGAGCCTCTTCTCAAAGGACCCACTTCCACTCATAGCCCTCGGCTCCTCTTAGAATCCCCCTCCTGTTGCCATGCAGAAGGCACATCCCCCTGCATGACCCCAATTGCAAGTCCAGGCTGGGAACAGGCTCAGAGAAGCCTCGTAAGGGCCTTGAGCTCCACTGCACCCAGCAAAGCACCGTGCGGAAACCACAACCATACCACCCGACGTGTGAGTCTGGGGGCTTCTCTCCCCTTCAGACTGCAGGGATGGGGCAGGGGCAGGAGAAGGAAGGAGAGGTAAAGGGCCAGCCAGCTCACACCTCACTTATTTGTAAGTAGCCCATGTGGTTTCACTTTGCACCCACTTCTCCAGTGGGAGGCTGCATGTTAGCACCTGGGGACACCTGTCTCCAATTAGCCCAACCATTTCCCTAAGAAATGATACCCCCAAGAAGATGGGACTCCAGCAATCTCCCCCCCCCCGGCCCCCAGAGAGAGCTGTGGCTTTGTCCACGTTCTCTAGCCCATGGGGAAGCAGAAATAGAAAGAGGGACAGAGGAGGGAGATTTGGGAGGGCTTGCACATGGGGCAGGGAGAAGGAGCAGAAACACCTCCCAGGCCCGGAACCACCTGGTGGCCTTGTGGCTGCCAGGCATGGAGATGCTTGGCATTCCTCAGTGGCCACGCTGGACCAGAAATGGAAGCCAGCCTACTCAGAGGGCTTCAGAGGGCGCTGGGGCTGCGGGGGTCACCTTTTGGGGGTCTGGCTGGATTTCATGGTCCTGGCTGTCTGAATGATTTGCTGAGGATTCCAGCCCACTGGGCCGCCTGCTAAGGGGCCTCACCCAGCTGCGGAAAGGCTACCAGTTGCTTGGCTGGGCCTTCAGTAACACTAGAAAAACAAAACAACCCCTCCTCCCCTCGGCTACCTTGAGAGTTCCCCCTTAACACATTTGATTGACTGAAAGTAAATTACTTACTCTCACATCTTCAGCAGGAGATCAGACTTCCAATACAGAGCTAATAGGGCTCAGTCCTAATACGGAAACGAGGAAGGATGGCTTTCTGGAACCACAAGCACAAACTGTAATTCTATTTCAAAAGTGAATGCATTGATTAATTCTTATGATCGGATTCCTAGGTCTCTCAGCAAACAAGCCAGGAAAAATCCTCATGGCTCAGCCACTTAGATTTTTTGGTTTTTTTAATTCATGTACCATAAAATTGAGATATAATTCACAAACCATAAAATCCACCCCATTTAAAGTGTACAATTCGATGGTTTTTAGCATATTCAGAGTTGTGCAACCATCACCACAATCTAATTTTAAGACATTTCTATCACCCCAAAGAGAAACCTGTTAGCCATCACTCTTCTCCCCTCCCCAACCCGTGGGGACGATTCATCTACTTTCTGTCTCTTTATTTCCACCTATCCTGGAAACCTCCTAGAAGAAGAATCATACAATATTTGTCTTTCTGTGCAGGCTCCACGTGCAGCACAGAGCCCAACGTGGGGTTCGATCTTACGACCCTGAGATCATGACCTGAGTTGAAATCAAAAGTTGGATGCTTTACCGAATGAGCTACCCAAGCGCCTGGGTCATTTCCACTTTTGAAATAATTATGAACAATGCAACTATTTATGTATAGGGTTTTATAATAATTTAGGGGAGTTCCTTTTGTTTGACCTCTCTTTGAAAAATAACCGGGCTTAAAACATCTACCATTGTTTCTCACCCACTACTCTTAATTTCTCCTTTATTGTTGTTCAGAGATAATGTGCACAAAGTCCCAAGTCTGGGGCTTGGCACCAGGGTGGTCCTTGATCAATCAACAGGAGTTGGTGTCAATTCTCAGTGAAGGCCATTCATGAGCCTGAGCCATGGTGAACAAGGTCACTCAGAACAGACAACTTGAAGTGCCATCCATGCTTTGTGATGGGGAACTACTGTACATTCTGGAGCCAGGGGACCGACAGAATCTCAGAGCCCTAGAACACTCGAGTGGTTCTTTGCGATGATCCAATGTGGTTCCTTATTCTCATAGACAATGAAACTGTTTAAGGGCGAGAGCTCTGACCCCAAGCATCAGAAGACCTGGGTTTGAGTTCTGACTTTACAACCAAGTAGTCACAAGATCTTAGCCAAGACACTGTCTTTCTGAGTTTCAACGTTTTCATCTTATAAGTCAGGAACTCAGTGTGCAACAAACACACGTGTGCACCCACATACACGAAACAATCATGGAGGCTCTATTCCCTGTTAGTGCCTGGTTTAGAGATGTCTTGTCCTGCCCTGCTTTGGCAAAAATCAATGGTTCATGAATCCCGGGGACCAGATCTGCAGTTAGTAGGGAACGTTGGGGTCATATTGAAATGGATCCTCCCCCCAAGAATGTAGCTTGACATGGAAAGTGGAATCCACCAGTAAGAGGCTGCAGCGTGTGGAGTTGTCAGGCCTGGCCCCCTGAAGGAGCCCTACCCAATATGAAGGAGTGCTTGGAAAGGCCCAGCAAGAAAGTCTCTCGGAACCCCCAAACGTGCCCACTGAAGCAAGAGACAGCTGCAAACATCTGCCTCATGCAGACAGCCAGAAGTCACCAGGCGTCAGGCAAATAAGAAGTTTCCTAGCCTTCTACCATTCCTCCCTGCCTCCCACACCGAGGATCCGTGGAGACAGGAGCTAGGGGGAAGAGGAGATTTCACAGGAGAGAAGCAGCCCCGTCTCTTTCCTGCCTATAAGTCGTGCTAGAATCAGGACATCTGGAAACAGAGGACTGAATGCCTCAACTGTGTCTGGGTCGCAGCAATATAGGCCTTGGTCCATTAAAGTTGAAGACAAAGGTCATAGGTCTTCCCAAGTTGGGCTTGAAGAGCAAACGGGAGGGCTACCCCACAAAGATTCAAGTGGCAGTAGGAAACAAAGATACAGTGGCTTTGATGTTCCCTGTATTGAGTCCTGGCCCAACGTGGGGGTGATGTTCCTTATAAAGTAAAGAACGCCATCTAAGATGGGGCTCAGAGAGGAAGGACCATTCCAGAAGACTAACATTAGATGGGTCTGAGTCTGCCTTCCCAGTCTGGCGCTCACCATCTGGGTGAAAGTAATCACTCTGTTTACTCTCTTTGAGCCTTTGCTTTTTTATTTGACAAATGGGCATGAGCCAGCGTGTCTCACGGGGTTGTGGTACTCCATAGCTGCGTATGCACGTGAGGGGAGAGAAAGCACTTTTTTTGATGTAGAAACATACAAAACTATTTCCTGTGCCACCTCTGGAGATAGGAGCAGGATTATGTGGAAAGAGAGGGGCACCAATGGGGAAGGAGGAACCTCTTTTGTACTCTATACTTCTGTACAATTGGGGTGGGATTTAGATTGGTGGGAAGGAGAAGATCTTTACCTGTGCCTTTCCCGGTGGTTGAGACCCACTTAGGTTGTGTCAGGCCCTAAGCCATACCCTTTTCATATGTTTGATCCTTACAAGCGTGTGATGAGATAGGTACTAGTATCGTATCATCCTTTATTTTATTCCTGAGGACAATGAGGCATAGAGAGAGTAGAGATCTGAGCAACGGAACCAGGATTACACCCCAATGTCTGCTTCCAATGCCTGCAACCAGAGATAAGAGAGAATGTTTGTAGGTTTTATAAACTGGTGCCTAGAATAGTGCCAGGGACATAGGATGCCATCAATAAATTGTTTGAATGAATGAATAAGTCTACACATTACAAATATATTCATTGCAGAAAGTCTGGATACTTCAGGAATAGTGTAGAAGAAAATTTAAGTTATTCATAATCTCACGATCCAGAGATAACCACTGTATTTTTGTGTTTTTCTTCCAACATTTTTTCTGAAAATAGTATTTAAAGGGAAGCAATATTTACATAATTGAATTTACAATGTACACGGTTTTCTATCCAGCTTCTTTCACCTAAATGGCATCGTATTTTCCCATGTCATTTAAAATTCTTCAAAAGAACTGTATTAATCACTGCATGATATTTCACTGCATTGTTATATTAAAGTTTATTTAACCATTCCACTATGGTTGGACATTTGAGTTGCTTCCAAGTAACTGCAATAAACATCTTTGTACATATAAATCTTTGTCCCAGTTTCCATTTCCTTGGCAGACATTTCGAGAAGAGGAATTACAGGTCAAGTATTAGGAACATTTTTATGTCTCTAGGTACATACAGCAAAATAGTTTTCCAGAAAGGTAAGGCCAGTTTTCATGCCCAAAAGAATGTGCAACCATCTTATTTCACTCTCGTCAAAATTGAGGATTAATTACTAAAAACATTTTGCCAGTTCGATAGGTAAAAATCAAGATCTTCTCATTTCTATACCCATATTTATTAATAACAAAGCTGGAAACGTTTCTATGTTCATTGCTTATTTATAATTCTTCTCCCAAAAATACTTCTGTCCTTAGTTCACTTTCTGATGTAGTATTAATGTTTTCTTATTGATTTCCAAGCGCTTTTTATATATGAAGACTATCAATCCTCTGTCAGATTTGTTTCACTGAAATTTGCTTTTGATTGACAGAATCTCCTGTCACTACCTCTTAACTCTTTTCTGTAGTTGTCCACAAATCAGTTATAACTACACTTCCAGTGATATCTTTAAACTCATCACTTACACATTCTGTCAGAGAATAAGCCATCAACAAGGACACATGATGTCAGGAGATACCCTCACGCATCACTCAAAACAGAGAGTGAGGTGGCCAGCTCCTTGTGCTGGACCCAGTTTCCACCACCATCACCGTGTCAGCTGCCTGCCTACTCCCCTGCCCCGGGCCCAGGCCGCGCGGCCGACATAGACTGACAGGCGTGCCCTTGAAGAGGCATTTTACCAATCGCCAGCATCAGATCACAGATCTCTGGGCTCAGCTGCAGGTGTCAGCAGTCAGGATGGAAACCATGACAATGATTAGTGACACGGGGCGCCAACAGATGTTTCTGTCCCTTACAGTTGCTAATCTAACAAGTCACTCACAGCTGGTGCAGCTCTCTTGGGCCCCACGGTTACCGCACTGAGGGGAGGTTGCTGGGGATCTAACCTTTTCAATTTTCTGAGGTGGACACCGGGGATGAGGGCCAGGGAAGGACAGCTTCAGAGGGCTTTAACCAATAGGGTAGAGATGACGTTGTGCATGTGTGTGGCACGACTGCCTAAAAATACAACGTTCCAGAGGCCCCTATGTCACACATTGATTCATTCCTTCATTCATTCACAACATGTCTACCGGATGTGAGAGGGGTCAGAAGGAGCCTTCCCAAACAACATCTTGCAGGAGCTGAATTGTAAAGGATAATTGGGAGTTCAGCAGGAAGGGCATTCCAGAGAGAAGGAACAGCATGTACAAAGGCCCAAAGGACAAGAAAGAACTGTATGTTTTATTGTCTCAACAGAATAAATCTCTTCAGCGCAGCTGAGGGATACTGTCCACCAGCATGTAATCGGCGCCTCTCGAAGCACAGCCTTTACGACATATCCTAGTGGACCTGAAAGCCAGCAAGATCATCCTGTCGGCCCCTGGCAAAGCCCTCCACTTTCCTTGAGATTCGGCTCAGGGATGCCTGCCTTGTCCCCCCACCCCCAGACCCAACAGGTCGTGTGCCCCTATCCTGAGGGCCTACATTCCCCCAGACTTCCCTTTTGCCACTCCTCACCCTCCAAGTGCTATAATTTCTGTGTATTTGCTTGACTGGGCTGCAAGCCTAGGAGTCCATCCGTAAAGCCTGTGTCTTGTTCATCATTAATCCCCAGGGCTGACTGAGGCCTGGATTTGAGGAAAGCCTTACAAATCTTGTTGTTCAATCCCATCAGTTTGTGTCCAGGGAAACGAAGGCTCAGAGAGGTTCTAGAATGTGCTCCTGGAAAGAGGCAGTGCTGGGGTTCAGACTCACGTCCCTCTGTAAGTCCACCACATGGGGTGCCCCCCGTTACCTTCTGTGTGGGGAGGGGTGGTGCAGTTAGCAGCCAGACAGAATGGGCCCGAAGGCTGGGAGCTGGTGAACTCTGGGCTAAGTACTAACCCAGAGTTGGTGAGAAGTGACACCTCCAGGAACGTGGCCACCTGCTCTGTGCAGGGTCCCTCAGCTCGATGGGTGGAGGCAGCTGGGACGACGCAGGTGCAGGTGTCCGTGCACCATTTCTGTAAGAGCCAGCAGCCAGCCCTAGGGAATGGGTCCCCTCTGGCCAGGGAGAGCCCCGGGCAAGGCCAAGCCACCCCTTGTCACTGACAGGGACACTGCAAGCCACAGAGCCACAGGGCCAATGACCAACCCTTCCTTATGGGCTGCTTTGCCTCCACACTTCGTCCCTTAAAGGAATGAGTGACAGACTGTGCAGGTGAGTTCTGAGCAGGAGGTCCTGAGAACCTCGAGGACCGGGCTCAGTCCTGGGCTCCTTTAGAGACACACTGCAGACACTGAATGCCTGGCTGGGACTCCCTGTAGCATCTGCCCCCTGAGCGTGGCGGGGGAGAGGGAGGGAGGGAGTCTGCTGAGAAGCACTGATCATCAGCCAATTTTCTTTTTACTGAAAAATCCATAAGTCCCATCTTTTCTTCTTCATGAGGGCCAGAATCTCCAGGAGGCCACACTTGGAGAAAAATCCTACGGCTTTCCTGCCCCGTGACTTGCCGTCTGTGTCCCGTGTTTTGTTTCTTCTCCTACTCTGGAAAAATTAAGGATCCCACCTTGACGTTCTGTGTCCTGAAAATCCGTGTTTCTTGGTTTAAGCTTGTGTGTAGTGTGTGGTGTGTGTCTGTATGGTGAGTGTGCATAGTGTGGAGGGTGTCTGCTGGGGTGTTTATGTGTGGTATGTGGCTTATGAGTAGTGTGTGGTGCGTGCGTGTTGTGGGGGGAGATGTATATATGGTGTGTGTGCGCGGTGTCTTAGTGAGGAAGTATGTTGTGGGGTATGTATTACGTGTGGTGCACGTGTTTAGTGTGTGAAGTATGTGTGTTGTGGAGTGTGTGTGGAGTGTGGTGTGTATATAGTGTGCAGTGTGTTTGTGAGACTGCATGTGTGTTATAGCGTATGTGGTGTGTGTCGTGTGTGGTGTGTGCACGTTGGGGGTGAGTGCGTGTGGCATGTTTGTGAGAGTGTATGTGTGTGTATGTTGTGGAATATGGATAGTGCGGTGTGTGTGTGGCGTGTGTATGATGTGTATCCATGGTGTGTTTGTGGGAATTGTATGTGCGTGGTGTGTGTGTGCATGTTGGGGTGAGTGTGTGTGTGTGTGTGTGGTCCGAGTGCAGTGTGTTTGTGCACGTGTTTGCATGTGTGGTGTGCATAGTGCATGTGTGTGTGTGCGTGTGCGGGGTGTTTCATGGACCCCATTAGTCAGGAAACCCATGACCTTCAGTTCTAGGAAAACTGTCAGTGTTGATTCTTTGAAAATTCCCCCCTTATATTTTTCCTAGTCTTTATTTTTGAAAGCCTATGAATAAAGTGTTGGCCATCCTAGCTGATCCTCTAATTTTCCCATCCTCTTTCTCCTATTTCCCATCTCTTTGTGTTTTTCTTCCCCTGTTATAGAAATTTCGTGGATGAATCTTCCAAAGTTTCTATTAAACTCTCTAATATGTTTAGATCTTTAATTTCCAACAGCTCCTTCTCATTCTCTGAATGTCCTTTTTTATTGCCTCCTGTTCATGTTTAATAGATACAACCTGCTTTATCTCTCTGATCATATGAATATATTATAGTCTTTCTCTGTTTCTGCATTTTCTCTGTCCAGTATTCCTAACAGAGGCTTTCCTTCAATGTTTGCTGAGCCTTGGCTGCCGGATCATGCTCACGTGGAGGGGACCGGATGCCTCCTGGAAGCTCTGCGTGCAGGGATGCGGCATGGTGACAGGAGAGCTTCCTGCAGGTGAGAATACGGCGAGCCAGCTTTTTCATTAGGATCCTCCAAGTGTCTGGTCTGTCTTTTTTGAACTGGTCAGCTTTCTCCATCTCCAGCGAGGAGGCACAAAGCCCAGAGGGCGGTTTTCAGGGAGCCAAGCCGCAGAGAGGAGAAGGGGAAGGATGGAGTCTCACTGTTCAGAATGTAGACTTGCCCTCAGTCCCCTGTTCTTAGTGTGGCAACCTCTCCCCACTGTGCTGGTATCCTGGAAGGTGGAGGCTCTTTGCTCTTTTTTCCAGAGATTTTTTCCATTGTGCTGCTGCAGGAGGGGAGGGCCAGTTGCCTGCTGCATGGAATGGGAGAGAAAGTCTCGGGGTCCATCTGCTCTTCAAAGACTTTGAACTGTCTTACTGCTTGAAGCTCCTGACCTTCACCTTTGGAGCTACTCAATGTCTCCAACTTCTGAGCATTTCTGGGGTTCTGCTGTGGGATGCTTGCTTCTTGCTGGCCTCCCCCAACTCTCTCCCCAGCCTGGTAAGCTGGCTTTCTGCCTTCCTCCTCTGCTAAGTAAGTTCCTGGTTGTCTGTCCACTTTCCACCTCCAAACATTTTCTGGTCGTATCTCAAGTGTTGTCATCTCCTCCCTCGTTCTCTTTGTCCTTAGGAGTTTTTACTTTTCAATTCCTTCACTGTAGTTTGTTAGGGTTTGGGACGGGAATATATTTAAATGAATATATTTTATTTATTCTTTCTTTCTTTATTTTTTAATTTTTTAAATTTTATTATGTTATGTTAGTCACCATACAATACATCATTGGTTTTTGATGTGGTGATCCACGATCCATTGTTTTCGTATAACACCCAGTGCTCCATGAAGTATGTGCCCTCCTTAATACCCATCACTGGGCTAACCCATCCCCCCACCCCCCTCCCCTCTAAAACCCTGTTTGTTTCTCAGAGTCCATAGTCTCTCATGGTTCATCTCTCCCTCCGATTCCCCCACCCCTTCTTTTTTCCCTTCCTTCTCCTAATGTCCTCCATGCTATTCCTTATGTTCCACAAATAAGTGAACGTATTTTAAATGGTTGTTCAAATCTGCCTTGTTTACCTTTAAGTACTTGATTTAAGTCTCCAAATCCCTATGCTTCGGGCTATCACTCACACTAAAGAGACTAGAGAAGCCACCTAGAATATTTTTCTTGCCATGGAATTCAAAAATAATCCTCAGCCCAGAGATGAAGAAATTTGTTCTATTTATTATCAACATCAAGTCTTCAAACAAATATTAAGCACTTGTTACATGCCAGGAACAGAGTGAGATGCGGGGATGTGGACACCCGTGCTCTCGGCCCGTTGATCTAGCCAGGGAAGCAGACGTGTATAAGATCCAGTTTGACAATCGCCGTGTGCAGAGGATAGAAAGATGCAGTGACAGCAGAGACAGTGAACGAGTCAGCGTGCAGTGGGGGAAGACCAGAGACAGGGGCCAGCCCTCTCCCTGGGAAGCTCTGAGATCTTGCTCCAGACTCCTATCTGCTCTCACACTGAATCATGCCCACTCCCACCAGCACCAACATATGGGCCCCTCTGAGAGCAGTGTAAAATTCTTGGGCTCTAGTGTGTGCTCAATAAGTATTTATAGATCAAGTGAGAGATCTAGTTCTAAAGGATCACCCCACAGCTCATTAGCTGTGTGACTACAGAAGTGTATATTTCAAGAGGATGGGTAGAAGGAGTGATTCTTTCTATTACGGTGGGTTAGGGGAAGCAGGTGACCAAAGCTCCTTCTTTCTGTCTACTCTGAGATATGCTTACATGTATTCACCCACTCATGCATAAATTCTCTGTATCTATCACCTATCTATCTATCTATCTATCTCTTTCTTATAGACACCCACACACACACACAAACCCCTGCCCAGAGCTTCTGAGTCATGTGAATTTACAGTACAGAGGTCTGCAAACCCCTCTGAATGTATGGAGTTCACAACAAAGGAAAAGTCAGTAGAAGGAAAGAGAATGCCAAGGATGGGGTTTGGGGCACACACCAGCCAGGGACTGGCCCCAGCCGTAGAAAATGAAAATCCCACCCCGGGTATTCTCACCACGCACAAGCCTGAGAAGGAAGGGGGGCATCCAGGGGGTGGGGGAGGTGGTGGGGCATCAGAGACAATGTACTGCTGTCTTGGAAAAACCAACAGGTTGCTCCCAACAAAGCAAAAGGTGCCAGTGGGGAAATAGATTTGCAGGAGCACATGTGCTTGAAAAGGATAACTCAGAGCTTTTGAGCAGGAATTGGAGCGACAAAGAGAGGAAAGCCTGGAGGGTTCTGATAGAGGAAGAGGCAGCCGGGGACTCCCAGGCCGCCAAGTGCCAAGAATGGAGAGTGCGCTAAAGCCTGCTGTGACAAAAGGACAGCTTAATATCAAGCTGCTATCAGTGGCAGCAGAGAGCACGTCCCCATGCCACCAGGACAGGGGGACGGGAAGAGCGAAGCTCAGGGCAGCTAAGGGAAAAGCAAGTGGTATCCACTCTCCGTGACCTGTTGAAGGTCAGACAGATGCTGGTCAATCCAAAAAGAGTGGAGGGGAAAAGAGGGCTCAGAATCTTCGGGAACCTTAGGGCGCCATGCAGCTTTGCTCACATGACCCTCGCCATTGTGCACCATTGTAGCGGTGAGGTCCAAAGAGCATGAGCATTTTGCCAAAGGTTGCACAGCAAATCTACCACAAAGTTAGCCCAACAATTTGGATCTCCAGACTCTTAGTCCAACATCCATTCTCCCAGGATATCTGCTCCTCCTTTTGTGCTACCCAGCTTTAGCAGATCCTACAGTCCTATGACACCAAGGTGCCCAGGCTGTAGATCCGTAGACATCAGCTGGACATAGCTCAGCATCAGAGGGGACAGGGCATGGCTGTAATGGTGGACTCATCTTCTACCCCCTCACCTCCCTAAATACTCCCTTTCACCTCACTCCCACTTATCTCTGTCACTGGGCTTATCCCGTCAGAAAATACTTTCCTGATTTGATGCCGTTCTCCCAGCATCTTGTCTCCTCCCCTCCTAGACTTCACCTGCCTTGTCCACTGTGGTAGTCCCAGTGCTTTGCCAGTGCCGGGAGCATCACACTAAGGATGGACTTAGATGAAGGAATGAATGAAAACGTAGCTCTGAATGCCAGCACCCCCTGTTATTAGCTGTGTGTCCTTACCTAAGTGACTTAACCTCTCTGAACCTAGTTTCCTTAGCTGGAAAATAGGGATAGGAAGAGCTCACTTTGTAGTTAAGTCATGGGAATTTTTTACCACGGGAACAGCGTACTTGGCACACCATATGCCTAAGCTCAATACGTGGTGGTTGTTACTATCCTTGTTGGCGCCTGCGCATTTGCCCAACCTGGCCTTAGAAATGAGGGCCTTGTATTGTCCGTTATTAGAAAGATGTCAGTGATCTGGGACGTGGGCTTTCATCCCCGCCCTGCCAAGAGCCCATGTCGGGAGCTGCTCTAAAACCATCCTCCCCGCTCCCTCAACAAACACAACATCATAGATGGTTCGCCTCTGCCATGGGCACCCAGGTGCCCTCTGCCGTCCCTGCTTCAAATGCAGCCTGCCCTATCTGTCCCCGCTCCCCCTGCCAGGCCAATAGCATTCTGAGCCCCCATCTCCCACTCCCAGGGGCAACCGTGAGAGACCCGTGTAACGGGCTCCCCCCGGGGTAGTGAGAGAGAGATCCTGGGGAGGGGACAGCTGGCTGAGGCCCAGTGTAACTGTGGGTTTCCCTTCTAGAACCAGAGGGTTGCAGAGAGAGATGGTAGGCAATGACTTAAATGGCCTGGGAGAATGTCGGCTCCAAAATGAGTAATTTTACATGAAATATATAAACTATGTGTTCTTGAAAATTATGTCTTTATACTGGGTTATTTATTACTTATTACATCATTATAAATGTACTCTACTGTTTCAGATACTATTAATGAATAACAACCCCCAAATTCAGGAGCCTAAAACAATAACCACTTTAATTTGTTCATGATTTTATGAATCGGGAATTCTAGAAGGGCATGGCTGACACGCAGCCTCTCCAGCATGGCCCTCTCTGTGTAATAAGACTTGCTCCGGGGCATCTGGGATCTCCCAGAGCAAACATCTCAAAAGGACCAGATGGAAGTTGCAAGGAATTTCTCATCTCCTTTCAAAGTCAGTAGAATCACTTTTGCTTAACTCTATCGGTCAAACCTGTCCTGATCCAGCCCAGATTTGAGAAGAGGGGACATACACCCCATTTCTCAATGGGAAGAGTGTCAAAGAACTGGAGGTCATGTCAAAAACCACCACAACTACATTAGTCTACCCCTTATCCATGGGGGATACGTTCCAAGACCCACAGTGGCCATTACTGAACCCTGGATATTACTGAACCCTGGTTATACTACAGATATTATTGAAACCAGGGATATTACTGAAAGCTGCATATACTATGTTTTTTCCTATACATACATATCTATGATAAAATTTGATTTATAAAATAGACACAATAAGAAATTAACAATAACTAATAATAAAATAGAACAATTATACAACATACCGTAATAAAAGTTATGTGAATGTGGTCTCTCTCTCTCCCTCACAGTATCTTATTGTCCTGTGCTCACACTTCTTGTGATGCTGATGGTTGATAAAATGCCCATGTGATGAGGTGAAGTGAGGGGAATGACATAGGCACAGTGACGTAGCTTTAGGCTACTACTGACCTTTGACAATGTGTCAGAAGGAAGATCATCTGCTTCCAGACCATAGTTGTTGGTGAGTAACTGAATCCATGAAAGAGGAGGGACTCCTGTGTGATTATCTTCATCTGTTAGACCCAATAAATGGCACACCCAACCTCCATCACAGCTGTAAGTAGGCATGGGGCTCAAGAGAGTGTGAACCATTATTATTTGTTATGAAACTCTGGCTTCCCACCATTCTAAAATATAGTGTGCTTGGCAAGGATGCTGAGAAAGGGGAACCTCTTACACTGTTGGTGGGTATACAAGTTGGTACAGCCACTCTGGAAAACAGTATGGAGGTTCCTCAAGATGTTAAAAATAGAGCTACCCTACGACCCAGCAATTGTACTACTAAGTATTTACCCAAAGGATACAAACATGGTGATTCAAAGGGGCACATGCAATGTTTATAGCAGCGATGTCCACAATAGCCAAACTATGGAAAGAGCCCAGATGTCCATCGACAGGTGAATGGATAAAGGAAGTGTAGTATATATATATACACACACACACACATACAGATATATACATACATATGTATATATATATATATATATATAGAGAGAGAGAGAGAGAGAGAGAATGGAATACTACTCAGCCATCAAAAAAATGAAATCTTACCATTTGCAACGACATGGATGGAACTGGAGGGTATTATGCTGAGTGAAATAAGTCAATCAGAGAAAGATAATTATCATAGGATTTCACTCATGTGTGGAATTTAAGAAACAAAACAGAGGATCATAGGGGAAAGGAGGGAAAAATGAAACAAGAGGAAACCAGAGAGGGAGACAAACCATAAGAGACTCTTAATCATAGGAAACAAACTGAGGGTTGGGGGAGGGGAAGGGTGGGGGATGGGGTAACCGGGTGATGGGCATTAAGGAGGGCACGTGATGTAATGAGCACTGGGTGTTATACACAACTGACGAATCCCTGAGCTCTATGTCTGAAATTAATAATACACTATATGTTAGTTCATTGAATTTAAATAAAATAAAATTTAAAAAATAGAAATAAAATACAGTGTGCTAGCAGAACCTGTCAGGTACAGTGAGGTCAACAGATCAGGAGACGACTGTCATTGAAAATACAGTTGGTTACTCACTGTTCCCAAGCGAGAGGGGCCACATGGAGAAGCAACAGGGTGGGTCAGGAGGCAGCGGGAGCAAGAGGAGCTGCGGATGCGCAGGAAGGCATGGATGAGTCAGGGTAGGCACGTTTGAGATCAGCTAGTCTGAATAATCTCAGGGGGCTCTGGGGGGGCAGGGGTGTCCCTAGTTGTCCGGTACCCGGCCCTGGGGTGAGTAGTGGTAGTGGATAGTGATCTGAGTGTCAGAGCCTAATAAAGGACGTAGTTGGAGATGTGGACTCTGGACTGGTCGGTTTGTATTTAAAAAGTGTGTGCCAGGTTAGTTGTTTATGATCTCTAGGAATTGGCTAACTCCAAAGGGGCAGTCCTTCCAAAGTCACCAAGGTCCCAAAATGCCAAAGCATCAGAATACAGATCTAAAAGCCACAGTTAATGTGCCACATGTTGGACTGGTTGGTAGACCCTGGTCTAGCCCACGTGTCCCCCCTCAGAGGCAGCAGGACGCTCCTCCCCTGAGGGGCTGCCTCCCACCCCTTCTCACAAACGGAGCCCGGGCCGTCCCTGTTGTGGCCACCGTCCCATCCCGCATTATGTTTCCACGAAGGCAGCCGGTTAGGTGCCTGCCGCACCAGCCCCCCCCCCCCCCCCCCCCCCCCCCCCCCCACCCCCCGCTGCCGCTGCAGTCATAACAAAGATAAGGCTGGGAGGGGAGCCTTTCTCTTAAGCACTTCAACACGGTGTGACAAGAGACTTTCTAAACATCATCTCATGTGGCCAGCACTTCAAAACCCCCATCCCTCACCCGAATCACACTGGCCCTTGATCTAGTCTTAAATGAGCCTTTTGGTGCCAGGAGCTGGTCAGACATCTGGTTCCACTTGGCTTTGCGGGGGGGTTGCAAAGGGTGGGGGTGCCGCTCCCTCAACTAAAACCAAACCCTCCAACTCAGAAACACGCATCGAATCAGATCGCACGGAACTGCATTTCAAAACAGCGAGGAGAGACCAGACGATGGAGATGGAGAGAGATAACCACCAAGGGAAACCCACCTCCACGGGGCCCAGCAGCAGTGGGCACTGCCACTCCTCACCCACGCACTCCAGCCCCGCCACTGCACCAGGAGGCTTCCATCCTCTCGGTCCTGCCGCGTACCCACCCCTGTGTCCATGCACTCTTGACGTGCCGCCAGCCCGAGCTACTCTAGTCTCCCCCAGACCCACAGAGCCCTGCCGGCTGGCCTCCTATGACCACACTCACCCCTTCTTTTTTTTTCTTACAGATTTATTTATTTATCTGAGAGAGAGAGTTGCGGGGGAGCAGAGGGAGAGGGAGAAGAAAAGAGAATCTCAAGCAGACTCCCCACTGAGCAGGGAGACTGACACGGGGCTCGATCTCATGACCCTGAGACCATGACCTAAGCCAAAATCAAGAGTCGGCGATTAACCGACTGAGCCACCCAGGCACCCCCCACATTCAACCCTTCTAATGTGTTGCCAGTTCAGCAGCTAGAAAGCATTTCTAGGAACAGACCTGATCGGAGCCTTTCTGAAAAATGGAAATGTCTTCAAAACACAGATCTAAGGCCATCCATGAGCCTGGTCCTGACCTGCTGCTGTAGCTTCACTGTACCACCCTCCCTCCCCAGCCTCCAGCCCCAGGGCCTTTGCTCATGCTGATTCTGCCCACTCACCCTCCTCACCTTCACTAGCTCTGTATCACTCAGCTCCCTACAGTTTCAGGCCTCACATTGCAGCTCAAGCTCACCCCCAGGGACACCGCTCCCACTGCCATTCACCCACGAAACGGATTTCTTTGTTCCAAGTCTGGCACAGCTGTGGCCCTCCCAGCCAGCACTTTCTTCCTCCAGTTTTCTTGGGTGATTTCTTGTTTAATGCTCATCTTCCCTACCAGACTGAAAGCTCTATAAGAGCAAGGGGTGTTTCCGTCTTCTTCACTACCTAATGCAGTACTTGGCACACACATTCAACTCGATAAATGAAAATGATCATGAAAAATGAGTATTTCTTGCAAGTAACAACAAGGCCAAACTATGGCCACACCACTGGCACATGCTGGGTCCTCACTTGGGCTCAGTGGTAGATATGTGTGGTCATGGAATGTTCACTTTACCTCCTATGCAGCTGCTGGTGACTTGACTGTTTGGGGACATGAACATGGGTCTTGTGCCTCTGGTAAGAAGAGGATGCTGCCTTTGTGTTTTCTGTGATACCCTCAGAGCTTAGGTGTGTGTGGGGGGAGAAGGGACCATAGTGATATGAACAAAGAGAAGAAAGAAAGAAAAAGGAAAGAAACCAACTAAAAGCTACAATTATGCAGTCTTATGAAAATAAAAGGATAATCTATGTCGCAAAGGTGGGGGGGCAAAACAAAGCTGCTCTCAAAGGTCAATGCACAGCATCGGAAAAATAAAGAGCAGGGCGGTCACTTCAAGAAATTGGAAAAAGAATAAAATGCATCCCTAAGGATCCAGGAGGGAAGAAATACTAGAAGAGGAGAGGGGGATTTAAGGAATTAAGAAACAGAAATCTGCAACAAGGCCATCTGCCACCACAGACCACAGCTGATCGTGAAACTCACTAGGTGAATAGGTGACCTTCTCAGCTTCCCCGAAGCCCACCCTCCTTCCTCCATCCTCCTTCCACCTTCAGTTTTCCAATGTCCTCTGGCCCCTCTGTCTCTTCAGATCTCTTCCCAAGAAAGGATCTAGTAGCTGCTCATCGTAAGGAGTACATGCCTGGTAGCAATTCTATAATGTTACTTAGGAAGAAGGGGCATTTTAATCGGAGACAAAGGTATATAGATCTACACCTTAAGATAGAAAGATAAATCTCCAGTTAGACCCTAATGAGCAGGCAGAAGACACCCTGACTTGGAAAGGACAGAAGAGCCTGGATCAATGAGACTATAACCCACACATTGTGAGTTGAGCTTTTCCCCAGTGAGTCGAGGAAATGGAAAACAGCTTGTAGGTGAATGAGTTCTGTAAATGGAAAAGGAAGCTAATGTTTATTAAGCTGCTATTAGGTCAAACACTGTGCTAGGAACTTGATGTCTATTTAACTCAATACACAGACTAATGCCAGGAAGAAGGCAATTATTACCATCTCGTAAATGAGGAAAGCGAGCCTCGGCAAGGACAGCTCTGTAGGACAAAGCTGCCATGTGAGCCCTTGGGGAAACCATTGTCCTGTCCTTGAGTCCTCACTGCGGATCCCCAGAGCCAGCTGAAACTGGGGAACTGAGACTGGGCCACTCGGAATAGAATCGAAGGAGAGAAACCAATGCAGGAAGACAGGACTAGTGGCAAGGATGGGGTCCAGCACCCAGGGTCTCTGAGTAGTTTCATCCCCAGAGTTGACCCCAAATAAAAACCACACATTTTGTTGATTCTAAGACACAGTATTTTCCCGCAATGCAAACTCCCTAAAAGCAGGATGCTTCCTGGAGTTGGTGTTAACCAGGTGGCAGTCGGGGCATAGTTGTCACGACCTGAACGTGCATGCACGTGGTCATAGATGTTCAAGATGCCTCGCTTCAGTTGTGCTGTGAACACGATTGGTCCCCTACACGTGAAGTTTCATTACTGTTTATAAAATCCTCTTAAAGTTATGATTCAGCATTGAAACAAAGCCTCGTGGGCACACAGAAAGGCAGGGGAACAGAGCACAGGTAGACTTTGGTTATCAGTGAAGCAATCATTAGCACTGGAGCGATGACCCCAAGTCCATGTTCTTTTGTAAAACCAAGGCCCTTGGGTGCTTGGTGAACCTATTCAGGACACCACCATACCAGCCCTAGACTACCCAGCCCTGGGCTTTTTTTACGTGAGAAATCAATCCCCAATGTGTTGAAACCCCTATAACTGGGACTCTCTTGTTATCAGCACCACGAGCTCTTGCTGGCTGACAAGAGTCGGGCTACAGAGCAGTGGTCCGGGGGCGGGGTCAGGTGCAGCCCAGCATGCAGGAGGCAACGTGATGATGATGATGATGATGATGTTGATGGAGAAATCCACTGCCAACATTTGAAAACTAAGAGACGTGAAATAAAAATCTGACTCTCCAGCTTCATTTGAAAAATCAGACAGGCAATACTGGGTCATTATTCTTGCAGTGTGCAGGAGAGGACAGGTGGGTGCCTTGCAGGTGGCCACAGTCCCCATCAGGCCCTGACTTCTCTACTCCACCTGCCTGGTGCCTGTAGGCATTCGGATTTGCAGTCCCAGCCCTAGAAGTCCCTTCTAACCCCAAAAGTCTAGTAAGGACTGTCTAGAAGAGTTTTGAGCAAATTGCAAAATAGTTGGAGAGGTATGTTTTCATTTGATCACAATAAGCTGTTTTTATTTGTTTCTGACCTGATGGTTTAGCCCTACTAAGATAGCTGATTTTCTATCCAACCCTCCCCCCTGTGCAACCCCCCCCCAACAGAAAGCCCTCCAGCCTCAAATCCTAGATATGCCAAGAGATTGCAGGTTTCAGAATTTCTGACTTCCCTTGGGTATCCTGGTCCTTCCTGTACCTGTTCCATGTCTGATGGAATAAAGATCCTATATCACAACTCATGCATGGAGATATTCATGTTCATTCACCTTACCCATTTCTACAAGGTTTGATTTCCATTTCCTGTGGCTACACTAGCCCTACCTCCTCTACTCCCCGATTCCAACACAGAAGCTTCATTCCTTCATCCCCTATGCCAGGGTTTCTTAGCCTCAGCACTAGTGACCTTTTGGGCCAGAAAACCCATCGCTCAGTGTTGGGCGGGGGCAGCTGTCCTGTGCATTGTCGGATATTTAGCAATGTCCCTGGCCTCTACCCACCGATACCAGTAGCGCCTACACCCCCTCGCCCCTGTTGTGACAACCAAAATTATCTCCAGACATTACCAAATGTCCCCTGGGACCAAAACCAGCCTGGTGAAGAACCTCTGCCCTACACCAACTCCTCTCTTCTTTTCCTAAGAGACAGATAACACCATTTTATGACAAAGTCTGTTTTGAGCCTAAGGAAAGGCTGGGGAAGGGAGAGGCGGTAGACAGAACTCTAAGATGGCCCCCAAGATTCCAGCCAACTGGTGTACATGCCTTGCATCATCCCCTCCCCTTGAGTGTGAGTGGGGCTTGTGGGTATAACGGGACATGACTCCCATGGCTGTGTTACGTTATATGGCAGAAGAGATTCTGCAGATATAAGTAAGTCCCTAATCGGTTGACTTTGATTTAATCAATAGGGAGATTATCCCAGGTGACCCTCACCTAATCCGTTGAGCCCTTCAAAAAGGTCGGAGTGATTCTAAACAGCAAAGAGTCTCCTGTTGGCCTTAAAGGGGCAAACTGCCTCACTGGAGAGGGCCACACGGCAGGGGACCGCAAGCAGCCTCGAGGTGCAAAGAAAGCCCCTGGCTGCTAGCCAGGAAGAAAGCAGGACTCTCAGTCCTACAACCACAAGATACGAAATTACGAAATTTCGCCAACAAGTGAGCTTGGAAGGAAACCCCGAGCCTCAGATGGGACCGCAGCTCCAGCTGGCACCTTGATTTCCGTCTGGTGAGACCCTAAGTAAGAACCCAGCTGTGCAGTGCACAGACTTCTGAGCTACAGAAATGGCAGAATAATGAATGTGTGTTGTTTTAAGCCACTGAAATTGTGGTAATTTGTTACATGGCGATATGAAACTAATATAGGAGGGAGAGGTTCCAGGGTTTGGGAGTGCTCAAGACATTTTTGCTAGGAAGGAAAGACGGAAGGGAGGGAGGAAGATAGGAAGGAAGAAGGGAAGGATTGAGGGAGGGAGGGAAGGAAGGAAATCCACTTTAAAGTATCAGAGCCCAGATAGTCATGCTTCTAGCGGGAAGATGAGCCTTCTGGGCTACCATCCATTGGCCCTCCTGGAGCAGTTGATTTTCCTGCAGTGGAGGTGAGTCTGGAGGTGACATCCCCATCAGACCTCTTGGCAAGGGGCCGATCACTAGCCGGCAAAGTCGCCTGCTCAAATCCCAGGTCAGGTGTCACTTGTAGCAAGCCACTCTCTGCCTCCTTTGGCTGCTCTTCTCTGTCCATGAACTTTCTAAAGCTAAGGCTTTGAGGCTTAACTGTTAATTAGATCGGTGTCTACTCAGCTTATTCATTGGTCCCGTTTTTGTTGAGCACGAGTAGAGTGTGAAGCAAAGTGCACGGCCCTGGATAGACACTGGTGAACATGAGAGACTTCCGCCTCCCCGCCCTCCAGGAGCTTATACTCTAATGGGGAAGATGGAGGGGAAAAAGCAAGAAACAAGCCAAGAAGCATAATACATGTGAATTGAGTTAAATGCTGAGGTAAGAAGCTGGCTGTGTCCAACACTGTCAAAACTTCTCTGATGCACCCCCATCACATGGCACAGGTGCCCACCGTAGGCTTGCTGAGGCCTCTCCTTTCCCACTCGCACCAAGAAAGGCTAATTCTAGTATCCCAGCTTTCAAGAAGAGTCAAGGGAAACATCAAGAGAGGGCATGCCGGTCGGAACTGACAACTGCGTTTAGGCTTAGAGATATTGGCTTATATTTCTTTCTTCATCTAAAATCTACAGCCCCAGTCTATTCCACACAGGATTAGAGGCAGCATAAGAAAATACTTACAACACAATAATGTAGAAAAGGATTGTAAGTAATGGTTAGTGAAGATATGAAGAGACTAGGAAGCTAAGGCCAGTGGATAGAGAGAACATACATATGTATATTCATCAAAGAAATCTCTAGTGATGAATGCTGAGCTACAGCCTCAGCCCTGAGCTTCCAAGCAGGCAAAGTGAAATAAGAAATAAGATAAGTTACAAAATTCACGTTGTGTACGAGAAAATAAATTCATTTCGAAAGAAACAAATATGCCACTGACACTTAAATCTGAAAGAAATTTCTGGCATGGTTTTTCATACATGGGACACTGAGAGGTCATGTGTTTGTCATATCTGGTCCTTTCAAAATGATTAGATCTTTGAAAATAAGGACCATGACTGGACCATGAATAAGAAGAAAGAAAAAGGCAATAGTCCCACCTTCTCACCTCAATTAACATTTTGAAGCAGCCGCTCCATCTCATGATCCCTGTGTTCTGAAGATGAACATGAGGCTAAGGTCTTTGGTCTGCAGCCCATATGCATCACTCCCTGTCTCTTCTTGGTGCACCCCCTTGCATCTGTGTACTCCAGAACAGAAGCTCCATGAGGATGAGGATTCTGTCTGTTTGTGTCCACTGCTATTACTCCAGCTCTCAGGATAGCACTCAGCACATACTAGGTGCTCAACAAATATCTGCCGAATAAATAAATGAATAAACCTGTCAACTGCTTCCAGGATTTAAGAATTAGAACCCCTGTTGAGGAAGACAGACTATGTCTCATTCATTTTTGCTCACTTACTTTGCACATAGCAAGTGCTCTTCAGATGTGAGACCCCCTTAATAACGGTTCACACGATCTAACCAGCCGTACTTCTAGTTGTCCTTCTACATGCATTATCTTGTTAGATGACCACATGTTGTCAGAAAGGACTGGACTCTCATGCCTATGATTCAGATGAGTAAATTAGAGGATAGAGATGTTAAGTGACTTCTTTAAAAGTGACATCCTTAGTAACAAGGCCATGCTTGGCCTCTAAGCCCTTGATAGTCAGTCCAATGCTTTCCATTTTCTCCAGAACTATGTTCTAATATCTCTTGAACTCCCCACATCAACTAAGGATATTTAAGCACATAGTAGGTACTCAAGAAAATCTTGAAACTACTTGAATTCCTAGCCTCTCCTAATGCTCTATTTATACCTCTCTGTATGAGTCATCATTTTTGACTGAGTCAAAATCCTTCTGAGCCATAATGGTCACTTAGCTGAAGATGATCAATGTAGCAGAAAAGTCTGAACCTCCTGTCTCTCAACTCTCAATGGATAGACTCTCTCTAGCTGATGTAGGAAGTTGTGCCTCCCTTTTATCTATTCCTTTAGAAAAGCCTATTGCATGAAGTAATTCTGCAAAGAGCCATCCAGAAGAGCTTCCATTTGATGACTCAACGCAACCATCCTTGGGCCTACAGCATGGTTCTCTGGCCCCATGTGATGTGAAATACCACCAATGAAGAGGGATCATAACAAGCACTGAGGAACCCCACAGCATCCAGGAACCTCCAGAAAGTGTGCTTTTCCTTCAATCCAATGAAAGGCTAATCAGAAAAGTGACAACATGGTCCCTCATCCATTCCAGGAACAACTATTAACATCCAAGTGGCAGACTGCTCTAGGCACTTGGACAACTACAATATAATATGTTCAGTACAAACATAGACTTACTAACATGGCGCAATTGACTATCTGAGGAAGGCAACCTCCACTAGCTTGAGGTGGGAGTGAAGGATCAGGGGAGCCTTCATGAGGACTTGTTACTTCAGATATGTTTTTCAAATGATGTGTCCCAATTCTCTCTCTCTCTTTCACATGATCTCCTTCCTTCTCTCTTCTTAATGCTGTATTGTCCAGCATATTGGATTTATTCTCAAATATGATGGAAAAAAAATCACCATCCACCCAGACTTAAATGACCCTTAAAAGATGAACTCTCTTCACATACCAAAGGTAAAGTCCCAAAGGATTCTGACTGGCTAACCTGAGCTATTAGATAAGGTCATACAATAGAAAGCCTTCTACCAGGTTAGAGAAGGGACAGTCCCAAAAGGAAAAGAAGAATTTCTCTTAGAAGAACAGGCAAAGGGAGCAGACTCACTCACTCACCACCAGCCCCAGTTCTGGACCCCTCTGAGCCCAGGCTAGAGTGTTGCCTGTTTGGTTTGAAAAGAAGCAGCTCACACTGACTCTCTTATTTGAGCCAATGTAGAGCCACTGTCCCACAGCCCCATAGTCCCACCTCAGCTGTGGTACTCAGTTGTCTGTTCTCTTGCCCACACTTCTCTTCCTCTCCCCCCTGGGGGATTTCTCTGGCACCACAGAGTTTGCTCAGCTGCCTCAAGCACAGCCCTGAAAAGAAGGGGGTTAGACTCCACCAAGGGATTCAGTGGATAAATGACCAGCCTCCCCATATCCCCTGGGTCAATTCTGAGGCATGTTCCCCATGGTTTTGCAGAGGTTACCTCATGGACTTGAGTCCCTCCTCAACAACACATGCTTCACTGGTTCTAGCTCTTCTTTGCCCACTTCTCCCACTTCCCCACTTAAGCTTCTGAAACAACCACATCCAACCAAGACTTTATCCCTGGTTCTGCTTTTGAGAAATTCCAAAGCCAGAAAGCTGGTTAGACTAGGGGCTGGGACAAATATGAAAATGCAGTAGGAATGTACTGGTCTGAACCACATTGATATTGATCTTCTCAGTGAAATAATTTCTTAAGGCATCCATTGTGTGTCCCATTTATCTTTGGTTGTCCTCGGTGCCCAGCATAGGGGACACTCAGCGAGTATGTATTAAAGGGGATCCAGCTGCCCAGTGTGGGTGTCCAGGAGGTGTGCCCCCTTGCCCGTATAGCCATGCAGTAGCTAAGATTAACTAAGACATGAGTGCTCCTATAAGCCGGAAAAATAGTAGAGTGGTTGGTTGGGTTTTTTGGTTTTTTGGTTTTGTTTTGTTTTTGTTTTTGAGAGATAGAAAGCAAGTGAGGGAGGGGTAGAGGGAGAGGAAGGGAGTCTTAAGCAGGCTCCATGCCCAGTGCAGAGCCCAATATGAGGCTCAATATCACGACCCTAAGATCATGACCTGAGCCAAAACCAAGAGTCAGACGCTTAACCGACTGAGCCACCCGGGCGCCCCTAGTAGAGTGTTTTTAACGAGTGATCTAAAAACAGAGAGAGAGTTAAGGATGCTTCTCATAGCTGGAAGAAAGATAAAAGGACAGTTCATAAGCGATTAGGAGAAAATGAGTGGTGGTGTGTCCTCCTCCTGCACCCTACAGCTGCGTGTTTCTGACAACATAGCCTGGTTAGTCAAAGGCACCCTCGGCACCATGGGGAAGGAGTCCTGTGTCTGGGAGACTCAACGATTAGGGAGAGCTAATTTGTAAGTATCAACTTTCATAATTGACCGTTGATCCCAAGACCCATGAGTCAAGGGCACCATTTACTTAAGCTAACAACTGTGAAACCATGAAGTCTTCTTGTTTGAGACATCATGGAGCTTGAAGAATTATCACAAGAAACCCCAGCCTTTTAAGACTAAGGTTCAGGTATTGTCTTTCAACAGAGAGAAGGGGAATCACGTTGTCCCTATAGATTTCTCCATTTCCATCAGGTACAGACTCCAGCATCCCAGCCAGCAGGATGGGAATGGATGTTCCCAGACTCGTCACAGTGCAGATTGATTATCCCAGAGATTGGACCCTGGTGAATTCCGTACCCAGAACATTCATGAATCTTCCCTCCCAGTTGGAGGGGTTGTCTTCTCCCTTGAATTCAGAAGGAGAGAACTCCTATAAGATAAATAGATGCACGCCTCTGCACAATATTTTATACAGGTACATGATTTGGAAAATTAGGTCAGAGGAGGGAGGGAAAATGGTGATTCATTACCAGGGCTTGAGAGAGGCAGGATTACCTCATCAGAAATTCAAAGGTAATCAGTTTTTCCCAATTGTCATGGTAATGAATCACCATTGTTAATAAATTGGGAAGTCAGTTACACCTTTGAGTAGCTGGATAAACCAGAGTTGCCTGGCATCTGTCTTCATTAGGAAAGAACCAAGGAAATGATGGACTGATGGAGGGGGAAGGGGCACTGGGGGGTCCTGATTGCCTTCTTCACCTGAGGGTCAAGAAACTAGACTTTTTACTTACCGTTCTCTTCGAGGCCACGTCACCCAAAGCCAAACTAACCCAAATAAGTCTTTAAAACCTGAAGTCACCCATCCGAGATCTGTCAAAGTCCCCCGATGAAAAATCAAAGGCAGCAGCAATTTATTTATTTAATGGAGGAACAGCGGCAGGAAATAATTCCTGAACACCGCTCAGTGCAGGCGGAGGTCTTTATTAGAACAGATTCTTTTTTTCCCATGCAAATGAAAACCAGGAAGGGAGAATGAGTTCATCCCCCTGCTGCCCCCGCCTCTCTGAATCTGGAGGGTTTTAGCCTCAGAGCTGGTCATTTCAGAAAATCCAAGTCCAGTGGTTCAAACAAAGTGGTCAGGGGCAGTTCGCTGCAGTGTTTTATGGCTCAGTGAGGGATCAGGCATCCAGCTCTAGGAGATAAATCAGCTCAAACTCCATCAGCCTTCAGGACAGACAAATCCTTGGTCATGGAGTCGTCAATAATCCAAGCATAACTTGGAATGCAGTTATAACTCTTTATTGCTTTTAGGCCCACACACACAAAAAAAAACCTGAGACGAATTCTGATCTATATGATTTGATAATGGCATCTGACAAGTTCCTATTTATTCGAGGGGTGGGGGATAAAAATCTTTTTTGTCTGATCGTTGTGTCAAAATCCTGCAAGTCATTTTCATTTCTCTCTCTTGGGCAAGATTAAAAAGCAAACCCCCATGCATTCTGTCATATGATCCTAGTGCTGAGAGTTCGAAACATTTCAACAGTAATTTAATACAGGGGATTTGAGGAGATTGAGAGGGAGAGAGAGAGACAGAGAGACGGAGAGAGAGGGAGAGACAATAGTGAGCCCTGGGAGGACCAGGAGGGTTACCTGATAGGAGACAAGATGAGTATCAAACCTGTTACTGTGTCTCATTTCCCCATTCAGCAGGGAGCTGCGTATGACAGCCTCCACAGCCTCACCAGAGATTTTCTGCAGAAACAGGAGGAGGAGGAGGCCGGTTGGACTTCCAGACTGGGGGAGAAGGGCCCAGGTCCCCTCCCTGCCCCAGCTGTTTCTACCAAGAGCACACTGCTTGATTGGTCCTGCTGCTCTCCTCTGCTCTGAGAGGCTCAAGGCAAATCCATCATTCATCCAAACACCAGCCCCCCTTTAGGATCAGGATGGGGGATGAGCCACTTCAGGTCTCCATGGCAACTTTCAGTCCACCCCTCTCCCTCACCTTCCCCCAGTGCACAGGCATGCACGCGCCCACACACACACGTACACACACACGTGCACATACACACATGTGCATGTGCACAAGACTCAGGCAACGTGTTTTCTGTTTCTCATAAATCCTCATGGCTGAAAAGGATTGCTGTGTCTAAGCCCTGCTAGACATTACCCCCTTTACCATGTTTGTCTCTGGTGAGAAAACCATGATTATGCTTTATACGAAAATATTTTACACAACCGGTGATTGTTGTGGAGATATGGAATCTTACTGTCAGGAATATCAGTCCCACTCCCAAAGATGGGGGCTCAGGGGGCGCTGGGGCTGCTGTACCCTCCCGAACCCCTGGAATAAACCTCCACTGGCTTCCTTGAGAAGACCTCCGTGCACGTAAAAATGGTTACCTTATCCTCCCTCAGTTTTCTCTTCTTCCTCAGTTTCTCAGAGACATGCAACAACCCAACTTAAATACTTATTTAATACTTTAGGGCAGTGGTTTTTGGCCTCCAAACATCTGTTCTTCCCACACACACTCCTTAGGATTCTCGAATTTTTCTCATGGACTCACCCATCACCAGGCTGGCATTTTGGGATGGGTTGGCCCATGCCAATGTTCAGGAAAGGAGCACATGGCCCCGACCTGAGGCAGTCAGTGAGACCCGCTCCCTGATGGGGTGATTGATTCAGTGAGGGGGTTGCTGGGCTGGCTGGGAGAGTGGCAGGGGCCCTTCTGCTGGGCTCGAAGCAGGAAGATGTCAAGTCTGGAGCTCCTGACATCATCTCTGAAGCCAAAGGAGAGCGTGGCTCAGGTGGGCATGGAGCCAACGCAGAGGAGAGAGGCCAGGGTGCTGGTGATGCTACCTGAGCTCCTACAGGCAGCAGCTATGAGACATCTCTGCTCTTCCCTTTTGGCTTATGTCACTCTGAGTTAGACGTTCTGTCCCTGACGCAAATCTCTCCCATAACAGATGTGCCAATAAGTCACCGCGTGATAGACAGCACCCTTGCAGAACCCCAACTTCCCCTCAGAGTTTTCACACCCTCCAGGATCTTTCTGGAAAGGAAATCTCCAATGTTCTTGTATAGCTTCTTCGATCAAGTTACCTGTCTGGAACTCCACCATCGCTCCCTCCATGGAACCAACCTCAAAGCTCTCCTGGGCCCCATGCCCTCTGCAGCCCTTCAGAGATCCCCTTAGCGGATATGCTTCAGCATTGCCCTTCTCCCAGGGCTCCCTGCTCATCCAGGCTCCTGGACTTACCTCTGCCCTGCAGGTAGAGAAACCACCCCCCTTCTCTGTGTCCCGCTTTTCTGGAGACGTCCCTCAACAGAGTTGAGCAAGCCCCTCGTGCTCAGCACTTGTACACAGCACTTTGTCTCCCTACCTCCTCTGACTGGGCACACACTCCCCGATGGCTAGATCAAGTTAAAACTGTGGGTTTAGGTCCAGGTTGCATTCTAGACCCTCAGCACATCCCAGACGTGGGAAGACAGCAGGGTCGCTGGAGGCCACAGGGCTCTTGGTGTGACCTTATGAAATATTGGCAGATTAAACTGAAGATAACTAAGTATAGCTTTGTGTCAATCTAGAAATCATTTGGGGTAAAATACAGCATGCTCAAGTGGTAGTAGAGCCAATGTTTTAGTAAAAAGTCATGGCAGAACACCAAAATGGTGAAAATTGGACTTATTCATTTAATTTGCTACAAACTGAATCAAAAATTAGTTATGACTGTGTTTTGACAGCTCAGCACCTTGATTCGACTTAGGGGAACCCCATGTTCTGCAGAAGCATGATTGGGAACTTCTGGCCCAGAACACAGTGAGGAAACTGAGGTCCACCAAAGTATCAACTATACAAAGCAAGAAAAACGAAGTGAAAGAAGCAAGTTGCAGAGTATGCAGAGTATAATTCCAGGTTTTTAGAAAAAGAACCTTATTTGTGTGTGTATGCATATGAGTGTGGAGAAAGGGGCTGACAAACAGTAGCATCCTTTGCTTCAAGGCGGTCAAATTTTGTTATTTTTTATTTACTGATTTTTAAAATGTACTCAACGTTGTTTTGTGTGACTTAATTCTAAAGCGATGTATGAATTTTTTTAATGTTTGAAAGGGCCATAAAGTGTTTTTAAAATATAAAAATAAAGTATAGACCCAGAGGGTACGGCCCATCAAGCTTGTGAGTGAATGTTCTTTAAAGGAGAAAGTTTTATAGCAAAATAGAGTGGGGGAGGAGGATGAGCGCAGGGAGCCAGGGAGACCACCTGCCCATCGGGAGGGTGGAGGGGACATCTGCGGGTCGGCAGCAGCCAGGAGAGGACTACTTGGAGCCCCAGAAGGGAGATGCCTTCCAGGGACAGGAATCCAGGAAGACCAGGGCAAACTTGAGCCTATAGACAGCTCAGCCCGGAGCCAGGGGGTGATGACCCGGAGCCGGAGTAGAAAGAAGATGAAGAAATCATTCCAGAAGAGCATGCCACCAAGCTTCCCAGCAATGCCCAAGCCATCTCAGGATTGAGCGGGAGGGCAGGCGCCCAGGGCAGCATGCCCAGAATTGGCACCAGCTGACCTACTCTGTGGGAAGAATTAGAATAAGGAATTCGAGTTTGCAGAAGTCAATCATTTTGTGCCGCTGTGATTTCTTTGTTTCCTTTTTGTTTTGCTATAGCATCTTAGTAAAGGTCCCTTTTGACAATTCCAGCCTTCCTCAGAGCTGAGCTGGGAAGCAATGGGTTTCTATTTGTGCTGAGCAAGGTGGGGTGGGGTGGGATTTGGAGCCCAATGGCCAGAAATAAAACAGAGTCTCCTATTTGAGGTGGCCCAGTTTGGGGAGTGCATAGGTAAGAAAGAGCCAAGAATCCACAATCAAGCAAGCCCAGGGCAAGCAAGTTCAGTGGTCAAGGTCAGAGTTCTGGGGACAGGGCACAGTGGCATCAAACAGAAGCAGGTCCATCAAGACGGAAAGGGATGGGGCAGGGGAGTGTCTGCATTTACCTCTACTGGTCACTAATCCGGTGATATGTCAGGGGTCTGAATACCTTAAGGGGAAAGGTCATGGGGAAGGGGCAGATGCAGCAGTAGGAAAATGTGTGTGTGTCTCCCTTAGAGACTGGTGCAGGGATCCTCAGACACATGGGCCTGGGTCTCCCGCAACCCAGTCTGCTGCTCCCAACCTGCTCAGATGACGGACGGGATGCTGACTTCACAGTCCTGCCATGGGACAGGGTTGTAGTCACCAAGCTAGTGTCTTCAAACTGAGTGGTAAGCTCCAAAGGCCCCACGAGCCCCTCCAGGAGCAGGTGTTCAGGAGAAAGGAGAGCAGGAAGAAAGCAGACTCTGACTCCAGGCTCCCGACTCCAGGCTCCCAGCCCATGCCCACTAGACCACCACCTTCATTTGACCCATTTCACATTCTGGGCTTCCATGGAAGCTTTGGTTTGAACAGAGGGCCTCACCCACATTTTAAAATACATTTAAAAACCTCTACTCTGCAGTGATGGTCCCTACAGACAAGTAAGACAGCCCAGCACTAAGGGGCCCAGCTGACAAAGAACAGAAGATCTGGGCTGCTCCCCAGGGCTGTACCTTGGGGGGAACGGGGGCTGAAGAAGTGTTCCACCAGGAGGAGAGAGAGCTTCACCAAGATATCAGGAAAGCATGTCAAGGTGAAAGCAGGAGGCTTGGGTTAGGAGAAGGAGCAGAAACCTCCCTAAATTCCGGGTTGCTCAGAAAGGAGTGAGTTGGTTGCTCAGAAAGGAGTGAGTTGAGAGCAATTCAAATTTCTAGTGGGTTGAAAGCCACAACATCAGCAACCATGCCTGTGAACTCTGCCCTGTTTCCTTTTACAAGCCTCGATGTGCGTGAGCCTGGGACACACTCTCAGTGAGACAGGACAGGATCAGGGAATGTGGGTTCAAATCCTGATTCTGCCATCTACTGGCTGTGCTACCTTAGGCAAGTCATAGTCTCTCTGAGCCTGTGTTAGCATCTGTGAAAATGAACATAACAGCAACCATGCAGATTCTAGGTCCTTGGGGCAAAAACAGTGTATTTTCATTCAACAAACATTTATGGAGCATCAGCCATGTGCCCAGAATTCTGAGTTCAGCTCTGAATGTGCAGTGGCACCAGACATTTATTTTTTTATTTTTTTATTTTTTAAAGATTTTATTTATTTATTTGACAGAGAGAGACACAGTGAGAGAGGGAACACAAGCAGGGGGAGTGGGAGAGGGAGAAGCAGGCTTCCTGCGGAGCAGGGAGCCCGATGCGGGGCTCGATCCCAGGACCCTGGGATCATGACCTGAGCCGAAGGCAGACGCTTAACGACTGAGCCACCCAGGCGCCCCGGCACCAGACATTTAGATTAGCCCACCAAGGTCCTCCATGACCAAGCTCTGTGAGTTCCTGGAAAGAAGGTCTGAGTCTAGCTCACCTCAGAGCCCTTGATCCCATGAGCAGTGCCTGGCTCAGAGTTAATCATTCATAAACATCGCTGAATGAGTGGGTGAGATGAGTAGATAAAAGATGAAATTACAAATGCAATCTCCCAAAAGCACCAAGGACACTTATATAAGGGGGAAAAAAATAAAGCAAGAACTTACGTGCTTATAGGAGGAGAGACTTTTTTTTTTTTTTTCTGGACAGTTTCTGGGATGTGTTTTGCACCTCAAACCCCTCCTTTCTTACCTTAGCCAATCACTTCCTTCCTGGTGAAACCAAATGACAGAAGGTCTTGCCCTAGCCACAGGCACCCCCAATGCTGAAAACACCCCAGAATTCCAGGACAGCAGATGGGGTGAGTATCCTCAGAATACAAGGGTTGACATGCTCTGATAATGTTGATTTCCTTAATGTGCCCAGTGGGGTGGATCCACATTGACCCCATGGAAGCACCGGGGAAGCTGGTGTTTTGTTTATTTTGGCTAATATGTGAGGCACTGTGAATTTTGCTTATACTATCTCTACAAGGAAATAGTCATATAACATGGACCAACTGTTTATTTCTATACTCCAACCTCTCTTCTGCCCCCACAGAGGTTTTAAAAAATATCATAGCTTGATTATTGAGATAGTGACAGGTGTCACTTCCTTCTCCCATTGGGGTATGGATAAGGTCAGCAGAAGAGTGTCAATAATTAGAGATGATTTTTTTTCTCTTTTTCTCCAGAAAAAACTGTTGTCTATCGCCACAATACAACAACTGAACACCCAAATGATGGAGTAAAACTATGCCTAGCCTCCTGATAAACCTAGAAAAACGCAGTCAGGATCTATGATTATGGTAGAGAGCGCCCAGCTCCCTGGTGGTCTGCGGTGTCAGATGAGGGAATGCAATCTGGAAGATGACCATCTAGGACACAGTGAGGGGAAAAAAAGAAGTCCAAGTGTCTTAGGAATCAAGACATCTGGATTTGGGTCTTGGCCCTGACGTAAACTATGAGGTCTTGGGCAATATGAAACCTCTCAGTGTTACCTATAAATACAGTTGGTGATCCGCTCTTCCTCTTTCTCTTCCCCTTATTATCTCTTCCTTTCCCTCCTTGAATAATTCACTTCCAAACCATTAATTGGGACTGAAAAAGGTCTGAGGTAAACTGAATAATAGCTCCTCTGAAGATGTCCACATCTTAATCCCCAACACCTCTGAATATGTTACCTTACTATGTGGTAAAAAAGACTTCACAGATGTGATTAAGTTAAGGATCATGAAATGGGGAGATTATTGTGGATTATCCAGGTGGCCAAATGTAATCTCAAGGGTTCTTACAAGGGGAGGGAAGGAGGAGGGTGAGATAGAGAGGGGATGTGAGGACAGCAGCAGAGATCAGAGAGGAGAGAAAATGCTACACTGTTGACTTAAAAAAAGAATTCTCCCCTAGACTCTCCAGAAGGAATATAATCTTGTGACTCCATTTTATATTTCTGACCTCCAGAACTGTACAATAACAAATTCGTGTTCTTTTAAGTCACTAAGTGTATGGTGATTTGTTACAACAGCAAAAGAAAATTAATACAATGTCCATGAGGGTGGGGCTTGAATAGTAAGTATGAAGAGAATATTCTCATGGAGGGGAGGTGGTTTTGGTGGTCCCACATGAAGTGCTGGAGTCTGAGAGGTTAAGGTCAACATCCGTGCAGGGTGTTACACAGTGCACGTGACAGAGCCCAAGTGGGGATGTGAGAGTGTCCACACCAGGGAGCAGGAGAAACAGTGACAGGAGTTTGGTTACATAGAGAGGGATTTGTCAAATAAGTAAATAGTATAAAGATAATGGGAGAGAGATTTCTCACTCTCAGAGAAGATGCTATGAAATCAGAGGTGAACTCATGGTTTCTAAAAATAAATATGTATCTATTCTCAAGTTCTCCCCACTGAGACCAGGAGAGCAGCAACACCTCAATAACTGTGAGCACTCTGAGATACCCAACTGTGGCTTCTAAACACCAGTTTCTACTAAAAAGAAACTGAGTTCTTTAGAGAAATGGCTGGTTTCAGGACTGGGGCAAGAAAGAACAAAATGGCCCAAAATGTCTTTTTGTGTTAGAAAGTAAAGAATTGCTCAAAGATGGATGGAGTCATATCTAAAGGACACAGAGGCAGTTTGAAGGTGATTCCAATGACCAAATTTAGGATAATTTGATCATCAATATAGGTAGATCGATCAATAGATTGATCAATCTCTCAATCAAGATAGATAGATTAGGTAGCTGATAGAAAGACAGATGATAGAAACCTATTATATGTATTAAATATTACATATAGATAATCATAACCATTCAATAAAATAGGAATCTATGAGTTCATACTCTATAAATAAATAAATATATACATTAAAATTTTGATGAGAAATGGAATATGCACATACACTCAAAGTACCTCTCCACAAAATACTTATTAATTACAAAGAGAAAAAAATGTAAAGTAGAGAAGTCTAGCAGACACTATCTTGATCAAGTGATGAAAATTAACATCAATGGTGATAGGAAAAATTAAAATTGTGTACTCTCTGATAGACTGTACTAAAAATTACACAGCATCACCTCTGGGATACTGCTGCTGCTGAAGTTGTATAATTGAGGACCCAAACCCAAATTATAGGTCATTCTATAAAATAAATGAACCATCCTCTTTAACAGTACCAAGACTGTGACAATCAAGGAAAGACTGAGGAATGTTTCCAAACTGGAGGAGACTAAAAAAACATGACAAGTAAACGCCACCGTGGTTCTGTGCTGAGTCCTTTTGCCATAAAGGACATTACTGGGACAATTGGCAAACTTGAATGGGTCTGAGGATCAGAGAGCAGGAATGTAACAACGTGGATTTCCTCCCTGGGATCTTGTCTCCTGGAATGGGGCCGCTGGAGTGGTGGCCTGCCAAGCACAGTCATCGGCTCGGAGCAGCGTGGTCTCTCCACCAAGGCGATGGAAGATTTCAAAGGGCAGCACTTAGAGCCAGCTGTCCGTTATGCTCTCTGGGCAGTGGGAGGTCTGAATGGCACGTTTTCATAGCCTTCACACAGCACCATGAAAGAACTCTTCTTCCCCCCTAAAAATTACTGGAAGTTTAAATCTATGTTTAAGTAAATGTTTATTTTAACATTACTAAATTTGTTTTGAAATCCCAAGTCAAAAGCTGGCTTTTAATAATAAAATATACACACTGCATACAGAAGTTCTACAGATGTCCTCTGATTGGCACAATAATGGATAAAATCAACATTTCTCCCAGAATTTGGAGCCATAAGTAAATCCAAGCACATCACCATTCATTGAGAAAAACGGGGCCCAAATCTTAAATTAATGTTATTCTTTCTTCATCTCTTTTACCCTTTTCTTCCTGCACCTTTGGGAACCCCCAGCTCTTACTGGTCCCACTGGTGACTTCAGATGTCATTCCAGACTTGTCCTCAGGACCAAGGTCTCCATCTGCAAGGGGTCTGCTCTGCAATCAAGACTACATCCCCTGCTCTGGCTTCTCTCCAGGGAGGCATGTGTCCTTGCGAGGTCTTCACCGTCTCCTACTTCAACTGTTAGATCACCCTTCTAGCCAATCTCCCTGCCTGCAGTCTTACTTTCCTTCCAGTCTGTTCTCCATGTTGCAGCAGAACATCGCTCTGAAGTCCAAGTCTGATCACCTGACTCTCCTGCTCAACATTTGTCATCGACTCTCTATTGCCCTAGCCCAAAGGTAGGTGAGCCTTGTCATTTTGTGTGCGTTGACACTAAGTGCAGTGTTCTTAGGAGAGCGTCCATAGACTTCATCTGATTTCCAAGGGATCCATCAAGAAAAGGTTGAGAACCCCTGGACTCAGGATTAAGTCCAAGTTCCTTAGTGTGGCAGACAAAAGTCAGTAAAGGCTGGTTGCTGCTCACCCACCACTTCCCTCTTCATACTTTTTTGCTCTAACAATTCCAGGCCATAGATGCTTAGAATTCCCCACTTCCACCATGTTGTTTCTATGCCCCACCCTTCACTCCTGTTGCTCTTTCTGGCTGGAATGTCCTCCCTCCTTTCTTCTCCTGACTGCCTCTTGCTCATCCTTAAAGGCTCAGTCCAGGTAGCCCCCCTGCCCAAAGAGAGCCTTCCAGAATGCTCAGACTGGGCTAAGCACCTCCCCTGTGTTCTTCTAGAATGCTTTGTGCATGCCTTAGTGATGATGCTGACCATAATCTGTTCTAGCTATTGATTCATGCACTTGTCTCCCCATCGGGCTGGTGTGCCTTGGGGGCAGAGAACACGTGCTGTTCATGTCTGCATTTCCTGGATCTCATTCCAGGCCAAGCATAGGATGGGTGTTCAAGAAACATTTATGGAACTCAGCAGAACACCACCCAGATCACTGGTCCAGCTACTGGCTCATTCAGTAGCATCTTATTTGCCTGGCCCCACAATTCTGGGAGATCCTTCCTTCTGCCTGGCCGACATAAAGGGCCAGGATTGGTTTCTCAGGGTCCTAGAGGGAGACAGCCTGGCTCCACTCATGACCTTGGGTGAATCACCTCACCTCTAAATGACCCTCCCTTTCTCGTGTGTAAAATGAAGCTAATAGTCCCGGCCTGCACTGTCCCACCCTGACAGTGCAGACAGATGGGTTAATGGGTCTGAAAAGCTTCGGGAAAGGGGCCCATGCATATGTGGAACACACTCACCACTCCACACATGTGAGGAGAGGATGAGTGTGTCTGATTCCAAGGCCAGGCACCGTGAGGATAAAGCCCTTTGCTTCCAGTGTTCATACAGAACAAAAAAAGCTAAAATCTGATGCCAGAGACTCAGCTTTTTAGACCTTTCCCCAACCTCCCCCAGTGTCTCAACAAAGGCAGTGGGGGGAACACTTGCACCTTAATGTTGTCTTCTTGATCTGGCTTGGGTCAAAGAGGGCTGACTGAGAAAGGAGGGGCCGGGAGGGAGTGCTGATAACGAACTGCCGGATAACCGAGAGGGAAGCAAAATATGAATTCGACTTTGGGCTGGCAGCTTGCAATAATCCCACCCCTCGGAATGCGCCTGGAGCCTCCAATTGCTGTCTTTTGGCTTAGATTAGACTTTGAGATAGCTTGCCAAGTTTGAAACCCACCCGACCCTCGCGCAGTGAATGTTTTGAGCTCAACTTGAACTTTATGAGGTGCAAGTTAATTTGCATTTGGCAAAATGCAATTTCCTGTTTCTAAGAAAAAGGGACTTTAAAGACTTATTTAAGAGACACAAATGGCTTCCTGGACATCAAATAGCTCTTACAAAGCAATATTTTAATAAGTTAAGTGTAAATGAATTGAAAACACATGAATCTGATTTCCCTTGAACTACAGATGGGTTTAACAAATGGGGCGGGGGGAATGGCTTGGCACAGGGGTTTGGGGGTTTTCTCCATCCAGAAAGTTTCAGAAAGTAGATCAAGATGTTAGACAAACCCGTCCCCATGTCAGGGTTCCCCAGCATGGATTGTGTATCTCTTGGACTCTTGCTCCTTAAACAAAGTAAAGATTCCATATCGGCTCCCCTGGGCAAGTGCCCCTTACCCGCTTTGCTTCCTGCCTCTGAGCTGCCAAATCTTCTTCCCTATGCCTCTTTCTCCTCCCTCACTCAGAAATGCCAGACCATGGTTTCCTCTTGCCTTCCCCAAAGCCTCCTGCTTGGGCTCCCCTGCTGAGACAATACAGACCCTGGGGTGCAGGGGCGGGGGGCCCCCCGTGGGGCCCAGTCCTTCTCTCCATTCTGGGCTACTCTTGCTTGAAGAGGTCCCCTGTCCAGGACCTCACTCCAGTCTGGGGACTCTGAAGATGCCCCAGTCACCGGCCCTCCGTGTCGCCCTGACCTCTCTGTAAGACGAAGCCCACCACTGGACTTCAGGCTGTTGTCCAGGGGGCAACCTCCCCTTTCTACTGGATGGGGTGCTTTTTGTGGGATTGATGAGTGTCTGGGGACACGCTATGCAGGCTGGAAAGGCAGCTACACCGGCACATAGAGCGGGGAAGCTAACCTGACAGGAAGTGGGGAAGACATTCCTGGGGTCACAGGAAAAGGCAGTGGTCCTCAGACAGGAGACCAGATGATACGAATGGGCCCTAAGTCAGCAAGACTCGGGACTTAGGAATCAGCCTCTCTTTCTTGGCCTGGTGTCCCAGGGCCATGCATGTGCTCCTGGATGATGGGCAGAAATCTCTAGACTTGAGGACAATTTGCAGAGGAGAGGTGTGTCCCGTGAACCAGATGACCCAGATGCTTGGTTCTCTCTCGATTATGTCCCCTTTGCTGTCCCCCATGACTTAGAGCAGAATGACCAAATGAAGAGCAAGTCTGTCCCCCCTTTCCTGCCCCCTGGCCTAGATGCGAGAAGCTGGAACATTCAGACAGGTCTGCTCTACACAAAGGGGATGGCAAAGGGGACACAGTCATGACAGAATCATCCCCCTAGTAAGTAATAGTGCTCCCCGAGGACTTCAAGACCCCAAACAAAGGTATAGAGTCCCCATGTAGATGGTGACAGTTGTTTTCATTAAGGAACGTGGCACTTCCTCACAAGAGCAGAAGGATTCTAGAAGAATCCATTGCCCTATTTTCTTCTTCAACAAAATCTTACTGGTCATCTTTTGCCATAGGACCACACTAGGCTGTGCTGGTGAGGGGCTCGGGTGCTTTGGATTCGAAAGAGAGCAGGACCCAGTCCAGACCCCAGAGGAGCTGGCGACCTGCTCAGGCATGTGGGAGCAGGACACCCACAGAGCAAGGGAACAGGAAGCGGGGACAAGAGGGAGGACCCACAGCAAAAGAATGACAGGGAGCCCACAGGAGGCTGAGGTCGGGGGCCAGTGCTCCCCAAGGAGGCAGGACACACATGGGCTTTGAAAGAGACTAGTGTTTAGACACCTTGTACTTCCTTTCTTGATCTGTGGCCTTCCCCTCTGGCCTCACTGGATTGATAAGTAAAGTCCTTTACCCAGATTGTCATCTAGCAGTGAGGTCCTTCGAGATTGCATTAACTGTGTGGCCCAGAAGACAGCAAGAGTGTCGGCATACACAGGTCTGCTTTCCAGTACCATCTGTGACACTCACTGGCTGTGTCACCATGCCAAAGTCATTTCTCCTCTCTGTGCCTCGGTTCCCCCATCTGTAAAATGGGGCTAATCCTATACCTGTCAGAGGTATTAAACAAGCAACTGTATGTAAAGTGCCCTTGGAAAGAGCTAGGCAGAGAGATGAGTGGCCCATAAAATCATAGTAGGCCATGTGAAATCCACGCTTCACACAACCCACTGTGCATCTCTCCCTCCGTCTGTCTGTCCATCTGTCTGTCTGTCTCTCTCTCTCTCTCTCTCTCACACACACACACACAGGCAAACACAGCCACATATCTTACAGACACAAATACATCACTGTATTGGTTTTCTATTTTTCATAGCTAATTACCACAGATTTGGTGGCTTAAATCATCCCAAATTTGTTAGCTGACAGTTCCTTGGGTCAGCAGGCTGGCAAGTCTGGGGCCGCCACAAGGCTAAATCAATGTGTCAGCAGAATGAGTTCTTATCCGAGGCTCTGGAGGACCATCCGAGCTCAGTCAGGTCATTGGCAGTGTTTAGGTGGCTGCACTTGTGAGGCTGGGTCCGCGTTTCCTTGCTGGCTGTCCTCTGGGCACTGCTCTTACCTCCGGAAGCCGCCTGCCTTCTCTGCCACCTGTCCCCTCCATCTTCAAACCAGCAGTGGAGTACTTCTGAGTACCCTTGTGCCCCTCCAGCTCTGACCTCAGGCCTACATTGAAAGGGTCAGGCGATCAGGTCAGGCCCACCCAAATAATCTCCCTATTTTAAGGTCACCTGACCTGGGACCTTAATAACTCTTGCAAAATCTCTTCTCAGCAGGATCTAGATTAGTGTTTGGTTGAAAACCTGGGAGAAGTGGTATGTACACCAGGGGCCAAGGATCTTGGGGCCCATCTAAAATTCTGCCTGCCACACTCCTCAAAAAGTAGATAAAAAGAGGAAGAGGAAAGAAGAAGGGAAGGCACCCTCCTAATTTGACATAGGGCTTCCAAATATTCACACCCTCTGTGTATTTCATGCTGGGGAAGCTGAACTAAAGAAAGAATCTGAAATGCAGGGGAAAAGAGTCTTATAAATGAAGATGCTTGTTGTAGAATTATTTATAAACATGAAAAAATAGAAGTAACATAAATGTCAACAATATAGGTGAAAATATCTATAGTAAAAGTCATATGATGGAATGGAATGGAGCAATTTTAAATATTTAAAAAGATTGTTTATTGACCAGTAAATGTTTAATGTGATAATGCTTATTAAATATATAAAATCCTAGACTTAGTCTGAGTTTGACTATGTCATATTTATGTATGTACAGATATGCATATCTGTATATGCAAATGGCTAGCTACGTATGCGTACAGATCCATATAGACAGGAAGAGGAGAGAACATGTTGCTATGGTAATGGAGATTATCTCTGGGTACTAGAAAGACTGATGATTTTTAATGAGATTGTTATTTAATTGCAGTACAATATACAAAACCTAAAATTTACCATTTAACCATTTTTAGTGTATAGTTCAGTGGCATTAAGTACAATTCACACTATTGTGCAACCATTACCACCATCCATCTCTGGAACTTTCCACCTTCCCCAACTGTAAGTCTACGCATTAAGTGGTAACTTCCCCTTGACCCTCCTGCAGCCCCTGGCCACCATCATTCCATTTTCTGTGTCTATGAATGTGACAACGTTAGGGACCTCATGTGAGTGGGATCATGTAGCATTTGTCCTTTGGCTCATTTCGATCAGCAGAACGTCTTCAAGGTCAAGCCACAACTCAGCATGTACCATTGCAAAGGCTGTCTTTTTAACCAAACGTGACTCAGGCCCTTCTGAGCTCTCTACTCAACAAGGACTCAACCTTGGTCTCCATCCTTGCTGGGCCCGCATCACCTCATTGTAGCAAGTATCCTACAAGTCACTGGCCTGTTGTCAGCAAGAATCCTATTAAGTTGGTTTAGCAAGAAGCGCCCTACCCTTGATGTCTCCTCTTGATAATTTCCCAGCCACTGAGCCCCTCACTCTGCTCCCCGGCTGCAAATCCCCAGCCATCTTTGTTGTATTTGGAATCAAGTCCGCTCTCTCTCCCTTCTAGGGATAGTCTTGACACCAACTGCAATAGTCCTGAAAAAGTCTCTTTTACTGCTTTAATAAGGGTCCAAATAATTTTTTCTTTAACAGTCAAAATTTAATTCCTTTTTAAGGCTGAATAATATTCCATCATATGTATATATCTCATTTTATTTATGCATCCATCCATTGATGGACATTTGGATTGTTCCTACCTTTTGGCTCTTTTTTTTTTTTAAGAGAGAGAGAGTGTGTTGGGGGGGTGGTGGTGGTGGAAGAGGCAGAGGGAGAGGGAGAGAGAGAATCTCAATCCCACAATCAATCCCATGACCCTGAGATCATGACCTGAGTCAAAACCGAGAGTCAGATGCTCAACCGACTGAGCCACCCAGGCACCCCTACCTTTGGCTCTCGTGAGCAATGTTGGTGTGAAGATGGGTGTGCCAAATATCTGTTCAACTCCCTGCTTTCAGTTCCTTTGGGTACATACACGGAAGTGCAGTTGCTGGATCATACGGTACTTCCGTGTTGAATTTATCCAGAGACCACATCCCCAGCAGCAGTGCACCAGAGTTCCAATTTTTCCACATCCTCCCCAACACTTCATATTATTATTGTCTCCTTTTTTTGATAAGAACCATGCTAAGGGCTGTGGAGAAGTAGTATTGCACAGTAGCTTTGATTTGCATTTCCCTAAAAGTTACTGATGTTGAGCACCTTTTCATGTACGTCTGGGTCATCTGAGTATCTCCTTTGGAGAAATACCTATTCAATCTTTTGCCCATTTTTTTTTTAAAGATTTATTTATTTATTTGGGGGGAGGGGCAGAGCGAGATGGAGAGAGAGAATCTCAAACAGACTCCATGCTGAGCACTGAGCCTGATGCAGGGCTCGATCTCACGACCCTGAGACCATGACCTGAGCCCAAATCAAGAGTCAGACGCTTAACCGACTGCACCACCCAGGTGCCCCTCTTTTGCCCATCTTTAATGAGGTTGTTTGTTTTCTGTTGTGATTGTTTTGAGCTGTAGTAGTTCTTAAATGTACTCTGGATATCAATTCCTTGTCAGATAGATAGCTTGCAAACATTTTCTCCAATTCACAGGGCTGCCTTCTCGCCCTACTGTTGGTGTGCTTTGGCACATACAAAATAATTGTGTACATGTGTATTCCAAAGTTGCTACAATAAAAATGCAGCATTTTCAAAACAGAAGGGAAAACCTTAAAAACTCAAAATGATGCTTATGAAGAGTATTTAGTAATATGAAGCAATAATATATGTAATATTGTCTAGCTAATTGAAACACAAGAAACTCAGTTATAAATACAATCGGACATCAATAATGAAAAAAATACAAGCCCAGTACAAAAAGATCAGAAAACAAAACAATTTTGCTGTTTTCTCTGGGTGGTGAGATTATGGGTGAAATGTTTACTTTTTACTTTTCTGTGTTTTCTACCTTCTATCATAAATATGCATCACTTTTAAACACAGAAGAAGAAAAAATGACTTTTAAGGGGGAGGGAAAAAAAACCATCCGGACTCTCAAGTATCAAATAAACCTTTCAAAAGTATAGAGGAAAGTAAAAATGTATTTTAGTCCCTTCCCCTGTCCTTAGGGTCTCTCTGCTGGGTGTTTCTGTTTTTGGTTTTTGGGTTTTGGTTTTTTGGTTCTTTGGGTTTTGAGGGGGGGCGGTTTGGAACTGCAGTCGGGTTCCCTTAACCAGTCAACAGGTAGGAGTCAGGGTGCGGAGCTTCTAAATGCTCATCTCTCTTAGAGGCTGGGTCTTCAACATGCTAGCAAGGCATAATGGGGAGCAAATTCTTGCAAAAGATGAAAGTTTACAGTTCTATTTCTGCAGACATTGTGACTGAAAACTGCTTCTGCCTTTACATAATAGAGAATTTGCAGATGACACACATTTTCTTTTGGTGAGTCTTGCATTCACTCAACTCAAGGTAGAAAACTCGGCAAACGCTTGCATACGCTAGCGTTGCAGGATGAAAGAGCAGAAATCGCCAGCTCATCTTAAACTGTAAACAAACAGGGTCTTAATTCCCGATTCCATTCTCTCTCCTGCCGCTGCTGTGGGCAGTAGCCTCGTGTGTACCTACCCATCTAAGGCGTGTGTGCGCATGTGCGCTCTGCTCTCTCCGACATCACGTGCTCTTTATGGAGTCATGGCCGCCTGGAAGCTGTATTTGACTACTGGGCCACAGGCTTCCTTGAAGGCAGGCGCAGTAGTCTTTAAACCGGCTGGTGCCGAGGCCAGCACAGTGCCCCCGCTCAGCCACCATCTGGTGATGTGACCCTGAGAAATTCACTTCATTTTTCTGTGGTTCACCTTCCAGAGAGGAAGCCAGAAACACCATTCCTCCCTCACGGAAGTACCCCGCTAACTCGCACTTCCTTCAGTTCTCTCCCCTCAAAGCCACCTCCTGTCTACCAAGACTTCTGTAACAGGCACCCCAGCCCAGGCTCACTGTTCATGGCGCCGTGATTTCCGGACATGCCATGTTTATTTGCTTCCTTATTCATGTTCCGTCTCTCTTATGGAAGGTGAGTTCAAGGTCAACAGGTCTGTTTGGTTTATTATCCACTCCCTAGTATCTAGCACCGTACCTGGCACATGGTAGGTGCTCAGTGTTTATTGCGTGATTAAATGAATCAACAAATCATTTGCCAAATCAATCATGAAAATAAGTTAACTGTGCCCTCCTTCATGTTCTGAGGGTAACACGAGGTTGTTTTGGTAAACTCCCACATTCTTTATCATTTTCAGATGGTGATCATCTTTGTATGCCCTCAGTGTCGAACTCAGTCCTTCACATATAATTGGTGATTAATAAATCCGGTGAATGAATGAATAAAATAATACGTAGTGTATTTATAGTCAGTCAACTTTCAGTCATCTGCGTTAATACACGGGAGGCAGGCAACGGATAATTTGAAACAGAAGCTAATCTGAAAGTCATTTCTGTTGGCTGGAATGTATACTATAGGATTCGTAGCTTGACCCCCCAGTAGTGACCATCGGTCTGTGAGCCAGGGATGGCTCGCGAGCTCAGTGTACCTGATGACTCACTCCTCCGACGTTTGAAGTCCGCTTTGCCATGTGTTCAAACACATGTATTCATTTCCTGCTGCCTTTTGAATCCTGGCCTGGCCTGAGTGGCTCCAACCCGTCCCTTCAGCTCTGATTTACAGGACCTTTTCTCAAGGCCAGAGGCATCCACAGGCAGCCAGAGCTGGGGCAGGCTCTGAGCACGACGTTCTCCCGATGGGAAAGGCTGCAGGAGCACATACTGAGAGGCCGGGAGAACAGTATGTCCCCTTCAGCTAGAACGGGGCTTTTCCCCAGGAGCTTGAAGGTCTCCAGCAGAGCAGAAAACTTCCAAGAACCATCTGCTTGCTTCTTCTTTGACTTATCACAAGTGTGGCCAACAGCTGTCATTTATTTCTAGAGCCTGGTTTTGCTGTGCTCGTGAAGTATCTCATTTAAAGCTCAGCACCGCCCTTTGAGATCCGGAGAGAGCTTCTCTCTCCTCTTGTGAATGAGGAAGGGAGGTTCAGGAAAGCGAGGTTCCCACCCTGGCTTGTACAGCTGGTAGGTGAGGCAGGATTAGCCCCCTTCGCCTGCCCCTCACAGAGCATCTCAATAATCAAATCTTACCTATTTTTAAAAAATTTTTTATTTAAATTAAATTTAATTAACATATACTGTGTTATTAGTTTCAAAGGTAGAATTTAGTGATTCATCAGTTGTAATAACACTCAGTGCTCATTACATCACGTGCCCTCCTTAATGCCCATCACCCAGTTACCCCATCCCCCTGCCCCCTTACCCTCTAGCAACCCTCAGTTTCCTAGAGTTAAGAGTCCCTTATGGTTTGTCTCCCTCTCTGGTTTCGTCTTGTTTTATTTTTCCCTCCCTTCCCCTATGATCCTCTGTTTCATTTCTTAAGTTCCAATGAGAAAATGGGATTCTGTATATCAACATTTGGTAGAAAGTTAAAAGGCAGACTTGCCGCTCTGATTGTGTTTTGCTCAGGATGTGAGCAATGTTAGTTTGTGCATCTGATCAGCAAATTCTTATTGAGTGCCTGCTCTGTGCCCAGCACCGGGGACACAGCAGTGAACAAAAAAGATGCATCACTACCCATGTGGGTCTTATGTTCCAGTTGGGGGACACAGAAAATAGAGGCAGTGGTTAGGAAAATACGGTTAGTGGGAAATATGAAAAATAAAGTAGGGAAGGCAAATGGGGAACACAGTGTTGGTGTAAATAGTCAAAGAAGGACTTGTTGATAAGGTGATATTGGAGAAAAGATCTGAAATAAGTAAGGGAATGAGCTATATAGATATTGGCCAAAAAGTACAGTCTGGAGAGAGACAATGGCAGGCTCAAAGGTCCTGGGGCAGAAATGTGCCAGAGTGTTGGAGAAACAACGACAAGGGCATTGTGGCTAGAGAAGAGCAGGAGAGGGGTGAATAGGTGAGGGACAAGGTCTTAGAGGTTAAGACCAGAGGGTTACATCATATTGGGCAGGGTCCATGCAGAGCATTCAGTGTGTCCATGAACTAGGCTGAGAAAAGAATCATAACTGCACTTTCATATCCAACATTCCATGCATATTGTCTTGCCAAAGACAACCCCGTGGTTGAATGTTCTTATTCAAGCTAAGCCACTATAACCTTCACCCTAATATGTCATTCAAAAATAAGCTTTGACTTGTTGATATTTTTTAACTGTATTTACTGTGTACTGCATTAATAAAGAAGCACATATATTACTATATCCCAATTTTGTTTTCTAATAGCTTGATAACTATGTCCCAATCTAATTGGCACTATAGATTGAATGTTTGTGTCCTCCTAAAATTCCAGTGTTGAAGCCCTAACCCCCAATGTGTTGGTATTTGGAGATGAGCCTTTGAGGGGTGATTAGGTCATTAGGGTGGGGTCCTCAGGATGGAATTAGTGCCTCTAGAAGAAGAGAAAAAGAAGGGTTTCTCTCTCTCTCTCTCCTCCCCCCACCCCCATGGCCACACGCCAAGGAAAGACCATGTGAGGACACACAACACAGCCCTCCGAAATCCAGGAAGAGAGCCTTCAAAAGAATGTCCAGCGACCAGAACTGTGAGAAAATAAATTTTGGTTGTTCAAACCTCTCAGTCTATGGAAATTTTTTTACAGCAGCCTGAGCAGACTAAGACAATTGGTTTCCTTTGAAATTCTGTGAATTTTATTTCATGTATTTCAAAACATCTCGAGGTGGGATCCATGGGCTTCACTGTACTTCCAAAGGGTTCCAGGGCACAATAAAACTGAAGAATCCCTGCTATGGAGTCTTTTGAGTCATCATGAGAAGAAGCACTTTTATTACAATTGGGAAAGGGGGCCACCACAGAGGTCGGCTGCATGGGTTTGTTAACAGGATCAGAGTGACTCCCAAGTTGAGAGTGTATTTTGAGCACAAGCAAAGAGACGAGTTAGCAAACTCCTGCAATCATCCAAACAACGGATGATGGTGGGCTTAGCTTAGGGTGGTATTTTTATTTTTTCCAGCGCAAACAGAAACTACTGAATGAGGGGCTGACAAGGCCGTGGGTGAGAAGTCACCAAGAGATGAAAGCCTGTAGAGATCACTGAGGTGACTGCAGAGGGGAGCCGGGAAGGAGACAGCACTCACAGCAGAGTGGCTGGGTACTTAGTTCTGTAATTGGCAATCCTTTCATCATTAGAACATTATAAAATCCATTTATGGGGCAGCCCAACACAGGCAAATGAGACAGTAGAATTATCAGTAATTAATCCCAATTAAATCCAGCCTGAGTACCTGGGCACACCCCTCTCCCAACTCCCCACCTCCTCTCCTCCTGCTCCCTGAACCCCACCCATCACAGGAGGCCAACCCTTCCTGATAAGATCAGGCTCTTTTACACCAATTCAACAGGGACAGAACAGCAGCATCCTCAGCGAGGGACAGCTGGGAATCTAAGACAGGGGTCCTGCTCCAAAAGCACCAGCCCGCTCCAGGCAGGAAGCGAGGTGTACTTGCCACATACTCAGCCACACAGCTCTGGCAACTCCAAGAGTTCAGGGGAGGGAGAAAGCACTGTTGGGCAGGGTGACCTGGGGTGTTCATCCCCAGCAGGGCCTCTGCTTGACCCTGGAGGGTTGAACCATCTGGGAGCTTCCTTCAAGCAAGGAAAGCATCTCGCTCATCTTTGTAACTCCCATGCCTGGCTGGCACCTGCTACCCAGTGAACACAGGACATGGGAGACAGCAGAGCTTCCCAGTGGGAGTAACAGTGCGACCACAAAGAGTGAAGGACATAGGGACATTCAGATGACCAGGCCACCGCATACACAGTTTATGTCAGCAAATTCTAGCCCATGGCCCAAATCCAGTCTGCGGTCCGCCATACAGCCCACAAGTGGAGAATGGGTTTTACATTTTTATATGGTTGAAAAAAATCAAAAGATTCCTCTTAATTATTTTCATTTTAATTTTGAAATTTCAATTCAGTGTCTATAACATTTTATTGGCACATAGCCATGCCCATTCATTTATATATTGTCTGAGGTTGCTTTGGTGTTACGATGGCAGAATTGAGTAGTTGTGACAGAGGCCATCTGGCCCACAAGGCTGAAATATTTACAATCTGGCCCTTCACAGAAAATGTTGGCCAACCCCTGGTGTGTGTGAATGACTCTCCTTAGAATTGTGCAGTGCACAACCTATATCACCAAACACGGCAGCATTGGCCCGAGATTGTAGTCTTGGCGCCCGGTTGGTAGCCACATTATGTTCTTGTTGCTTAGGCCAATACTATCACTTTGCCTCAGTTGCAAGCCTCCTTTCTCATTTGGTATTTTGGACACACGGTTGAAACTGCCAGGAACCTTCTACAAGTCATCACAGCAGGGACTCGCTCTCATCGTTCCGACATCAGTTCAGATAGCTTTTCTTGAAAGCTTTCCCTCACCATTCACTCAGGGCCCTGACTTACCCTCTTCCCCCCATCTACTGTTATCTGAAATGACCATGTGTGTGTGTGTGTGCATTTGTGAACTTGCTATGGCCATATTCCTCGCTGGTGTGCAAGCTCCAACAGAGGAAGCACGGGGGCTCGTCACTGCTATGCCTCCAGCGCCTACAACAGTCTGCTTCACACAAGAGCCCAACTGATATTTCTCAAATTTTAGAATTCTATGCTGCTAGAAAAATTTTAAATACCCATGGACAAGAGAGAGTTCATTATGCTATTTTCTCTATTTGCATATGTGTTTGAAAATTTTTTTTAATTCTGCCCATAGCCAACCTATAATTCAGGTGTAAGAGCAAAATAAAATCATTCCAAACAAACAAACAAAAAAAAGCCAGGAGTAGCTACCGGGGCAAATCACAGGCTTAAGCCACACCTGCTCTCCCGTGTCTTCTGCCAAAACCAGAAGCTGGGTGTAAGAAATGAAGATCATCTCATAGAAACAAAGTATGATAGGCAAGACTCTTTCAGTTACAAGTGTCAAAACATAAATTTAGACTCACTTAAGAAAAAAAAAAAAATTATGACTCCCAAAGTTGAAAAGTCCAAGGGGCAAGCTGCCTTCAGGCACAGTGGGATCCAGGGCAATTGAAACATGGTCTCCAGGCCGTGGCCTCTCTCAGAGTTGCATGGCTGGCCTTGTTTTCCTCTCAGAAAGGCTCTGTGCTGCTGCAGGCTCTCTTGGCCCTGGAAGGATGAGCCCTACCATTCCTGCTAGGACCGTCAGGAAGCCTTGATGACTCTGGCCTGGCACGGGTCACATGCCCTTCTGACACCGATTACTGGGGCCAAGAAGGTGGAGTCCTCTGGCTTGCCTGTAGTCTCCCCAATCCAAAGCCATGAACTGAGCAGGAATATTTTGGAACCGTAGGAGGAGGTTTCCCCCAAAGAAAGAGATGCTGGGCCACACACAGGACACCCAGAATGGGGCTTGGTGCTGGGACCTGGCTTCTGACCTCAGACCAGAGAAGGACAGAGGTCAGGAAACTGGCTCTCGGGATAGAGCCAGGCAGGTAGGGGCTCATCCAAAGAGTAGAGAGCCCAGGAGATGTCCTTCAGTCAATCCTGGATGGTATCGGGTGACTCAGGCCAAAAACAAGGCCACTGTACCACTCGGAACCAAGAGACATTCAGTCCTGGGAATGAAGCCAGTACCAGTGGTTCCGTGGGGGAGGCAGGAGCTTTGACTCAAGGTCAGCTCCAGTGCCCGGCGACTGACTGTCTGTTGTGTCATCAAATCCAAGGCTGCAGGGACATTGAAGGAAGGGTCAGACAGGTGACCAGCATGAGCGCCTTGTCGCCTGCCTGGGTTCAGGACCTGGAAGGTAGCCACCACGGGGCCTTGGGGCATTCTGCAGTGTGTCCCTGGGGACAGTCGAGGCAGGAGAGAGGGGAGCCCAAGACAGATGGGTGCAGTCAGAAAGGACGTGGTCAGGGGCCTTGAAACAAAAAGGAGAAAGACACAGAAACTGTAAGAAAGGAGGAAATTAGGGCTCAGAATTACCCCATCCTGCCTCCCCTCTCATGATTAGCTTTTCCCTCAAGGGCGGAGGAGGCGTCTTCCACACAAAGAGGCCCGTTTTCTCATCTGCAGGAAAGGGAGGGCACGAGCCTCGTTGGGTGGCTGCGTGGGGAAAGGGACAGAGTTCATGGAAAGCCGCTAGCACAATGCCTGGCACAGAGTAAGCGTTCAACAAATGTGTACTTTCCAGTGGTTACAATACAAGCAGATGAATTCATTCACAGATCGCTACACGGCACATCCCTCTTACACAAAGACGAGGTCCTCTTATTATTTTTCTAGTTAACCAAAAAAAATCCAATTTAAGCAAACTCTCCATCAGCCTCTTGTTGTATCCTGTGCAAACAGCTTCCTTAATTAAAAGATCTTAATCACAGCACAGCTTTTCCCATAGAGCTTTCCAAGAGGAGGCAGGATTTGCCGTGGTGGGTCCTGCTGAGCATCCAAGCCAGCGAGTCACACCTACCTCTGCAGGTGCCTTGGAAAATCCACAGTGCAAGGCTCACCCTTCCCCAATCTCATCCCTCCTTCCTAGCATCACCCCTGCCCCTCCCACCCCAAAAATCTTCCTTCTATTTGAGATTCACATTCTCTTCTCCGTCATACCCCTGACCCCTCGGTCTTGGCCTGTCGCACCCCGTGACCACCCCATCCTCTGTGTTCTCTCACTCTCTTCCTCTCCCAGTAGGTTCTTCAAGTTGAGGCAAGTGGCAGGTGCTTCTTCCTCAGCCTTTGGACTTGCTTACTATGGAGGCTCCTTTGTACACCAACACGTTGCTTGGTTGATGATTGCATCTGCGGGTAACCTGCGGGCTTCCACCCAGGTGCTCCCTCACATCGTGCTCCTCCAAGCTTTGTCTGTTGCCTCCTTCTAGATATGGACAGCCCCAAATTTCCCTCCTCCAAGAAGCTTTGATCATGGTGATGGTGATGATGATGAAGATGATGGCTGCTAAGACCTCCCACCATGTGGGGGACTCCCTCCAACCCCCAGCCTCTGAGGACCTCATTGGCATGTACACTGAGCCCCAGTGACCCGTGACTGTGTAGCAGTTCCCAGGGAGCCCCAGCACCATGAATCTGTCTGCATGTGCCTCCCTGCCAGGTAGCCACCGAATCACCAAAATGGGTTGGCTTTCCATGGGGCCATATTGGAACAGTTTGTATTCCAGTCTTGCCCCACATACTTTAGACCATGGGAATGGCCTGACCCAGTTAATAAAAAGGGAGAGTTTGGTCCAGATGTCCAAGAGAAATGTAGATGAATAACTAATGTGGGAAGTCTGAGGCAAGGGTCAAAGCTGAAGTCAGGGAGCCAATGGTTGAGCTCCAGAGACGAGGCAGGTGGGCAGGACCTTCAGCCATTTCTGGGAAGGCTAGTTGGGACTTACTCATTCTCTTCGGGACTGATATGAATGGTGGATGGGCTGCCAGGGAGTGAGTCAGGAGGGATAGGGAAGGAGAGGGCAATATTTTTGACTTAAAAAGGACCCTAGAGCTCTTCCACTCCAGGATTTTTAATGCAGTTTTTGAACTTCAGAAACAACTTCAAATAAAATATTATACAAATGCCCCCAACAGATGTTCTCTTGGCTTCCTTCATCATCCAGTTCAGAAAGGCCTTGCCTAACTTACAGAAATTGTCATTTCATTGGCAATTCCATCTGGTCCGACCCAATAGAAATGCTTGAAGATAAATTTCTCTTGATTGTTACCAGCACTGACAACCTCCCTGTCCACTGTTACTTCAAATCTAAGGAAGCAAAAAGTTTGCGCTGGATCTGCCATCCTCCTTCTGTGAGCATCAGACGAATTTCCAGCCGTGGTTTGGATGGTGGTTTCCTGGTCACGGCTAGGACACTACAGAAGGATCAGACACAGACTGCACCTACAGACCATGAACAGGTGCTCCGCAAGGCCACATTGTCCCAGGGACAAATGGGGGGCCGTCTGCATTCACACTGCTGCTACTTCTTCCCCATGTGCAACTGTTTTCATTCGATGAAATCTACAAGTGAATGTTTCATAACCCGGGGAGCGCCCTCCATGGAGTCACAGGCAAACAGCAATGGTATTTTATGTGTCTTTATTACAAACTCCCATCACTTATTACACAAGTAGTAAACACCCATTATGTAATATACAGAAACACAGATGGAAAAAAAGAAAAAGATGTGTTTTGATCACCAACAATCCTATTCCTGAGAGGCTGCCATTGTTAACAATTTGGTATATTCCCTTCTGATCGTTTTTCAGAGATAGAAATACTCTGTAAAAATAAGTGAACATTTAATGATATGCATTTTAATAAAGTAGGATTACACATATTTATTGATTGTAACTCATGTTTTTGCTCAATAACATATTCTGATCGTGTGTTTACATATAGTAAATATGTCTCTACATTGATATGCTCATTTACCACACAGGTGATTCATTGTGTGGAATGAGTGATAAACTATTTAGCCGTATACTAATTGTTGTACATTTAGGGTTTCCTTTCCTTTTCTACTGTAAACATCATGCTGATAAAGGTCCTTGCTCATTTGCCCAATTATTTCCTTAGAAAGGTACACTTGTTGGATGATATATACTACGGTGGACACTTTTGGTTGGCTGACCAAACCCCCATCCACAGCCCCAATTCCTAGTCACATTGAGTATTGAACATGGCTTTGCTTTTCTGTATTCTGGTGACATCAGGAGCCTTGCCGCCTTTCCAGTGACTGCCCCTCCTAGGGTTAACCAAGTTCTCGCAATGGTCAAGGACTCACCTGATGTGCCCTTTCCAAATAGGAATCAACCAACTCAGAGCCCACACCCCAAACACCTCCTCTAGAGGCTCTCACGCTCTGACCCACTGCTTGCTGCCCTAAATACCAGGTACCCGGCCACTGGGGACTGTCCCTACACCCCAGAACCCACTGAGATTATTCCAACTAGCCAATCCTAATTCTGTTAATCCAGCCTCGCCTGTTCCTTCCTGGGGAAATCACAGTAAAGGCTCTTACACACATTTTTCCCTTGGTCCTTCTGCCCCCTGACCAACACTGGTGCTTCCCTGAGTGGCCCCTTCTCTTGGAAACCATGGAAAACAATCTTTTCAATGGCAGTCATCTCCTGCTCCTGTTCACCTTATTGTACCTCAAATTTTCTATTAATACACTTTATTTTGAAACACATGATGGGGGCACACAGGTCTGTCCATCTCGGTCTCCTCCGTGACTGGCACAGAGCCAGCAGGCGGAAGGCCCTGTGGCATGCTGTATGTTTCAGGGGGACTCCGCTGTGGTACCAGAAGAAAGGCTTGGGTCCAGAATTGACCACTACCAGAAAAGGCTCATTGATAGCTCCTTGCTTAGCTGCATCTCCATCTGCCCCTCCCTCAAAAGGAAGCCGTAGGGCCTCCTCTCCTGCCACACCTTACCAGCTGGCCTCCCAGAAATAAGTAGGAACTCCAGTGGGCAGGCTTCTTGAACCTTCTCCTTGATGCAGTTCCAAAGGCATGGCTTGGATACACGGGCATGAACAGAAGTCAGAATGTGAAGGGAACAAAAAGAACACATTAGACCAAACTAGTTGGTACTACCAAAATAAGCACTGTATTAGTCAGAATACTGCCCCCTGCAAATGACAGAAAGTAAGCCCCAAAGGAAATGTATTAGGTCACATAACCCAGAAGAACAGCTTCAGGCAGTGCTGGATCTAGGAACACTAAAGATAGGACCAGGCCTCAGCCTTTCTCCCTACCACTCAGCTCTGCCGTCCTTGGCTTGTAGTCCTTTGCAGAGAGGCGTTCTGCATGTAGTGCCTGCCTGGCCCCTGGAGGCCCCAAGCCCACCTTGTCCTGATGGCTCATGATCCCTGTAGTGCAAGGGTGATTGATCTAGTGATGGTTCCAGTAGGAATCCTAGGAAGGTCTCTGGTTGGTCCAGCTTGGCTCACACGTCAGCCCTAAACCAATCATCTCTGTGGCCAAGACCAGCTACATGCCCATCCTTTGTGGGAAGGAAGGGAGTGACAGCAAGGAGTGAACTTGGAGGAGCTCCACCCAGGAGGAATGGTGGTTTCCTAAAGGTAAAGATGTTGAGGCTGAAACAATTTGTCCACTACAAGTTTCAACAGAAAATGGAACTGGGTTTTCAAACTGGCACCCTTTGGAGAAACTCGCCCATGGATGCATTCTGGGTAGCTCCCAACACGGTGCTCCAAAATGGGCAGTAATTGGCCACATTACGTATTGCTGTGGGGAGTGTAAATTAACACAGCTCTCCTGAAGGGTGATGTGGCAATAACCATCTAAACTAAAAAATTAAAAATTATCTAAATTAACTTATCTAAATTAAAAGAGCACCCCATGAAGTGCTCTGGATTTTGACCCAACCATTCCACTTCTAGGAATTTATCCTATGAATATACTCACATGCAGGTAGTTCTGAGAAATGACTCTGTAGAAGACGATGTATTGCAGTGCAGTTTGTAAGAGTGAGAGACTGGAAACCACCTAAATGCCCATCAGTGGAGGACAAGTTAAACAAAGTATGACACACTGATTCAAATGAATCCTAGAAACAATAAGAAAAAATGAAACAAACAAACAAAAAAAAACAACCTTCTTTATGGACTGACATCAACCAATCTTGCAAAATATTGTGTGGACTGGAAAAAGCAAAGTGCAGGGGAGGGCATAGAGGATGGCCCCATTTGTTTAAGCCCTGGGGAAATCTCAATGTGGTGTGTGTGCTTGCTTTCGTGTGTCTAGAAGGGTTGACAAGAAATTGGTAACATTGCTTCTCTGTCTGGGAGAGAACTGGAGGGGCAGGTCTAGGAGTTATAGTGAAAGGTTGAATTTCTGCTGAATATTCATATTTGATTAGCATAGACTCATATTATACTTTTGAACCATGTGACTATATTATTTATTTGAAAATAAAATAAAAACATTGTTATTAAAAAAAATAATTTGCAGGGCTGAGGTTTGTATTTAGAGTTCATACACTGCCTGGAATCTCAAAGGAAAAAATACGTCAACACATTTATTCCTTCAGCTTTTCCTTCATGTGGCTAACGACCTAAGCGTTTAAGCAACACATGGGAATGGGGGCGCCTGGGTGGCTCAGCCGGTTAAGCGTCTGCCTTCGGCTCAGGTCATGATCTCAGGGTCCTGGGATCAAGTCCCACTTTGGGCTCCTTGCTCAGCGGGGAGGCTGCTTCTCCCTCTCCCCTACCCCCTGCTTGTGCTCTCTCTCTCTATCTCTCTCTCAAATAAATAAATCTTAAAGAAGAAAGAAAGAAAGAAAGAAAGAAAGAAAGAAAGAAAGAAAGAAAGAAAGAAAGAAAGAAAAAGACATGGGAATGGCTTCCATGGGATGGAGTGAATCAGGGAAGGCTTCTTGATCGAAAATTCCATTTGGTTCTTAAAAGACAAATAAGACCTCAGTGTGTGGAGAAGGAGGAGGGGTTTCCAGGCAAAGGGGACAGCATGTGCCTAAAGCCTCAGCATTATCAAAACACACTGTGAGTGGACCCAGCTAAATTTCTAGAAGCAGAAGGAGGCGTGTGCTTGGAGGGGGTGGGGCAGGACCAGAGAGGTCAGCTGGGGCCCTGTTACCACAAAGCGCTCAGGCCCTACCCCACGGGCTATGGGGAACTACAGGTGGGTTTAGCGCAGGGCAGCGCCCTGGTCTGTGTTCAGCGGGGTTTGAGGAAGCCAGGCCTGGCCAAACCACAGCCCAGGGGGTTAATGAAAAGGCCCAACCGCCAGGGGCCAAAATGCCCTCTCTTTGGTGGCTTTACCTTCACACACCAGTGTTTGCGGCCTGCCAGTTATAGCATTCTGCCTTAAAAAGGAAATGCTCCTGAGGAAGAAGCCAATTACCTCTGCCCCTTGGAGACAGCTGTATTTATCCCTCCTCCTTCCAAGCACCCGTCCGCAGTGGGTGCTGGGTGGCGCCCCCAGGGCATGAGCCAGGCCTGGGTGAGCCAGCCACCCCTGTGTGCAACCCCGCTGGGCCCTTCCCTTTGGTGACCCAGGCATCTTCTGTTTCTGGAAGGCACTAAATTGTGTGGCCAGGCTGGAAGGTAGCCAGTCGTCCTGGAACCCCACCCCTCAGGCCCTGAGCTTCTCCTTGCCCTCCTCCGCCTCCTTCCAGAATATTCTTCTCACATTTTCTATCAGCTTTACCTTTCCCATCATATCTGGTCCCAGACATGAATTACCCCTGACCACAAGAGTACCCGGGACAGCCAGATGGCCTGTCTGCTCTGTCCCACCAAGGGGCCAGTGACCAGAAACATCAGTGAGCAGTGTTTCTCTCCCCTACAGGGAACCTGCATGCCAGCCGGGACATCAAGGAGGAGGAAGCAGGGATTCAGAAAGGGCCTTGGGACCCCTGAAATCCCACCACCCACTCTGGCTCCGGCTTGCCCAGAGTAAGCCCCGCCTGTTGATGCGGACTTTACTGTTCTACAGGCTCAATTTAAAAGAAAAGACTTTACGGGCGCCTGGGTGGCTCAGATGGTTAAAAGAAAAGACTTTACAAAATAACATTTTCTCGCTTTAAAAAAAAATTACATCTATACTGATTAATTATTAAATCAGAATACAGAAATAAGCAAAAGAGAGAGTGGATATAACATAATCTACCATCTGACTATCCTGACATAACTGACATTTAATCTATTGATTTATATTCCTAAATCTTTTTTTCTCAGAAATAGAATCATATGGCATATCTTGTTTTATAACTTGATTTTCTACTTACCGAGTCATAATCATCTTTCTACGACATTAGATGGTCTTCTACAGTGGTATCTCGATTAGGCTGCGCAGGACTCTAAAGTTCGATGCACCACAGTTGATATAACAACACCACCTCCCACTCTCCTTGCATTCCGATTTTTTGGCCCTGTAGACCGCACTTCAGTAAACATTCATATGCATATAACTTTCATGCTTGCTCAGTTACTTCCTTTATGATAAACTTCTAGAAGGAAAGCTTCTGGTCGAAGGGCATGTGCTGTTTTTGGCATCTGAGTTATTCTGCCAAATGATAGAAAAATCCATTTTCTCCACAGGATTAAATCCCATGTCAGCAGCCTTGTCAATGGTGGGGGTCCCCTGCACAGAGCACACCTACCCTGGGGGATGGGAGATGACAATGACCAGTAGAAAAAGCATCCTCAAGGAGGGACAGAGAGCCACAGGAATGAAGCCATATTATGCGTCCAAGCCATTAGGTCAACAGGTGGTAGCCTCGACATTATGGTGACGCCTACGTGTTAAAACACTGTCTACCTCAAATCCTCACAATAAGTCCCCAGAATAGATAGGATTCCTGGTTCCAGCTGAGGAAACAGGCTCTGATGGGTCAGGATGTTTGCCCAGTGTCATGTAGCGGGCAAGAGCAGAGCCAGCTCCAAGGGAACCATCCAGGCTCTGAGGGACGGGCCCTGCCCCACACTCTGAAGAGGAGGGCTCAGACTTCCGGTCAAACAGGGCTGTTGCAGGGCAACTGGGACAGCCCTCGCCTTGTCCCCTAACAAATGCTCCCAGGTCACTGGCATAAACATAGGCCGCTGGGAGCCAAGGGCACGTTTCCAGATAACTTCCTCAGAACAGTTCTCTGGGAAAAGCTGGCTTGGAGGACTGGCATTCAAATTCAAACGATTTCCGCCCTCAGTTGGAGGTGGGAGGCAGTGGGTCCTCGACTCACAGATATCCCTTGTGTGCCCAGAATGTGCCTGGACCCCACGAGAGACTACGGCAGGTGGTAGAAGAGCTTCCAAGAGGGGCGGGAAGGAATGCCGAGAAACCATGAGCTGTGGGGTGCTCATCTCATCCCTTTGCACACGAATCTGTGTCGGGTTTGATATACTGATTGGAAGCAACTAAGTAAACATCGGTCTCTTGCAAAGCCAATGTCAACTTTGCCCTGCCCTTCTCACGCTCCAGAGTACCTTAAGAATCCGATCCCCGTGTAGAGCCATATGTTCTATTGTTGAACAATCGCTCCACCTGAGATGTAGCCTCCAGTTACAAGCCAGCTCAGGCAGAAATCCATGTGCCTACTTTGCCTAGGAGAAATATTCTTGTCACATAAGAATCCCTCTATTAATCAAAAATCACATTATGGCTCCTGGAATGAAGTTTCCTTTACTACTCTTTAATAATAAGCCTGAGATAAGATAAAATTGGTAATTGCACGTTCTCTTCTGATGGGAGATAATACAAAAGTGCTATAGAAATTTGACTTAAAAGAGTATATTCACTTGGCTAATAGGCTTCCATTATGCGGTCTTTACTTATTCATTCATTACAATTTTTGCCACATATGGAAAACTTTAATTGGAAGTTACTTATTACATTGTTCCTGAGTGTTAGCAGCAAAGGAAAGTTTTCGATAATCAAAGAGGGATGAATGCAGTAGAAGCCCAGGATTTTATAGACAGCAAAACCTACTGGAGTAGAGCACCTCCACCAACCATAGCAGAGGGCTTTCTCGACAGATGACCTTCAGATCAGAGATTAAGGACGCATTTCATATGGACAAAACTCGGGGTTTTTTCAGTGGATGAAAGTACAATAAATGGATTCTACAAAATATATTAATATATGCATTTTATTTTATGTATAACCCATATGGCAGAAGGCAACTGACCCTACAGTGGAATCACTGTCCACAGACAAGGGACGATGATCAGAAACGAGGCCATCCTTCCATTTATGGGCATGTTCTGTGAGCTCTTTCCAGCTAACAGGTTATGCCTTAATTACCAGTCATTAATGCCTATTAATCAATTAAATCATATTTACACTGCTGACATCAGCAAGCCAAAATCAAGCAGCCCTTTCACAAGGGAATATTCCTGATCAAGATGCAAAGTCCAACAAACATCTAACATAACTCATGTAATTGAAGTCGAAACCACAGCTAGCCAAGGGGGTGCAGTGGTTCACATCAGCCCTGGCTGGGACTTGGTGCTTCTCTGGGACATACTTCAAAGGTATGGACTCAGCACCAGAGAGAACAATGAGCAGCTTTGTGAACTGTGTTTCACTGGGCCTTACTTAGATTGCAAAACAGAAGCATCTGAAGCAGAATTTTTTGTCCTAGTTGGTTCTTCGGCTTTGATTTTAACCACTAAAATGAGAATGTGTTCATTTACATTTGAGAATTAGGTGTGAGCTCTTTCAATCCAAATGGCAGCTCTATAAGGAAGGCTTATTACCATCATCATCACCATCACTGCCATCTCAGAGATGCCAACGTCAGAAGGATTATGATCTCACCGAGCTACCCAGCTGGTAAATGGTAAAGAACACCAGGAGCCCAGCCTTCTGACCCCTCCATCCCTGAGATGCCAACTGCTCAGAGGGACCCAGGCAGAAAGTCCTCTCTAAACAAGCGAATGACCCACTTTGGGCTGAGCGGAAATTTGTAAATCAGCTCTTGCCTTCAGATTTGGCATGCTGCATATTTATAGAGCTTGGATCCTTCCTTCTCCAGAGAAGAGTCTTGTGAGAAACGCTTTCTTTAGCGAAGCTTGCATCTAATCTATCCCTGTCCTTAGAGGTCTCTTTAATCAAACCTTAGGAGATTGATAAAATGAGATGGGAACCATCCGGTATAAATTATGGTGCTTCCTCTGTTTCTCCCTTCCAGAATCACCGCCCTTAATTAAGAGCACACTACGGGCAGCACCTAGTCTTGGCACAGACTGGTGAAAAGCCGCACCCAAGGAGAGAAAGCAGCTCACTGAGAGTCCCTAAGGCATGCTCCCCAGAAGCATGTGTGGGGAAAATCTAGCATGAAGCAAACTTAAGATGCCGAGCAGGGTCCACCAGAAGCAATGGACGTCAGTGTGTCCCAGCCAGAGCTCCCGGGACACTCTAGCCTGTCCCTTACTCATTCAACAGTGTTGGGTATCTGCCTTGCACCAACCAAAGAAACCACCATCACTCCCCTGAAGGAGCTCACAGCCTGGGGAGACTGGCAGTGAGAAGGGTGGTGACAGATTGTAGAACCATCAGTTGAGGTCACCATCCATATGGGATGGGAGGAGACCCCAGAAGAGGAGACCTCACCCAGATTAGGGCTGGGGGGTGGGAAAGACTATATCCATGGAAGTGGTGCTTGAACTGAGTCTTGAAGGATGGGTAGAGGCTCTCCAGATGGTCAAACAGAGGAAGACCACTCCAGCAGGGGACACAGCATGTGCAAATGAATGGAAGTTGGAAGAACATAGGCAGCTATCACCACAGTGGTGGGGAACATAAAAGATCCATCCGAGTTCTTCAAGGACAACTCCATGAACCCACCCCCTCTGGTAGAATATGCCAGGCACCCGTGAATGTTTACTGAATGGGACCAGCCATCGCCAGAGCAGTGGGCACTCAGGAAGACTATCCCCTGGTTCATGACTTGACGCCCAAGGAACGTCACTGGGGAGCCCAGACCTGCCAGTTTCACACAAGAAGTCCCCAGAGACTGCTCCTCCTCTGTTTCTTCATCTCGAAAATGGGATTAATAATGCCTGCTCTGAAGGATTGTCTAAGCATTTAAAATTATGTCTACGAAACACCTGGAACAAAGGTACCAGGAGCTCCATAATGGCAGCTTTGCTGCTGTTATTTCGGAGAATCATGGCTGAGCCTGGAATGATCCTGCCCACAGACACCACCACCCATCACACACTCGGGTTAACAAGTGGGTCAACTGAGTGATGGTGTTCGTACCTCCAAAGACCCCTAAGGCTGCGCTCTGCCCTGTCATGAGGCTTACCTCTTGATACTCCCAGAATCTGGACACCACCTTTTCTCTCCTCTGGTTCCCTGTGCTTAAAGAACGCACCCTCCATTTATTATTAATTAGAGCCAAAAATGAGTTGGCAAAGGAAAGTCTGTCAGAGGGAAAAATGCTATCACAGTCCTGAGACAAATAGAAATGTTGTTTGCTATTTGGACTGACTGCACCACCTCTCTGCTGCTGTATGGAATGCTCTGAGCTGATAATTACTTTCTTCCTTTCCTTCCTTTCCTTCCTTTCCTTCCTTCCTTCCTTCCCTTCGTGCTTCCACTTTTACCAATCAACTCTAGGGGGTCCTCTGAGGCAAGGAAATTAACTTTATTTATTATAGGCATGACTGTTAGTACCCACTTTCACTACCTCCACAACCACCCAACAGATCCTGCCATTAACAGAAAAATCAGCATTGAGAGTCCCACGTCCCAGGAACCCCTCAGTCCCGGGCAGAGTGGGCACCATTGGGCAGCCTTGCCTGGGCTTTATGAATTCCATGCTTTATGAATTCCAAATCCATCATGTATGGATTATGAATTCCAAATCCATCATTATGAATTCCAAATCCATCATTCCAATCCATCTTGAGCAAGTTACTTACTCTCTCTGAGCTCCCATTTCTCATCCATAAAATGATAATAATACCTATCGCACAGTTGTGAGTGCTGGTCACTCAGTAGACAATAAATAAATGACACGGTTTTCTATTTTTAGCATCATTATTCTCTCCCTTTCTGAGTCTGCAGGGATGTCCTGTTGATAAGGACCTTTGCCATCGCCCGTGAAGAGTTCACTCAGAGTCTAACTCCTAAGTCTTTGTTGACTCCAGTCTCCCTCGTGGGAACATCAGCCTTCTATTCGATGCCCTTATCAAGTTACTGTGGTTCTCCTCCAAAAATCTGGGGAAGAGACACCCTCCTTCAGGAAGTCTTCCTAGATTGATGCTGTCCAGTCACACTCTTTTTCAGTCTCCTGGCAGGAAAGAGAAAGCACATTCAGATGAGATTGCAAAGAGAATTTAATGAAGGGACCATTTACAGAAGTAGGGACACGGCTTAAGGAAGTACCATGGGAAAGCAAAGCCCTAGAGATTAGCAATGGCGAGAAGCTGTATCCATCCATTGGCCTCAAGGGAATGGTGTTCTTGGAACCTGGTGGGAGCTGGAGGGAGGCTGGGGATTGGCCAAACCCAGGCAGAAACCAGAGGGCTGGAAGCCCAGGAGATGCATCGCATGCAGGTCAGCCTCCGTGGCCCCAGAGCACAAGACAGGGAAAGGAAGGGAATGATCTGGGGTAGGAGCATGAATGGAAAAGAAAGCACACCCCTGTCATTCCAGCTTCCCCATCAGGTCCTGCAAACAGAAAACTAGGGAGGAATCTGCCACGTGAGACATTTACGTTTTCCCTTGGAGGGTCTTTTGCGGCGGCTATGGTGTAACAGCCCAGTACAGTGATATGTTCCCCGCAAGCCTTAATCCACGTCTGCCCATTCCTCAGGATTTCCCCCGGATGGCAGAAAGCTTACCGCTTTTGAGCACCTACTATGTGCCGAGCACTGAGCCTCACATGATCCTTACAACGATCCTGTAAGGGGCGGTGGTTTGAAGATAAGGAAAGCAAGGCTCCGAAAAGATAAGAGTCTTGCCCAAGATCACTCAGTCGGGATCCGCATCCAGCCCTGCGAAGCCTACGGCTCTGCGTCACCAGACTCCACGGTTTCAGGAAAGAGTGCCGGCCCCGCCTCCCTCCACCAGGGCCCCCTATCCCGCAGGATTTGTTCAGGACATTATTATTATTTGGTCTGTCTGCGCAGAGCTGGTTAACGGGCCAAAATGCACAATGCGCATGCCCTCCCTGCGGCTTACCTTTGGTGGGGTGAACCAGCACAACGATGAGGCAAGCTTCGTCTACAACAGGAGACCCGATGGTCCAGCCTGTGAAGGGAGGACAGAGGCAAGGCTTTGACTTCTCAGCCTCCGAAATGAGAGGAATTCTGATTCACAGGATGAGAAACTCCTACACAAGAAAAGAGAGTAAGAGGTAATCTGATCAAAAAAATAGGAAAAAAGAAAAAAAAGATGAATGTCCACTACCAAGTCATTTAAGGTATTTTTAAAAAATAAGCAGCGAGTGCCTGGGTGGCTCAGTCATTAAGCAACTGCCTTAGGCTCAGGTCATGATCCTGGAGTCCCAGCATCGAGTCCCGCATCAGGCTCCCTGCTCGGTGGGGAGTCTGTTTCTCCCTCTGACCCTCCCCGCCTCATGCTCTCTCTCTCTCAAATAAATAAATAAAATCTTTAAAAAAAACACACACACACACAAAAATAAGCAGCATTCTCACCTCCCTGGAAACTTCTGGGTGTGAGTTGAGGTACACCCAAGGGCCGTCAGCAGGTTGCAGCCTGTGGGTCCTGCGTGCGGCATGCCGCCCAGCGAACTCAGTGGCAGGTAAAAAGGCCATGGGCTGCAATCTTCTCCATGAACACAGAACAGATCTTGAAACGCTTACACCGGGCATCCTCCTCCCTCTGACTGCCAAACCACGTGCTATCTTCCTGGTTCCCATGCCAAGGACCTGGCCCACCTCACCGTGCTTCCTCCTGTCTAGCTTGCGTCTCTCACGCTGTCGTCCAGCCAGCCCAGCTCCTCTCTCCACCGCCTCACGGAGATGGAGAACAGCTGGTCCTTGATCCTCTGGAGAACAACTTTTCAGAGGTTTGTTTGAGTGGAAACACCAGGGTCCTGAGGAATTTTCCCCTTTGTGTGAAAACGAATGACTTCCTCCCAGGGCCGCTCGGAGGGGCTTCCACCTGAGTTGTGGGAACTTCAAAGGCTCCCCACATTTCTGTTCCAGAGGCCACAGGCGGGCTGGGGCTTCCTCCCGCTGCTTCTACCCAGGACCCTGCGGCCTCTGCCATCAACCCAGCGCCGAGCAGCTGCCAAAGGGCCCCGGGCACATGTGTGATGGGCGTAGGTGTCTGCCTCGGCACAGATGCAGACGGCGGCTCGTGCTTGGGAGTGGGCGTGTGCATCCAAAACACCTCGCTCTCTTTGCATTATTAAGAATCTCTGCTTAGAAAGCCAAACGACGGGAGGGCAAACGGCATCCAGCTAAGGCCTCGCTCGTACCTTTGGTTTCAGTTCGTAATAAATATTTATGTCCAAGTTACAACAAGTCCTGGAAAAGCGGCTTTTAATAGAAACACAGATACTGAGCGTTGTGTTAATTACAGGCCTCCGCTGGCCTTTCCAATATATGCTTTCCGTGCGTTTTTAAACACTTCGCAGTGATGCTGTTCTGCCTTCTTTACAAACCGAGCCTAGCAAGCAGCTGTTTCCTATATGCAGCCGAGTCCCGCAACAGACGACTGTTTCTCTTTTAGCGACTTTGTCAAACTTCTTTGGAGATTAATCTGACTGCAGGTGTCAGGTAAGAACGGGACTTGTCCAAGAGGACCAAGAACTCTGCAGGAGGGGAGGGAGGGAGGATCGGGAGCGAGAGGGCACCCCGGGGATGGCCGCACCCATCCTCGTGCCTGGCTGTGGAGCGCAGGGCATTTCCACCTGGACTCCATGCCTGGGTCCACAGAGAAGGCGGCTCTGCGGGCCCAATGGCAAAGCATTTTAATTGCTATGTCCCCAGTGACATCAAATCTCACAAACAACCTCCATAAATCACACCCTGACAGCTACCGGGCTTGTCCAACGCTAAACACAAGTGGAATCTTCTTTTAAGTTGAGTCTTAAGTTATAGGCAGCAGCATCACCCTTCAGCAAACATCTGTAGTTCATCTTATCGTTTGAAGAAATATATGAGTTTCACTGTTTTTTTTTTTTTCTTTAAGGCTTTTGTAGCTTCTGTCCTTGATTTGTTTGAAGGCCATCTGCTACATATAAAATTGGGGGTGGGGGCACACTGTGGAAAAGGAATATTTGGGAGATGTACAGGCTGGGAGAAAATGCAAAAGCCGAGCGCGCTTTGGGCAGCTTCAGTGGGCAGATCGCTTTCCTTTCTGGACCCCCGGCCCCCGAGACGGTGTTGGACGTGGGACATCGCCATTGGGCTCTGGCTGAAACCTGTTCTGGGTCTGTCTCGTGGCCAATTCCTTGACCATGGAGGGCCAGCGTTGGTGATTCTGAGATCTTTCAAAATTTGCTGTTGACAAAGACGTGTTGCTGTTGACCTCCAGAGCTCCACTAAAGCTGCCCCCCCACCGTGGACCGCAGGATGAAATGGGGTGCCCAGGCACCCGGGGTGCCGCTTATCACAGGAATGGCAGTGAAGGCCCATCTGGGCAGTGTATGTCATGGCATGAAGTTACCACAGGGTGGTAGAAGTTGTGCGGCTGCCTGTCCTCATTCGGGCATTCTTCCCTGAGAAGCAGAGGGGAAAAGAACCAAGCACTCCAATGCACAGATGCACAGAATGGCAGCCGGGGGCTTCCTGCCCCTCCCGCCCAAACAGCGGTGTCTCGGCCGACACTGGCTCTAGGGAGGTACCAGATGTTTCAACGTTTGACCCTGAAATCATTGCCACCCCTCAGCACGCCTGGCTCGGTTTAATAGGGGCCAAGCAACCCGCCTCACTAAGTTGCGGAGAGCATCACTTCATCTGCCGGGAAGTTAATTTCGAGGATGTACTTGGTCACCAGGGTGGTGGCTGGCTTGCCACTACAGCAGAGAGAAAACAGTGACAGTGGTGGAGATTCCATCATAACACCAGCTTTCCCTTCACTCTGGAAGATTGTCTTTATTACGTTGGCCAAAGAAGTTCTTATAAATCCCAAAGCTTCCAACATCCAGTTTCATTTCCTCCTCTGTCCCGCAAGGTCCAAATGTTTTCATAAAACTGATCAAGGCATTTATTATTATTATTATTTATTATTATTATTATCAGCAGTATTTATTTTATTGCTATAATTTATAGAAAAGTTGTATAAAGTTCCAGCTCAGTCCTTGTGAGGTTCTCCTGTTTTTATTTCTCCTGTAGCACTTTGGCATGCAGCCACAAAAAAAAAAAAAAATTCAAGCGATGCATTGAGACACAGGTTTTGAAGGCACACTTGAGCCTTAGCCCCTGAAAAGATAAAGTATCATCAGTTTTGTCTGGGGCTTTAATGGAAGAAGTCCCTTCTGGGGCCGAGTGGTCAGCGTCCGGGGGGAGGGGGGTCTGACTTTGCCACATGGCTTTACCTGCCGTAAGAAGGCAGTATGGGGCCACACTGGCCCCCTTCATGGGCAAGGTGCCGTGACACCCCCCCCCCGCCCTGCCTGCCCACAGACCAACAAGGCCAGTGGAAAACCCAAAGCAAGCAAGCATGGGGATTCTTTGAGTAACAGCACAAACTGACCCTATTCTGTCAAGCCTATGGATTTATGGGATGGAGAAAATGTTACCCCAAAGCGGGGAACAAAAAAGACTTTTCTGTCAATCACTTCCTACAAGACAAGGAAACAAACTGGCTTGCAGTTGGTTAGCCACTTGGTAAAGAATTGCAGAGAAAGGGGGAGCCTGGGTGGCTCAGTCGGTTAAGCATCCGACTTTTGGTTTCGGCTCGGGTCATGATCTCAGAGTCGTGGGATCAAGCCCCCACGTCGGGCTCTGACTCTCAGTGGAGAGATTCTCTCTCTCCTTCTCCTTCTTGCCTGCCTCCCCCACCTCGCGCACACTCTCTCTTCCTCAAATAAGTAAATCTTTAAAACAAAAACAATTGCAGCCGAATTGTTTTTTTAAGGGTTGATTCCAGCAGTAGGAGTGGAGGGGGGCCAGGGGCTCCCGTGAGCTGTGCTCCCCGCCTGAGCCCTGCTTCCTCAGTCGCTGCTGCGGAACACTTGAGCTGGTCTGCAGTTGCAGGCGTGATTTGCTGGCGCACTTTTATGTGGAAGTGCCTGCATCTGCTGGGGTCTGCAGGGCTACCTCCTTGACAGTTCCAGATGTTCCGAAGATGAAATACCTCCTGCTCGAGGAACTGTGCCATGAGGAGCCCTGAAAGGTGCTCCGAATACAGTTTAAAAAGGCATCTGTCTTAAAATAATTTCAACATCTCACTTGTCTATTTATAAGCCCTGTCAGATGGGTGTTTAGACCCTCTCAGACGCGTTCAAGGGGCTCATTTTTACATCGAGGTATTTTAACCAATGGTGTTTCAAACCTTTGCCCTTGTTTCTTTCTCCGCCAGGGCCCACCCATTCAACCTTTGCCTTCCAACACCACTGGGATGGATCTTTTGGCATCATGCTGGAGGCAGAAGGACCTCCATGGGGCCGGTCACCAGCGACCAGGCTTGGCGTCAGGAGGAGGGGGGAACGAGCCATGTATCCCTGGCCTGGATCAACTCAAGATTCCTTGGTAAGAAGGCAACAAAAGGCCCCTGGGCCAGGCCCACTCCTCCCTCAGACCTCAAAACTCACCACACCACCGTCCTCTTAAAATAGGAATGAGCCTTGACCCTGATGACCAGGACTTCGGAGCAGTGCCCGCGCCTGCGTTTCTGCAGGTGAAAACCTACTCCTGAGACCACCCTTTAGAAAACCATTCTCCCTAGTTCTGGTGCAGAGTCCTGTTATTCTTGGGTCATTTAACTTCACTCTCAGGAAAGAGTCGAGAATGGTGCTAAGGTGTAAATCACTCCCCTCTGGAATGGATTTGTACCAGAACTGATCGGCCTGAGCATTCCTGCCTTGCTGGACCATGGTAAAGAGATTATGGTATGTAAAATTCGGCTAAACATAGCTTGTTTCGATTTCCTACTTCCCTGGTTGTCTGTCTCGCTAGGAAAGGTTAAGACCTAGGAGGGAAACGGCATCGCTCTCACACCAGGCCAACACGTCCCTTTCAGATGGGGTCCCTGTATGGGGATCGTGCAAGGCTCGCGGCCAGGAAACTCAGTCCCATCAAATAGACCTTCATAGACCTGGTCTTCAGGTGGTTTTAACTGGTCCTTCCCACAAAGCTGCAAAAATTGAAGGCAGCAAAAACAGGAGGCACACAGCCTGTGGTGGTCTAAGTTTGTCAATCTCTATTCATATATCCACCATTTCACCCGGTTGAAATTAGCCTTTGCTTTTCCCTGACATCATTAGCTGAGTCTTAAAATGGCAGTGACACCCTCTTCACTGATCTGGTTGCCCTACTGGGGACTCTTCCTGAAATCCTTCAACCCACATGCATAGTGGTTTCTCAAGCTGTTGATCTCTTGAGATTGCATCTTGTGATCCAAATATCCGATTGGAAAAAAAAAAATCTCTCATTCCTTCCTGCCCATTTGATTACCTATGTCCACCTGGAAGGGGTGTGTCCTAGAGAGGAGAACGGTAATGCACACCATCAGTGTCTCTGTCTTCACATCACCGGGATCCCTTTTGCTGTCTGCAATGTACATTTCCAGCATGTGAGAGATCCAGAGTTGCTTCCCTGAGTGGGCATCGTGGATGGTGCCCGAGTTGCAGAATCCGGTGAGCAGGGGAGAAGACGAGGGGCCCACGACAGAGGGGCCCACGCTCCGCCCTGTGTGCACAGAGAGCTGCCAGCCTAGTCAGACAGACCTGAGCAAAGACATCTGCAAATTAACAAACCCCAGCCTCTGGGGCCATGTCATGCATTCGTCTTGCTGAATAAGGTAGAAGCAGAAAGTAATTTTGATTAGCATTCGTCCAAGCTATTTATCATAGGAAATCACACAACTGCGTTCGAGCCTGGGATTTTTACCCAGATATCCCTGCCTGATGTCTCAGTGGGGGGCAGACTTGTCAGGTGACAGAGTCCCCTTTGCTTGACTTCTGTGCCATGGTAGTCAATATCTAAGGGGCCCTGAAAGAAGATATTTTAAAATTACAAGCTCAAGAAAACAAACCAGAAGAAAGAGAACCCCACTTTTATTTTCCCTTCACACAAAAGGAGCAAGCAGTAAACTTCACCCCTCCAGCAGGGGACCAAGACACCAGCAGTCCTGACTGAGAAAGAAGCATCCTCTCGTGTAAGATATGAAAGAAATACTTGAAGGTTTACCGAGGGTGATGGAATCTTTATTAAGAATTACTTTTCAGAAAAAGAAACGGCTCTGGATTGAGATGAATATTCTAGAAGTGGCATTTATAGGAACTTATAAATCTGTGCATAAATGTCTTCCTATGTGCCCATGCATTTTTTTTTTTTGCAAACAATTCATTTTCTTTCCCTATTTGTGCTGCCACGAATACACCACTTCCCAGTTATCTCGGGCAATAATGTCTGCAGCTTTGTGAATTTTCTGGGATCTGTCAAGAGGATAGGAAATGCTCGAGAGTGTCATGTTGAAGCATGGAGGGCATTTTTCAAATAGGTAAAGTCAGACCAACAAATCACCGGCATCTTCTTCTCTGCTGACCTTTGTTAGAAGAGAACACATGGGGTCTAGCACTTGTACTTGAAACACTTGGAGATATTGTCTTTTTTCCCTTATCAGAGCCTTCTCTTCCACCAGTGGGTGGGTCTGCAGTGCAGTGCGAGATAGTTAAGGCAGGGTTCGGCCCAGAACTGGAAGAAGTTGTCAGTCGCTTCACCCTCCAGAGAGCTGGGCTCTGAGAGGACAGACCCTTGATGCCGCTAATGAAGGCCAAAACACCTGCAGTTAAGCAAAGAAAAAAAAAACAAACGTATTTTTTATCATTTCAGCCATCTCGGTTGGCTGCCTAGAGAAGCTGTCTTTCCAGATTTCCAGAATAGCTGTGCGGACAGGGCTAACTCAGGCCTCCAAACCCTGCCATCTGGCTAAAACCTGGAAAATTCAGTCTGCAAGGGACATGATTTCCTAATACTGCCAAGGAACTCTTTTTCTATTTGAAAATATCTGAAATTTCTCACCACTTGCATTAGAGACATTCCATGTCCTTCGGATGAAAGCCCAGTTTTATTGCACATTGATGCTGATTGGCCCCATTACCAACAAACTTCTGAAGGACAAAGAAGCCTCCTTCATCCGCAGGAAACCCAAATATCTTTATGGAAACAGCAATCTCGGTGTCTCTGGAGACATCAGGAAGCACACAGTCTGCTCTGTTTCGCCCCCTGATATTTGGTGTTGTCGAGACAGCATCCAGCTACTCGTGCAGGAAGAAGCAGCTTTAGAACTCATCCCACACCCCTGTCAGTGGGAAGCGGGGTGCCTATGTGCCTAGCCCAGCGCCAGCCCACAGTAGGCACTCAAAAATTGTGGAAAATTGGGGTTTGCACATAGACGGCGGCTTCCTGGGGACCGTGCTCCGGGTTTGATGTGCCCTGTTTGGTGGGAGTTGAGCAGCTGCTTCCTTGAGCCTGGGGATTTCTTGGTGAAGGAAATCCTGTAAGTATTTACAACATTTAACAACTGCCTATATCCTGACAGTTTTGCTCAATCTTGCATCCCCAGTGCCTGAAGAACCTGACATGTAGTAGATGCTCAATAAAAATGGATTGAATGAAAGAATAATTGGCAGACTGACAGGCAGGAAGCAGGAGGGATGGAAGGAAGAATGAGAGGGAGGGTGAGAAAGAGGCTGGCCGGCTGGAGAGACAGTATCCACCAGCTCCAACACCATGTGAATTCTTCACCATTTCTACATCCCCGGATCCGTGAATCCTATGTAAATCGCTTCTCTCTTCTCCACGTACCTGCGGGTGAATCACGAATGAAATGTTATAAACACAGAGAGAAAATGAGAGAAATGGCTGGTTCTTCCATGGCTATCGGTTCATTCATTCATTCCACAAACAACCACGTGCCAGGCCCTGTGTTCATTGCTGGGGAGAAACATGTAGCACAAGGGGTGGGAGCTGGTGGATCTCGCTGACTCCACCTTCCCGTGGGGCCTTGACCAAACCACCTACCTGCTCTGAGCCTCAGTTTCCCCCTGTAAAGTGATTAGGTTGAGTGATCCCTAATGACCCTTCCAAGGATAATATATTTCACTGCCCCCAAACTGGATGATGACAATCATCATCATCATCATCATCATCATCATCGTTATCAATTGATCACTTAGTCTGTGCAAGACACAGTGGTGTTTCCCTATGTTATCTCATTTGATTCTCAACTACCTTGTGAGAGAGGCAAGATTATTATAAATAAGGGAAACTGAGGCAAGAGAGGTTAGCTGACTTGCCAGTGGTCAATAAGCTAAGAAATGACCGGATTGAGGTGTGAGCAAACATCCCCTGGCTCCCCTCTGCTACCTGACCTCACACTGCATGACGCCCTCTAATGATGCCGGAGGTGGCCAGCCTTGGGGCGTGGCAGAAAAGGTGGAGGCACATTTAGTTCTCATGTTTAGAGCAGGTGATTATCTCCACTCCAGGTGAACACCTTCCCTCAGTCCTTGGGAGACCTCTTACCCGGAAGTATGACTACTTAGGAGGACGTCCAGATCACAGGTGCACAGTCAGCACACTCTCTCCTGACCAAGGTTCTCAGCTGCTGTGGACTTTATCCAGGCACTGGTTTCTTCCAAGAAGCAGCTTCCTGACCCACGCCTTTACTGGTTGCCTTTTACCTCTATCTGAGGTCGTGAATTGCAGGATCGCAAGCCAGATATGGTCCCAAATAAATTTCATTTGGCCTCACAACTTCTAAAAATTGGAAGATTTTACATAAAATTCCAAATATGTGACTTTGTTTGAAAAATCGGAAGGTCCAACTATAATCTCCCATGAGAACAATCAGCTGGAGCTGAATAGGAATTGCCCCCTTGGATAGACATGCTCTCACCATTGACCACAGACCCCACCACTCCTTACTGTCTCAAAAGAATGCTTGTAGGCATTTGCATTTGGCAACCCTGGACTTCAGAACCAAATCCAGAGACTTGAACCTGGCATTCAAAACCTTTTGCAAACTGACCCCCAGTTTCTCTTTCCAACCAACCTAAAGTCCCTGCTCTCTATCCTTCTAGAGTGGACCTTCCCTGCAGGCTCATGTTAATTATACATCATCCAAAGGGTGTGCCCTGTCTTCCCACACCCCTAGTTACATTTGATTCTGCATCTTTGTTTTTCCTACTTGCTTGTGGCTTTACCGCTCAGTTGGAATCTGCACAAAAGGAGTGGAAACACTGGCTTTTTTGGATCTCTGCACAGAGGAGCTGCTGTTGTCTGTTTCCTTGCTGCTAATCACGGTGGGGCCCACAGACCAGCCACTCCGGCACTGCCTGGGAGCTTGTTAGAAAGGCATAATCTTGGGCCCCACCCCACACGGCTAACTCCGATTTTTATTTTAACAAGATCTCCCAGGTGAACAGTATCACTTTAGAGTTTGAGAGGCCATGGCCAAGTTGAGGAATTGCAAGTCAAAGCTAGGCTCAATGGCAGATCAGGGACTCACCCCTAAGCCCACCCCCGGTCCTTCCCCCGGGGCAGCTTCTCCTGTGACATGACAGATTCAGCCAGTGGCCACTCTCTGAAGAGGCCAGAGCGAAGGGCTCAGGGTCCCAGGATTGAAGGCCCGACTACCCTTCACATGATGAGTGCCACCCATGGGCCGCATCACAGCCCTGCTCAGCCGCAGTGGGAGGGGGTTGAGTTAGCCATGGTGGGAAACATTCTGACATCAAAGATGGTCTTGAGCTCCAAGAGGCACTCAGGGACCCTCTGGGGTGCTGGAGATGGTCCGACACAAAGGATGGTATGTGCTATTGAGAAGAGCAAGAAAGCTCAACAAGACATGGGGCCACCACCACTGAGTAGTGGGATCATAGCATTGCAACACTGCCTCTTCCAAGGGAGGCACAGTTCGATCCTGCCAATCAATCCGATAATGATTTATCAGAGAAAACGCTACACGCCAGCCACTGATTCTGACAAAAACCCCTACTGCCATGAGGCTTATCGACAAGGGTAAGGAAACAGACGGGAAAAGAAGACAAGAGAGGATGGGAGGATAGGATGTTTGTGCGCACGTGCCTGTGTGTTTTGAGGTGAGAGTTCCAATCATCTGAGCAATTAAATCTTAAAATGGGAGAGAGGAGAACTCAGTTCTGGGCTAAGCATTTTGCAAAGATAAACTCATCCGATCCTCACAACAATCCTATGAGGTAGGGGGGGTACCACAGGATGGCCTCGAGGGTGGCCCCAGTGACCCCCGGTTCACTGCCCTGTGCAAATCCCTCCCCTGCAGTGGGAGCTGCACCTGGTTACTGGCTTTAGATAAAAAAATATGGCAAAAGGGAGGTGCCTGGGTGGCTCAGTTGGTTAAGCATCTGCCTTCGGCTCAGGTCATGATCTCAGGGTCCTGGAATCAAGTCCCGCATTGGGCTCCCTGCTCACCAGGGAGCCTGCTTCTCCCTCTCCCTGCCCCCTATTCCTGCTCTCTCTCTCTTTTAAATAAATAAATAAAATCTTTAAAAAAAAAATATGACAAAAGGAATGGGATGTCACATCAGAAACTAGGTAACAAAAATATTCTCTCCCACTCTCTCCCTACCTCTCTTTGGTCTCACTCTGGGAGGAGCAAGCTGCGGGTTGTGAGTATCCTACAGATCCATGTGGCAAGAGCCTGATGTGCCTGGCCAACAGCCAGCGAGAACCTGAAGCCACCAGCAGCTTCGTGAGTGTGAGTGAATCTGGAGGCAGGCTCTCCCCAGCGGAGCCCCGAGAAGACCACAGCCCAGCCCGCACCTTGATTACACTCTTGTGAGAGATTCAGAGTACGAGGCACCCAATAGCAATGCCCATATTCCTTTTTTTTAATTTAAATTCAATTAGCCAACTTAGCCAAACTAAGTACATCATTAGTTTTTGATATAATGTTCAGTGATTCATTAGTTGAGTATAACATCCAGCGTTCTCTTCTTGACCCACAGAAACCGTGACATTCAAAAAGTTGATTTTTAAGCCACTAAGCTTTGGGTAATTTTTTACACAGAAGGCAATACATTGGGACACCTGAATGGCTCAGTCGGTTAAGCGTCTGCCTGGGGCTCAGGTCATGATCCCGGAGTCCTGGGATCGAGTCCCGCATTGGGCTCCCTGCTCAGTGGGGAGCCTGCTTCTCCCTCTTCCTCTGTCCCTTTGCCCCACTTGTGCTCTCTCTCTCTCTCGCAAATGAACAAATAAAATCTTTTTTTTTTAAGGCGATACATTATATAGGCAGGTACTATTATTACTTCCATTGCATAGATGATAAAACTGAAGCACAGAGAGATAAATTAACTTGCCCCAGGATATAGCGCAAGGAAGTGTCAAAGTCAGGATTTGAATCCAAGGAGTCTGGCTCCCAAGCCCATACGATTAAGCATCACCGGATGCTTCCACAAGCGATCGCATTTGATTAAAGTATCCATTTATACATCGGCTTCCCTGGCCGGACTGAGCCGTCCATGTCAAGTCTGTGTGCCTGGAAGCTGGTCGGCACCCAGCACCCAGGAAGTGCTCAGCAAACATTGGCTGAGTGGAGCCATGAGGTAGAAGTGAGCCATGCAGCCTGTCCGGGTGGCTGGGGCCTGGCGCCAGAGAAGGGAAACACAGCAGAGGTGCGGAGAAAAGGTCCCCTAAGCCCCTATCAGCCCTAAGTCCCCTGCATGGAGATGGAACCCATTTTTTTTTTTTTTTTTTTGCAGAGACACAACTCCAAGAAAAGCATGTTAGATTTGGCCCCAGCTTAATGTCCTTGATACGATCTCCTAATCTTTTTCAGGTGCATCTCACACTCAGGAATCTTTATTTGGCTTCCAAACAGCAAGCTGTCTCTTGTACTAAAAAATATGTGACTTCTATCTGTTTATCTTAAGTAACCACTGAAAGATATGTTTATAACTTTTTGGGAATGTCCTACAAGCCTGTTAAACAACATCTGCTATTGTGTGTACACTTTCAGAGATAAGTCTTTGGATTTTTTTTTAAGTAAACATCTAAGACGAAATTTTTTTTTCTCATTTTTTGCTGCAGTGTAAATGGGAACTCCTACCTCCCAAACACGTGGCTTTGTACAGGAGGGTGGGAAAGTCCAGACGGCAGATGCAGGCCAGGGGCGGGGCGAGGGACAGGTAGAGCTGACCACGGGGCTGGGTTTCTGGGGCCAGAGGGCTGGACGTGGAGGAGGTGCGCTGGGGGAGGTGGGGGCGGGGCGGGGCAGGCCAGGAGGCCTGTCCACCCAGTGGAGCAGATGGGTGTGACGATGAGGGCTCATCCTTAGCCCTGGACTCAGTCCTCCCTCTGCCATCTAGAGCTGTGGGACTTGGTCTCTGAGCCTCAGTTTACCGATACCCTGAATGGAAGTCATAGTAGACACCAGGACAACACAAGAAGGGGTTTGCCTTGAATACTCTGTCTAAAAGCGGTGCCTTCTCAACATATTTTAGGTAACATGTTGACTTGACAATGACTGCACCCCAGCTGAGAAGCAGTTAAAAGGACCTACTTGAGAGTAAGCCCATGTGTGGTGGTGAGCAGGGGGGTAAGAGGACCCCCCTCTTCCTGTGCTAGGTCCCCCCCACCCCAAGGCTTGCCTTCTTCAGGGAATCTGGCTCCCTTGCTGGAGGTAAGTCAGGAAGACTTTTCTGGAAGCCTGTGGGCTCTATGGGACAGGTACAAAAAAGGGAAGACTTTGGCACTGCCTGGGGGTGCTGAGTCCATTCCTAGTGGCTGGCAATTCCAGGAGAACCTAGAGGTGCATCATTTTTTTTTTTAGTAATGATCCTCTTATTGAGCAGTTTTAGGATTTAAGAAAAAATTTGAGTGAAAAATATGAGTTCCCATATACACTTGCACAAACCCCAATATCCCCTATTTTTTAACATCTTAGACTAGAGGGGTACATGTGTTACAATTGATGAGCCAATATTAAAACATTATTGTTAACTAAACTCTGTAATTTACATTAAGACTCACTTTTTGTGTCGCACATTCTATGGGTTTTGACAAACGTATAATGACATGTATCCACCATTACAGTATCAGACAGAAAAATAACTCCACTGTCCTAAAAATCTCCTGTCTCCATCTATTCATCTCTCTCTTCCTCTCCCACCTCCATGCCACCCAACCCCGGACAATCATCGATCTTTGTGCCATCTCTGTAGTTTTGCTTTTTCCAGAATGTTACATAGTTAGAATCATATAGGATGTAGCCTTTTCAGATTGGCTTCTTGCACTTAGCAATATTTATTGAAGGTTCCTTCATGTCCTTTTGTGGCTTGAAAGTTCATTTCTTTTTATTGTTGAATAATATTCCATGGTCTGGATGTACTAGAGTCTGTTAATCTCTTCATCCATTAAAAGATATCTTGGTTGCTTCCAAGTTTTGGCAATTATGAATAAAGCTACTATAAACATTTGTGCGCAGGTTCTTCTATGGGTGTAAGTTTTCAACTCATTTAGGTAAACACTAAGGAACACAACTGCTAGATCATACGATAAACGTATGTTTAATCTTGTAAGAAACTGCCAGACTGTCTTCCAAAGTAGTTTTACCATTTTATATTTCCACCAGAAACAAATGAGAGTTCCTGTTCTTCCACATCCTTACCAGCATTTGGTGTGGTCAGTATTTTGGATTTTGGCCATTCTCATAGGTATATAATTGTTTTAATTTGCAAATTCCTAATGAGCATCATATGCATCATGTCAAAAAATGAGGTAAAAGGAAACAAGTAAAAATGGAGTTTTCCTATTTTAAAAGTCATGGTATACAATCACTGCTGTATTTGGTATATGAATTTCACTGAGGATCTCAGGAGATACAAGGTTCAGGCCTCCTTGCCAGGAAAGCCAGGCTTCTCTTAAGGAACAACTTGCTCATTTTCATAATCAATCATTTGCCTTACTTTTTGCTTTGGCTACCCGGAAGCTCAAGAAGATCTCTAAAACGACACAGGACTTACGGTGGGATTTCTGTATACCAACCTTACCCCTCATTTTGTCTTACAATCCGTTTTTCCTTCCCTTTAGTTTCCTTATTTATTTGGAGCTGAGGAATGGAGGAAGGACGAAAATAATAAATTGGTATACACAAGCTTCGATTGTGTTGGACCACATCCTGAACTGGTTTGAGCTACCAGCTCCCTCCCTGAACCCCACCCAGAAGAGAGGAGGGGGCTGCTGACCCCAGCTTCCATCACAGAAACTGTGGGAATCCCACTGGGGACAGAAAGTGGTTGGGTCCCATTCTAAGAAAAGAATGTGCTCTAGTAGCAGAAGCCCCTGGGGCCACTGATAGGTGACAGAAAATGAGAACTAACCATGAAAGAAATGAAATAAATAATAAAATGAGAGGAAAAATTATGTTTGGCATGGCTTGCCATGAACTGCTTAACCCAATTTTGTACACCTGAGTGCCAACTAGCAAAAAAATGGAAAGGTTTACCAAGAATGATGAGATCATGCTAAACTCTAAAGCATGTTATGCACATCGGTTGTTACCATTACATACTGATTTGATCCTTATTTGAAGCCCTGTAAGGTCAGCAGGACATGAATCAACATTCTCCTTCTGCTGATAAGAAAATTGAGACCCAAGATGTTTTTACCGAAGAGGCCATTTAAACCTATCTATGGATTCAGGCTCAACTGCCTGACCCAGGATCCAGGAGAATAAAGGCTGGATGGGCCTGTTTTCCAGGAAAGGACAAGAGGAGAACTGAAAATCCACCTCAGACTCTAGTATCAAAGGTGAGTTGCTGCAAGAATCCGCTGTACTTACGCTATGACTTTGGGGATTTCTCTGCATTTTGTTTGTTGCTTGTATTAATTGATGTTATGGGTTGAATTGTGTCTCCCCCCCCCCCCCCCGCAAAGAAAAGATACGTTGAAGTCCTACCCTCAGTGCCTCAGAATGTAACTTTACTTGGAAATAGAATGGTTACAGATGTAATTAGTTAAATTAAGATGAGGTCATACTGGAGAAGGACGGGCCCTTCACTCCTTATGACTGATGTCCATATAAAACGAGGAGGGAGACAGAGGGAAGAAGACCATGTGAAAGCACAGAGATGCAGGGAGAAGACTACATGAAGACGGAAACGGAGCCTGGAATGCTGCATCTCCAAGCCAAGGAATGGTGAAGATTGCCTGCCATCACCAGAAGCCAGGAGAAAGGCATGGAACGGATTCTCCCTCAGAGCTCTTAAAAGGAGCCAACTATGTCAACATCTTGATTCCAGACTTCTAGCCTCAGAACTGTGACAGAACAAATTTCTGTTGGTTTAATCCACCTGGTTTGTGGTACTTTGTTATGGCATCGCCAGGAAATCGATACAGTTGGGGTAGGCTGAACAGCTGTCACCAACACACCCAAGACATAGAGTGGCTCAAACACAACCCAAGTATACAGTAACCATCCGGGGCCAAGTTCCATACTGGTGGACAGCTCTACTGTGCACAGTCGCTTGGGGATCCAGGCAAACAGAAGCTCTGCCAAGTGGTTTCCAAGGCTACCCTTGTCCTTGCCATTCTTGCCCACAGGAACAGAAAAAGAGGATGAGAGTTTTGATGGGTCAGAAAGAAATGGCCATATCACTCCTTCTCCCATTCCACTGGGGAGGACTAGTCACATGGCTCTATGTAGCTGCAATGGGGGGGATAGGAAATATGGTGCAGCTGGAGGACAGCTAGCGATCCACCCACAATGATTAAATTCAGCCTATTTTAAAAAGGGACTGAATGCTTATTTCCAGGAAGACTAAATACCTAGGGGCTAGGGAAACGGTGTCCAAGTTTTCAGCCAGTCTTGAGCGTAATGAAATTGAAGAGATGGAGCAGGTCAAGGCTTCTAGGAAGAGAACAGAAAACCAGAACAAATCAAGGATCAGAGGAAAACAAAAAGCATCTCATGAGGTTTGGCCATTAGGAAATCCATGGAAATGCCCATGATTTCACCCAAACATTCTAAGGGAACTTGAACAAGACTCTTCCCACTGCCCTTTGACTTTGCTGTGGGTCTGGTGTCTTATTTTCTGTCTCTTCTGCTTAATTTCCCCCACAGCCATTATCAGGTGAAGGACCCTCCCTCCTCCCCCCACTTCCCGGCCAACCTAAAAGTGTTCCCATGGGCTTCACTGCCATGAGCTGACATTCAAGAATAGGCATGAGCCCCAAGCAGAGTCATGCTGCTTTCAGCATGGCGTGGCCAGAACTGAAATGTTGGGAGGATCCATGTAGAAAACAGGAGCAAAGAGATTCACCAGAGACTTGGCTTGTTTGTTGACTTGCTTGTTCATTTGCTCGAACCCTTGCTTTGGTGGCCAAGTGTCAAGAGGATAGGTTTGGGAGTCCAGATAGACTGGGTTTAAATCCTCTTGTGTGACCTTGAGCGAGTCATGCATCCTCCCTGGGGAACAATATCCTCTGCAAAACAGAGATGGCAACCAACTTATAGCACCACTGTGAAGAGTAAATGAAGTAAAGTCCAGCCCGATAAATAGTTATCCTCCTTCTTCACCTCTCTCTCAATTTGGAATCAGCACAGCAGACCCCACAAATGTCTTCTGATAGCAAGGTATACTCAAGAGGAAAAAACAGAATCTACATCACTTACCTGTGATGGAAAGGTACCTGATTTACTTTAGGTTTTTGCTCATACCCTGCATCTGTAATCACCTCCCTACTCTTTTCCACCCACCAAAATTACTTCCATATTCCAAGGCCAAGGTCACAGCTGGCTCTACTGTGAAACCTGCTCATATCTTCAAGTGGGACGTGAAGTTCCCAATGTGAATGGAAACACCCTGGGAGCAGAGCTTTTGTCCATCTTGTTCATGGCTATATCCCAGCCCTTGGGAGAGTGCCTAGCATACAGCAGGTGCTCAATTAATACCAGTTAGATAAATACCAGTTAGATAAATAAATTTAAATTAATTAAGCTTTCCCCTCTCTGGCACCTACAGCCCTCGTCCCACTAACACCATTCACTCATTCTCTCATCTGTCAACAAATATGGTCTGCCCATGGTGCAAGGCACTGTGGGAAATGCTAAGATGGCCAGGGAGACAGACTGACTCTGCAGTCAATCAGAGGGCATCATACATGTACTACATGTGTATATATAACTATAATAATGCCAGGTCATCATGTTGCTCAAGAGTCGTTCAGAGGTGAGAAAAGTTGCCTTCTGCTGGGATGGTGAGATGGAGAGAACATTATCAAATGGAGGACCCTGATTTTAACACACCTCCCCTGGCACATCTGGTTACTAATTTCCATGCCCAAGTGGTCCAATGGCCCAAAACTCACTAGAGGCAGAGTCACCTCCTCATCTTCGGGGTCCCTCGCCCTCCGTTGAGGGTCCACCTTACTTCCTGTGCCTTGCACAGAAAAGTGGCTTGAACAGATGATGTTCCAGAATGCAGTTACGCTCAGGACCCATCGTGCCGGCAGAGCATGTCTGACCTGCTGGAGGAAATGTGTGTGAACGTCTCCCTTTTAGAAGGGGAGTAAATCGGGGACCAGTGCTAGCTCCACTCAGGTCCTCATTTTTCCACTGAGTTAGTTGGAGGGCTTTTGCTCTGATTCTGCTCTCAGAGCTAGAGGCTGAATGTGGAGCCCTGACATTTGATTCCTTCAAGTATCGCTTTCTCATTTGCAATAAAAATACAGACATCCTCACTCTTAACTCTGCTGGGAGTACATGCACAGAGAGCTATGGACTCAGGTATGTGGAGTCTTCGAGAACAGACTTTTATCCACAACCACTTGCCTGTTAACCTTCTTGTCAATGGCAAATCATTTTGCAAAATCTGGTCTGGATCCATGTTAAACCAGCCGTTGCCCCAAATGTACCTGGGCTAAGGGCCCCTCCTAAAGACAGGATCATCTGTAAAATAACATACCATTATAATAGGAATGAGACTCCTCAACCTAAGAATGTCTATCAATTTTCTTATCTCTAAAAATGTTAACCTTCACTAACCTTGCAAGCACTGTGTAATGAAAAAACAAAGGCAAAGAAACCTAGGCCCAACCCAAGTCCTTCCTCTTCCAGAACACTGTTCTGACTTCTCTATCCCTCACCAAACTATCCTTTCTTGGAGTTTTTCTTTCATTAATGACCCATTTCAATGATTTACATAATGTGCTTAGCACATGCTTGGGCCCAGTATTGTCATTGTTACCACACACTCCATCCCTGAATATATTCTATCTTAAACTATGCTCTTCAAAGATCATGTGTAAACATCTTGTATTATCAAAACAATCCTAACCTTTGAGAACAAGAGCTTAGATCTATACCCCCTCTGGGTAGACCCCAAATGCTCAATAATATTATTTTTTATTTTTGTTTTTCAATTTTGAAACCACAAGAGTATATTCATGCAAGTTATCTCTAAGTATAAGAAGAAAGTATAGGAATTTTCCTCAAGTGGTCTATATACAAACCTATTTAATATTTCCCTCATGTTAAACAATAGTAAAGATTGCTGTACAGTGCTTATTTTTCCTTTTATTTCAGCTACACAAACTACTCCTTAAATCCTTTAACATGCATTAGCCCAGATAAATAGCCTTTACAAAGTATTTTGCATTTAAATTAGCTGGTTTGGGGTACAATATTGTAGTAGTTACTTTAGTTTAATTCTGTTATGCTGACAGTTTTAGCATTATTTTAATTGTACTACCATAAAATAATTTTTCAGTCATATAAAAAAGATTAAGATTGGTAATAAAGATTACACATATTACTAAAAAAAAAAAGAAGAAAGTATAGGAGAACCCTCTGTAACAACTCACATCCGTGGGCCATATTGAAGGTATGGCTTTCATCTTCAAGATCTGATTCAACAAGGAAATGTGTTAAGCAGGATTCTTTTAAAAATAAAAATGATCCAGGGGCGCCTGGGTGGCTCAGTCGTTAAGCGTCTGCCTTCGGCTCAGGTCATGATCCCAGGATCCTGGGATCGAGCCCCACATTGGGCTTCCTGCTCAGCGGGAAGCCTGCTTCTCCCTCTTCCACTCCCCCTGCTTGTGTTCCCTCTCTCGCTGTGTCTCTCTCTGTCAAAGAAATAAATAAAATCTTTAAAAAAAATAAAAAATAAAAAAAAATAAAAATGATCCAAACTTAGGAAAAAAAAAAAAAAACAAAAAGGCACCAAAAAAAAAAAAAAAAAAAGAAGCAGAGAACAATAGTATATCATTGTATAACAATTTATACAAGTATAAAAGTATATAACAAGTCATTTAGGCAGGGCTGTGGTTGTTTTGTGTGACTTATTTTTGTGTGTGGTTTTTTTTTGGAGAGAGAGAGAAAGAGAGGCAGAGAGAGAATCTCAAGCAGCCTCCACGCCCAGCATGTGAGCCTGACGCAGGGCTCGACCTCACAACCCTGAGATCATGACCTGAGCCACCCAGGTGCCCCTGTGTGACTTGTTTTTAACAGAGAAAATTGTGTGGGAGGGGGGAGAAAGGTACACAGCATGCATGGTCTGACATAAAACAGAACCACTTAATCAGAATTGCCCTGAACTACAATTCAAGAGTGATGTGGGAAATACGGAAAGGCAAACAGGTCCTCTGAAAAAAGGTAAAACCCTCAAGCGAGTTGTTCCCCTTGAACCTGAAGAGACAGATAGAGAGTGGCATTGTGGGACTTGTCCTCCATGAGCAGGTGGGGCAAAGAAGACTGGCGAGTAGCTGTGCTCTCGCCCCACTGAGTCTGGAACAGAGGAAACAGTCAACAAGAAGAATTTAGGTTAAATGTCAGGATTAATTTCCTGACCATGTGAGTCGGTAAATGTTAAAGTGGTTGACCCACAGATGTTAGGGACTCTCCTTCGTTGACACTCTCTGAAAGGGAAAATGAATGAAAGAGACACTTCCATCTTGAACAACTTAGGTGAACACTGCGTTGAAGCAGGATGTAACAGATGGCCTTTGAAACCTCAGGTACACATATATATGTGTCATTTTATATGTGTCTGGGGGGCAGAGACTATTCCAGAAATAACTGCCACACACTTAAATTGTACTCTGCATCCGTGCACACTTCTCCCTGCCATGATGCTTGAAGTGGGTCTAGCAGCACCAACCAGCACCACCACAAACATAACATCTTTAGGAACAAACTCTGGATTAACCAAGCTCAACATGCACTGCAATGATGTTCTACGGCCATCAAAAAAGATGGCCACCTTCTGTTCAATTTAGCAGGTATTAAATTTAGCAGGAACAAGCAGAAGCTGTACACGCCGGCCTGAGCCTGCCTATGTCTGGTGACATGGGCAATCTTGGGTGGTGGGTGTGCACTGTGGCACCAGACAGACCTCCTAGCTTCTCTGACACAGTCCATGTTCCCTGTGAAATGGGATGTGAAATGGGCTGCCAACAAGAACTGTTGTAAGTTAGGGGCAGATATGATGATGGAAAATAACAGAGCTCTAAGGCAACGTGGAGAGTCCCATCACTGCTGAAGTGGGTTTCCCCGAAGGAATTCTCTGCTCGGTAAGGGGCTGCTGAGTTGCACTGAGCTGCATGTTCGAGAGCCTGGCTGAAGGAAAGACAGCGTGAGTCATTGGTTTCCCGAATGCAGTCTGCTCTCTGGGGATCAGCCAATCTCAGGGAAACTGGGAGTCCCAGCGCTCTCTTTCAGAGGTACACACTCACAGCTTTCAGATAGAAGGTCCATTCAAACACCCTCCCCTCTTCAGCAATTGGCTGATCTCTTTTCAAAGAAAATGATTTCTGGATGGAACCTAGGCAGAGGTAACAATGAAATGCAGTAATGACCTGATTTTCCAGACAAAAAGATCACTTTTTCATGAGGATGTGCAGCCGTGTTGGAGGTTATGTGATTCTTTATTATTATTATTATTATTATTATTATTATTATTATTATTATTAATGAAAATGCCCCCTCAGGGCCCTTCTAGTTTTAGATTTCCCATCTATGGAAATAGTACTAGAAAATGTTCTTTCCCTTCTCTTGTCATCTTCCCTAAGAACCCCCTCTGGTCTGCCTGGTCCCCCAGACTTGGTAGCAGGAAAGCAGGAGGGTGAGAGCAAATTCCCCAAAGTTGGGCAGAAAGGTGCGTGGGAGGCCATCAGTGAAATCAACTGTCCATGAAGGCAGAACAAGTACCATCAACACGGGAAAGAATCCACGGCTGGTGCTCACTGCCAGGTGACAGCTGGTAGGTGATGAGCAATTATGGCATCTTTTTGCGCTTCCTTTTTTTTTTTTTTCCAGAGTGATGCAAATAAAGCAGAATGATTTGGTACACAAAACAAAAGATTCAGAGATAGGAGACCAGAGTTCTAATCCCGGGACTGCCATGAACCAACTTGGAGGCTTCGGCAAATCTTCTCTGGGCTTCAGTTTCCCCAACAACACATAAGAGATTGGGCCAGATCATTGAGGGCAGACAGAGTCCCCTTGCATGCCCCCTCCAGCTGACCAACAGCGGCTACCCACACACTACATGGAAAGGGATTCTGAGGTTGTTCTTTCCTGGCTCACTGGGAAAGAGTGCTGTGATCGATTAATGATGCCTGCCATGGGTGCAAATAGCAGTTGTGAAATGCATACTATGGATTTGCCATCCTTGAGGTGAACGAATTCAGGGCCTCCCAAGATTGCATCCCACCAATGTAGGAATCTCTGAAGCCTTTATCAGGACCCAGCGAGAAATCATCCTCCCGTTTTTAGACTGACCTGATGGTTCTTACAGCTTTAACTGCCCGCCCCACCCCCGTCTCCAATCGCTTGCTCTAAAATGCCTTCCCCAGGCCTGCGCTGATTGTCCCATGTCCCAGCACCCACCTCACTCTGTCGTTTAATATGGTGTGAGATGACACCCATCAAAGAGGTGAAGAGGAGTTAAAATATTTTTTTCAGAAAATCCAGAGTGACAAAGCCATATCACATGACTAAAGGTAGCTAATGTGTCATAAAGAGAAATGAGCCATTGAATCAGGAGTTCTGGGCCACAGCCCCAGATTTTCCATCTGCCTGAAGCCTCCAGGCACCCCTCTCCTCTGGAGGACCCAAAGCCCTCACTTTTCCACCCCTGGTAGGTGATGTGTTCACCTGCCCCCTCTTCACTTTTTACTGCTCTCTGAGATTGTGACCACTCCTTGAACTTATTTCTGGGAACCAGAATGACCCTTTGGACCTAGAACTTCAGAGCTAGAATGAAGCTCAGCCCTCCCCTTGGATAAGAAAACAAGACCTCAGGCAGAATGAGACTTCTCTCATGAACCTGAGACTGGGACCAAGTCACTGAGCATCTAGGCAAGGCCAGACATAGGGTCCCTCCCATGATCCCCCAGCCCCATCCCTGCCTTACCCTCTCCTCGCCTAGAGTGGTGGCTCCCATGGGCAGGAGGCATAGGCATCATGCAAACAGTAGTAAGATACCATGCAACATGGGTCCCCTCCCCGGCCTGCCGTCACCCAGCTGGGCTCAACACACCTGCTGTCCCTTTGTCAAGCCATCTCCAAACCCTCATCCACAAGACAGAATCACACATCCCCACTCCCTGCACTTTAATCACGCTTCCTTACTCTTCCATCACCCGGTGTATGTTAACTAAAGATCTGTCTCTCTCCCTACTGGCCTGCATCTCGTAGAAGTCTCATTCATGTCGACCGTCCCCCTGTCTGCAGAGCCAAAAAGAGCAAGATCACATCTGCAAACCACTATGTCTTCCTCTTGATTAAAAATAAACACTAAGGGGCGCCTGGGTGGCTCAGTTGGTTAAGCGGCTGCCTTCGGCTCAGGTCATGATCCCTGGGTCCTGGGATCCAGCCCCACGTCGGGCTCCTTGTTCAGCAGGGAGCCTGCTTCTCCCCTGCCTGCCGTTCCCCCTGCTTGTGCTTGCTCTCTGGCTCTCTCTGTGTCAAATAAATAAATAAAATCTTTAAAAAAAATAAACACTAAAACTAAAACAGCAACGTGTATAGCGCTGGGCACTCTATCTCACTGGATTGCGTCACTATTTCCATGGAGTGATTGAGGCTTAGAGAATGAAGGGACTTGCCATGAGTCTCCCAGAAGAAAGAACTGAAGCTGGGAGCTGACCCCCTGCAATTTGGAGACCAGAGGCCCCTCTTAACCACTATGTCGGCTACCTCTACTGGAACCCTAACTGTGCCCACCCAGACAGCTGGTTGTGGGGAACCTCCTCCAGCTTGCTCTGGTGGGATTGATCTGTGCCCCTCTTTAGACTGTCCTTGGCCCACTGAATCCCAAATTCAAGGGCCAGAGAGACACAGGAGGTGATTCTTGCAGGGGCTGGAAGCTTCAGGACCTTCTGGTCCTCTTCCCACACTGCATTCTTCCCACAAAGAAGGGAGTCCTAAAGGACATGAACAAGCACGTTTCAGGACAACAGGGACCACACGATCCTCCCAAGAAACATAGGCTAAAGCTAGAAGATGCTTTGAAAAGGATTTAGATGAACTCAGGTCTGGCCGGCCTGCAGTGAGAGGTCAAGGCCAACAGTGCCTCAACCAGCCTATAGCTCCCCATCTGTGCACCACGTTCCCCCTGCCCAGAGCAGCTCCTGGAAGGGCACTTCGGTCATCCTTATGGGGCGGGAGGAGGCGAGGAGGAGGGACAGGCAGGTGCCCACTACCTGCTAGCTGCGGGGCTGGCATTCATGTACATCCTCAAAGTTAGGACCACCCCGCCAGGTGGGTGGTGCTGTCAGCCCATTTCACAGATGAGAAGCCTGGGGCTCAGAGCTGAAGTCACTTCCCCAGGGACTCCCCCAGAGGGAAAGGGGTGCTAGGGTAATACGCCTGTTCACCTGTTTGCAAAGAGGGGTCACTTTGGGGTGGGGTGGCATAATGGTTGAGCGATCTGGTGTGACAGGAATATGCCTATCCTAATTGCAAAAAATGATCATCCCTGCCCGGCTTCCCTCCTCCTGCCTCTCCCACCCGCCCTCTTCCTTCTATGACCTTGGCTATAGATGCACAGACAAGTGAGAAGCTTATCTTAGCAAAAGACGCCCCCAAACAGAGCCGCTGACCCTGGGGCCTTGCAGCAAGAGGAGCAAATGGGCTGCAGCGGCCAACACTCAAGGACGGGCAGCCAGTGGCCCACCAGGACCAAGCAGGAGGTGAACTTGGAGCCAGCAGTCCGGCCAGGAGCTGCTGGAGCTGCCCCCAGGCTAACTGCCACAAGCCCAAGTGAAGTTAATAAAGTTGCATCCTAATAGTCTATGAGGTCTCCTGGGCTTACGTTCCCGAAGGGCCCAGGCATCAGGAAGTGCTTTGTTCATTTATTTTGGCAAGTTTTGCTCTGCATGCTTCTCGCTGCACTTCCTCGTCTGTTTTGCAAGCTTAATAAAGTCTTCGTAATGAGGCTTCCCTTCAGTGAGGCTGTGCAGAACCCACTGAGAAATGGGGCAAAAGTGACAGGTTCTTTTCTTTTGCCTTTTTTTTTTTTTTTAAGAATTATTGTGTTTGCAAGAAAGGGAAGAACTAATGAGCTTCTACTCCATTTAGAGGTGACCTTCCCCATTTCGATGCCGTGCCACTCCCCGGGGCACCCCATTTCTACTTAATTATTTCCAGGTTGGGTTTTCACACGGTCACTCTCAGGAAACGGGGTTCAGGGGAATAAAGACACAGCATTCCCAATGGTTGGGCAGAGGTTCCCCGACACCCACTCTGGGGTAAAACTTCCACATGGCTCCTGTGTGGCCTGCCCTGTCGAGATGCTGACAGAAGCTGCAAGAGGAAGACAGGAGGCAGAGGCGGAGGCCCTAGGATGGCTCTCCCGGCGGGGGGGGGGGGGGGGGGGGGGTCTGTGTACCTGAGGGGACAGCACACAATGGTATACGCACAAGACTGGATTGATGATACCGTTGGTAAGGACGGCCGCACCTCATGGCCTGGATAGGACTCTGGGGCTAAGGTTTCTCGGAGAAAGCTGCCTCGAAGAGGGTCTTGACTTTCTTTGGTCTTAAAAGAAAAGGGAAAAGAATGAGAACTACTATTTGCTAAACATTGTGTCAGGCACATTACCTCATCTGCCCGTCTTATGAGGTGAGGTGTGATATTTTACAGGTGAGGTAAACAAAGCCCAGAGAGGGTAAACAACCTGCCCAAGGTCCCACAGCAAAGTCAGCACTTAAACCCACAGCTATCTGACTCCGAAGCCAATGCTTTGCCATTCTTCCTTGTAGCCCCTAGAAAGTATAGGACCTGGAGTAGCAAGAGAGATTTAGAAAGAAATTCAAAGACAGAGAGAAGATTGTTAAAAAAACAAAACAAAACAAAACAAAACACCTTGAAAAGCAAATGAATGCTCAGTCTGTAAAGATGAAGGTCAGAGTGCCTGCAAACCAACTGTAAATTCTAGAAGGAAAACCCAACTGAAGCTCGAAGATTTCTCCCATGAAAGGGAGCTCTACTTTACCTATTGTGTTAATATCCTCAGATTGTCATAACAAATAATCACAACTGAGGGGTTAAAACAACAGAAATGTATTTTCCCACAGTTCTGGAGGGTGGCGTCTGAAATCAAGGTGTCCGAAGGGCCACACCCCTCCGAAGCCTCGAGGGGACCATCCTTCCCTGCCTCTTCCAGCTTCCGGTGGCTGCTGGTGCTCCAAGGCTCGTGGCCACATCCCTCCAAGCTCTGCCTCCATCTTCACGTGGCCTTCTCCTCCTGTCTCCTCATGATCTGTCTCTTATCAGGACACTGGTCATTGGACTTAGGACCCACTCTAACCCAGGATAATCTCATCCTACAATCATACCTTAAGTACATCTGCAAAGGCCCTGTTTCCAAACACATCACATTCACAGCTACCAGGGTTTAGGACTTGGACACGTCTTTGGGGAACATGCAGTTTAACCCACCGCACCTGCCATGTTGAAAAGTTAATTGCACCCGTATCATCCAAGTGACTGTACAGCAACCAGACCTATAAAACAGTTTCAGAAGGGATTAATGACCTCTCGGAGGAGGGCAGGGACCTCCTCCACCTCAGTGGGAAGCAGAACATGAATGGACAAGTCTCACCCATGGGTGCTGGGCATTCTTTTCCTTCCAACCTTTGTAATGTCTTGCAGATGTATATTTTTGAGGCAGCTTAGCAGGAAAGGTACAGAGAGGAAAGAGCTTCAGAGTCAGATGAGCTGAGTTCAAACCTCTAGTCCGCCACCGACTAGCTCTGTGACCTTGCGTGAGTCATCTGTCTGTTCTAGCGTCAGTTCTCCATCTATAACAGGCAGGGGAGGGCAGGGAATAACAGTGCCTATCTCACCAGGGCATCATAAAGATTGACAAGGTAATCCATGCAAGCTTCCATCATCGTGCCCGGTGCGTGTTAGCTAATATATTTCCCTGATCTCTGTTCTATACAATCCTGCAGCCCCAGCACCTAGCATGGAGCTCTGCCTGTCAGGAGCAGCGTTTGAGGATGGCTGGAGAATGTACATATCAATAGTGTCAGCAGGAGTTCCAGCATCCCGGAGGTACGGGTTAGTTTGCTACGGGCTGGTTTCTCAAGCTCCTTTGCTTCCCACTTCTTGAGCAACTTCCAATACGACAGGGACTGGAAAGCATAGAAATACATTTCCCAGAGTCCTTTACAGCTGGCGTGCTCGATGCGAGGGGGCTCCCCCAGGGTTTGGAAGGCAGGCATGCAATGGAGTCTCCTTTGGACATTTTTTCTCTCCCCTTCCCTGTCTCGCCTGCCAACAAGAAAAATCATGACGAGCGAGGAATTTCTTCAGCAGCATTCCAGCATCCCCTTTTCAGGTTTCTGGGGCTCAAGAGACACGTGGGGTGGCGGAGGCAGCCCCCTGAGTCCAGCTTCCTGATTCCTGGATCACAGTGACTCCGTGGTGGCCTCCGATGCTGTCGCTCCCCTGGGGATGGGTTGTGCAGAGCCGTATTCTGGGACTTGATCCTGGAGGCCCAGGCTAGATCCTACCTACTCCCCCTACCCTTGCAATACTTTTGTAAGCATCTAATTCACTCTACTAGGTTTCTTCCCACTCAGATCATCAGTATGTCTATCTCTTCACTAATACCACATTGCCTTGATTCCTGTAGACTTACAGTAAATCCTGAAATTGAGTTATGGGAGTCCTCTAACTTCCTTTTGCTTTTTTTAAAAATTGTTAGGCTAGGGGCACCTGGGTGGCTCAGTCGGTTAAGCGTCTGCCTTCCAGCTCAGTCAGGTCATGATCTCAGGGTCCTGGGATCGAGGTGCCCCCAATCCACTCCCCCCACGCATGGGAGTCCCTGCTCAGTGGGGAGTCTGCTTCTTCCTCTCCCTCTACCCCTCCCCCCTGCTCATGCTCTCTCTCTCTCTCAAATAAATAAAATCTTTAAAAAAATAAAAAATAAAAATGGTTAGGCTAGTATGGGTGCTTTGCTATCCCACATAAATTTTTGAGTCATCTGGTCAATTTCTACCAAAAAAAAAAAATTGTGCCGGCATTTGGGGATTCTATTGACTCTTGCTTAAAATATCAAGAGTTGATTTTATTGCCCACTCCCCACCCAGACTAACGAAGGCTCCTCCCTGCCCCACACTTCTGCGCTGCCCACCCCCCCACTCCTGTGAGTCCCCAAACTAATAACAAACACCGGAGCCCTATTAGCCTCGTCTCAAGTCCTGGGCCTTTGGCTCCAATGGGCAGCTGCTGAAATTCTCCTCGAAGTTTATTCTCGGTGATGCATGCCTCCTTCCCTGTTCCCCTCTCGCATTGCCTGACACTCCATTTTTCTTCCCCCACCTGGCATCCCCTCCTCCCCCAACCCCCTCCTGCCACCCACCACCTCAGCGTAAAGTTAAAGGGCCTTTAAATCTACATGCAGATTTATTTTTGTCCAAGAAAGTGCAGCTCTATCCATTTCCCTCCTTGGCCTCTCCCTCCACCCCACCCACTGCACCTCCAGCCTGCCTCTCCGCCCCAATACACAAAGCCACAAACACTCTCCCCAGGGCTAGAGAAAGAGATGGCGCAAATCCTTCCTATTTCTGGCCTCCAAATTGCAGGCTTCTGCAGATGGGGAAATATAAGGTGTGAGGCCCCAGAAAGTTCATAAACTTTTATGCAGATTGGTTTTAGTCTGGTTTAAATTAGGCAACAAAATAGAATTTCCAGATGTTCTATTTGGAATTAACTTGGCTACAGAGAAAAGGCTACTAGGAGGAGGGGTTGGTAATAGTGTTATTTTTACATTCCAGAAAGGGAGTCACCAAAAGCATCTGGACTGGATTAGAAGAGAGGAACCTGCTGGTTGGCACATTAGGAGTGCTGCTCTCATTTATTCTGCTTGAGGACATGCAAAGGTGCAATGCAACATTCTCAAGCCCCTGGGAAGAGAAAGGGCCAGTGCCGTGGGGTTTTGTCCCAGGGGCCAGCTAAAAGCAGTGAAGATGTGGGTCAGACATGAGGAACTCTGAATGTTCAGCTAGTGGTTCTCAAATTTAAGGGTATGTATGCATCCCCTGAGGATCTCGTTCAATGCAGATCCTGAGCGATGGATAACGCTGGGGAGCACGTCGTTGTGGAACAAGGACCTGGGTGGCCAGATGGAGCTAGGAAAGAAATTCCCATCAGACCAAGTGTTTATGAAGGACCTACCATGGATCGGACATGTCTCTGAGGCTAGAGGGGTGGGAGAGGCAAGAGGGAGCAAGTAAAAGTCAGGCGTCATCATACTCTCTAGTGAGAGTAAAGTATAGACGAACAACTAAAGCAACATTTGGTCAATGGGGTCCTCAACATATGACTTGGGGTTTTACAGGGACCCTGGAGAGGGAGTGGCTAATTCCATGGGAACTAGAAGAGACATCAAACCAGGTCTTGGGGAAGATGATGCATCAGGGAAGAGAGGGAAGGGCATTCCCTGTGAAAGGAACAGTATGTGCAAAGTCCCAGGAAATGTTTAAGAAGTGGTGAACTGGGGGGGGGGGGGGGGATGGGCGCATATGGTGGATGAGAGAAGGATTAGCCAGGGTTAACCAGACTGGGAAGTCCTGGGAGCCTGGTGAAGGAGTTTGGAGCTGGAGTAAAAAGAATAAGCAGGCACATTAAGTAAGAGCAATAGTGGCTTGGATTTATGTCAAGGGTGATTATTGCAGAGGAGTGAATGAGAAGCCTTCTCCTTGTTTTAAATGAGATAAGGGGACCATCCGCCTGGGTGGCTTGGACATTAGCCAACATGAAGGCAAGAAGTTAGACTCGGAGCACTGCCTCTGCTTCCCTCTTTCCTGTTGAGTTCAAGGCCAATCAGCCTCATGGGTTCACAGGTAGACTCAAGGTTCCAGAAACAGAATAGAAAGGCAGGTGTCTGGGAGTACAAAACATAAGCAGAGAAGGAAAAAAGAAGGGATCTCGAGGTCAGCTGGACACTTTCATTCATTCAACAAACCTGAGCTATGCACCTGGGCAGGTTCCTGGGTGTCCTCTGGGCAATAGTCCATGTAAAGGTGAGGACAGTATAGCAAACTCCATGCCTCAGTGGAGGGGGTCCAGGTACTGGGGAGCTTCAAGGGTACACCTGTGCCAGCCTGGGCTGGTAGACAGAGAATGGGGTCAGGTGGAGGTTGTCCCTTGGTTGAAGATTGAAGGGTAGGTAGGATTTAGCCAGACAAAGAAGAGGAAGAACAATCCAGGCCACTGGCGCAGATGAAAGCATGGAGTATAGGGGACTGTAGTCCCATTCAGCATGGAAGGGCCAATGAGACTGAAGATGGCTTGGGGCCTGGTGGAGATGAGTGTTGGGCAGAAGCTAGACCTTCAAGTGTCGGGAGTCAGAGTGTTCACACTGGAGAAGACCAGCCCACAGTCCCAGCCAGTGGGAATTGAACATAACACCAGTGGATCCAACAAGAGAGCCTAGAAGCTGCTTGTGCCAAGACCATGTGGGCCCATCTGCACAACCCAGGCCAGGCTATGGTGAGATCCAGGCTGGGCCAGGATCGTGCCAACCACCTTTCAGTGACCACTTTGAGTGGACGGGTGAGGTCAGGACCTGCTCAGAGGCCACGGAGATCACATATCAAGGATGGGGGATGAGGAGTCTGACCAGATTTCGAGGGTGGGGTATTCCCTCTACACTAACCGGGAAGGAGTCTTGCTACAATTGGACTTAGTAGGCCAAAGACGGGGCCCGAGGACAAGGCCTAGTCAAAAAGACGGCTCAAGGAGCCTGACTAAAGTCTGGTCAAGGGAAGGGTCTTTGCCATTATATGTGAAGGAGGATCTGTCCAACAGAACATGAGGTTTCCTCACTGTTGGTGGGAACATGACCAGGGGGGCCTGTGCTTCCAGGTGCTCTGGAGCATTTCATTGCTTGGGGCCGTTAATTGAGTGGCCCTCTCTATGCCAAACGCATGCACCATGCTGCACGGCAGTCCCATCCAGCCTCAGAGGAACCAGCCCGGTCATCATGTCCTCTCCTGAAACCTCCTAGATGCCTCCAAGGAGCAGAGCTCCCAAGAGAAGCAGCACCAGTACCCCAGCCTCTCCCTTCCATCTGCTGCCACTCCACGTGGCATGTCCCATCTGTGGGGGACAGTGTCAAACATGAGCCAAGTGAAGGATCGGGGCTCTGGTGGTCTGATAGGCCAGGCCAGAATTTCTGTCCGCCACTCAATGAAGCACTTTAACACAAATCACACAACAATGACATCCACCATTGATTGACCACTATGTACCCAGTGCTTACAAACAGTATCGCACTGGATCTTTAAAACCATCTTAGAAAGTGATCACTACCACTGTTTAAAGAAACTGGGGTTTAAGGGTGCAAAACAATGTGGCCGAGTCACAAAGCTGGGTTCGCACCTGGGTTGGTCCAACAATAAATTCTCAACCTCATTTACAGATGCTGTGACCTCAGCCCTCACAAGTCTACAGTTGGTGTTACTACCCTCCTTTTCATGGTTGACAACACTGAGGCTCTCAGAGGTGAAATAACCAGCCCCAGTTCACCGAGCTCTTCCTCCTGTGTCTGTGTGGCCGGTACGCTGAGTCCTCTGCCTCTCTGGCATCAGAGAGAAGGGACATTGAGAAATGGCCATTTCGGAACACCTACCAGGGATCTATGTCATTGCATGTTATGGTGTGCCCTATCATGGTGGTCCAAGGCACCAGCAGGCCTGCACAGCGCCACCTTCTGGGGGTCCCAAGGTGTTGACCCAGAGGTCCACCATCTGAGTTTGGCATCCGTGCGGTATTAACTGGGGCCACCCAGCTGGGCCTGAGCGTGGTGTGTGTGTCAGGGCCATTAAAGGAGACCAGAGTGGCGCTGAGACCGGCAGAACAGAAGGTCCCCAGCACATTGTGGAATGATGGAGCACAGATGGGGACGCGGGAACCAAATGTCATTACGGAACAGTCTCCCTGACGGAGGTCCACCCCCAAGCCATACTGTTGCCTGCCTGAGTCAACGCCCAGAACCTTCTCTGCTTCCCCATTGCCTGCAGACAACATCAGAATGCCTTGGCATGACATTTAAGACTCCCGCCCACCAACACACTCACACACTCTCTCTCTCTCTCTCTCTCTCTCTCTCTCTCACACACACACACACACACATTTAATGTTCCCATTTAATATTGATTGGTTGTTAATCCCTAAATATACCTCATGCTTCCCTACTTATGGGCCTTTGCTTGTGCTGCTTCCCAAGCAGGAATTCTCCTCTCTCTTCCTCTTCTTGCTGAAAACCTGCTCATTCTGCCATCCCGAGCACCCCATCCTCATAGCTATATCCCCTCATTTGGAACAAATCCTTCTTCTCCCACCCCTTCCAGAGAACACTACTCACACTTCATTTCTGAATTTCTGAATTTCACATGCAGGCCTGACATTCTATATCCTGAGGACGGGATCGTTTCTCCTCATTTAGGGAGAAAAGACGGAGCAAAGTTCATCTCCGTGGCCCTCTGTGCTAATCACTGTCCCTGGCAGACAGTGGCAAGCTTATTAATGTTTGTTGAATTTGAATCACAGCGTATTCAAAATGCATATTCACTGCCTGGCCACATGCATCCCAGGCTGATGGCAGTTCAAGGACTGATTCATTGCCAGTGGAGGCCCGGAGGCCGTCTGGCAGGCAGATCCCCAGCCACATGACATGCTCTGGGAGTGAGTCCTTAGCCACTTGCTAGCAAAACAGAGGTTATCTGTAAGCAGTGGTATACTGGTAAAAGTTGAACAACCAGTTCTCCAGGGAAAAGAAAGCCCTGGTCTGTATCATTCGCTAATCTCTATGGTGTAAATTCGGTCACCTTAGCTGGTTTCAAGATACCACCGAGATCTTCCATTGTCTTCATCTTATTCTAAGATCCTCCACTATCCTATTCAACATCGTCATTATCAATAGCTTTCAATAGCCTCCGGTCTCTTAACCTTGTCTTATTCCCTCCCCTCGATACAGCCAGCCGGGGTGAACTTCTTAACACACAATCCAATCATGGCATTCCCTGGGTTTGAGACTTTTAGTGCCTCTCCACTTTTAAGATGAAGTCCAAAGTCATTGCCACCACTCACAAGACCAGCTGTGATTTTGCCCCTGCCTGTCTCTCCAGCTTCATGGGGAACCGCTCCTGGCTTAGCCACACTTATCGGCTGCTGAGTCTTTGAGCCAAGCTTCTCTTTGACTGCAGATTTTGGCTCACATTTCCCTCTGTCTGCTACCCTCTTCCTCCTCCACTGTCTCCTTCCAGCCTCAGCTCAAAGCCCTCTCCCTCAGAGATAATGTCAGTCCCCGCCCATCGCCCCTATTATCACCTACTGTAGATCCCAGATTTTTAATTTGTAGCACTGGTCCTATTGGTAATCATACATTCATTTGTACGGTCATGTGTTTCAGATGAGCTCCCCCACTGGCCTGTAAGCTCATGAAGAACAGAGACCATGCCAGTGTCCCTCACTGTTGGATATTCAGCATTTCTCCCAGAGCCAAGCACATGGTAGAAAATAAATATTTGTTAGCTGAATTAGTTAATGGTCTACAAGCTCAAAGAGATAAGCAAAATCTTTACGGATGGCTGTGCCCAGCACGGGGAAATGGCATCGCCTTTCAGGAAAGACAAGGAACCCCAGAGAGAAAACTAAAACCCAGAAGGCTGGCATGAGACCAAAAAGATTGGCCACATGTCTTTCTCTACATCTAGGGCTTCACTGCCTTGAACTTGGACTTTGAGGAATCGAGGAGTCTAGACGTATTTCCTGGGTGGTGGGCGCTAAGGAGGCATGCACCCATGAAGACGATTACACCTATAAGCCAGGTCTTCTGAAGTTCATTCCTCAGACCTGCAAACAGTGCATGGATTTAAATTGGCTACATGGAAATTACAGAGCCTTGAACCTCGAACCTTCTGACCTTATTATGGGATCAGGAAAGGAAGGTATTTTCTAAGTTTGGGCCTAAGAATGAAAGGAGTAGCAGTGCCTCCTAAGCCAAAGTGGTGGTGATAGGAATTAGCAGGAGAATTCGAGGACATGCTGAGTCCCAGAGCCTGGGATGAGGGACAGAGCTCTTGGCGCCTCTACAGACACCTGCATGGAGAGAGTCCCTCCATGGCCAACGGGGGAGCATCTGGCCATGGTTTTTAGGAAGCATGGCAGGAAATGTCTTTACGTTACTGTGGCCTATGATTTCTGATCCTTCACTTTAAGGGCTGCTATCTGTGAGAGCTACTGTGTTCAGGGCTGGCCAACCTTAAGGTGCCAAATATAGACAAAAGAGCCTCAGGGCAATGGCTCCTGAAGGAATTATGTATTGGCCTCATCAGGGTGGCTGGACCGTTCCCAGAAACCAGGACACAGTGATGGCAAGGCGAAGGTGGACATGGGTGGGGATGGGCAGTGGCAGGCAGACAGACTGGACCCTGTGGTTCCACCAGGAATCAGAGGAGCACCGACCCCAACCACCAACCCCCAACCCCATATCGTGCTGCCCCAGCTTACCCTCGGTCAGAGGAGGTGGGCTTCTTGGCTTCGGGTCAGCCTGTCAGTTTCTGCTAAGAGGCAAAGCCAAAAGGGAGTCCATACCTTCCCAGAAGGCTGCCTGGGGTGTCCTGCCTGCCACATGGACACTGATCGGCTCCTCTCCCTCTTCCAAATCACCTCACTCATCCAGTACCCAGCCTGTGCCCACCCCCTTGTTGACACCTACCTGACATCTCAGCCCACCTGCCTTAAAGTCTATGCCACATAATTCTGCAATGCGGACCATTCTGGATCTTTCTCCAATTGGATCACCTCCATGTAGGATGTGTGGAGAACAAGTAAGAAATTCTACTTGTGTTTATTCTGTGTCTAAAAAGTAGCACAAATTTACAAGTACAGAATTCAGGATTTCACATCCGTTGCCCTCGCTGGGTCCTTAAGTCAGAGCCTCATATGTCACGTGGTAGGTGGGGAATTTAGAGGGGACTGTGGCTGGTCTATAGTATGATGGGGATGACAGTGGCCTCCTCACTCCTCTGACTGTTTCAGCATCTCGTGATGTGTACGGTCTGTATGGGAGTTATGGATTACATTAACTTAAGTAGTAGAATGTTTACAACACTTTGTAATCTGATGTGGAGTGACCGTGAAAATCTTTTGTACCGTACGAGGACTGTAGGTTTTCTCATGGCAAACTATTTTTTAAAAGGTGATCAATTTTGGGTGCCTGGGTGGCTCAAGTCGGTAAAGCATCTGACTCTTGATTCTGTCTCAAGTCATGATCTCAGGGGCATGGGATCGGGCCCCCGGGTTGGGCTCTGCACTCAGCGAGGAATCTGCTTGAGATTCTGTCTCTCCCTTTCCATGTGCCCCTCTCCCTGCTTGTGTTCGCTTTCTCTCTCTCTAATAAATAAATAAATCATTTTTATTTTTTTAAAGGTTTTATTTATTTATTTGACAGAGAGAGACACAGCAAGAGAGGGAACACAAGCAGGGGGAGTGGGAGAGGGAGAAGCAGGCTTCCCGCGGAGCAGGGAGCCCGATGCGGGGCTCGATCCCAGGACCCTGGGACTATGACCTGAGCTGAAGGCAGATGCTTAACGACTGAGCCACCCAGGCGCCCCTAAATAAATCTTTTTTAAAAAGGTGATCAATTTTAAGATGAATTATACATTTTTCTTGTACAAAAAAATATGTGTTCTAAATTCGCTGGAGTTTTCTGTGATGAAACTAGCTATTGTAGTATAACAGCTGAAATATTCTTAGTTTTTTAAAAACATATCCTTTCCAGGTAAAAGTCGTATTTTAAACAAGTGATAAATAACTGTTTTGCCAAAGTCTAGTGTGCTATAGCAAAGCACCTTGAGCATGGATGTTTGAAAATGTTTCCATCATTGCGGGATTTTGTTCTGAGATAACATATGTAATACCTTTTCTTGAAAAAGCCCTCATATCTGCACACTTTAAAAACTTGGAAACAATCCCTAACCTATTTAAAAATATTCCCAAAGAGGAGCGTCAGTGGATCTTGAACCCATTTGTTAAAAATATAACTTTTGATTAGCTTACAAGAATTGACATTAAGGAAGATGGAAACTGACTAGCTGACTAGATGAATTTCGATAAAAACCTTTGTGTAATTGCTGGGTGGAATTTTTTTTAAATGAGCATCTTGATTGAGTAAGCACAGCCAGCATTGCATTTCTTCCATTTGGATCTCTGTGTCTTTGTAAAGATTCTTTTTTTTTTCAGCCCTGACAACCATTAAAACTAAGCATTAAACAATAAATAAGTAAAATAAAACTGAACCAGAACTTTGAATCCAATGGTCTATTATAAAGGTTTAAACCAACATGAAAACATATTCCAATATATTTTTCTAAAGCTCATGGCAATTTTGAGTGAAGACAAAAACGCTTCTTTGCCGCTAACAAAATTAATTTTTTAAAAAACAGGAAGTATTACTTAATATACCTTTAGCTCATCCACTTGTTCTTCCCATAGTAGTTTCTTTTGTTTTCCTTTGTATTCCTCTTTTCATATTTAGTTCCTTTGGTCCTACTGATGAATCAAATATCTTAACATTTTAAAGTGCCACTTGCTTTATTTTTAGCACACTTATTCGTTTCTTTTGTGCATGTTTTATCCTGACTTTAACACTGGTACAGAAAGAGGTGCATCTGGTTGATAAAGTGATCATAACGGGGGACTGAGGATGTATGAACAAAAGTGCATGGTGTTCGCTCCTGATTCATGTGAGTGCCTCGATGCATGGACGGACGGACGGAAGGCTCCGTCGGGACAAGGGAAATAACATAATCCTCCCACGGCTTCTCTATCCCACCCGATACCTGGCCATGGCTGCCCAGGAAACATTTGTTGAGTGGAGGGATGACAGAGTAATAGTGGACAGGAAAGGATGAATATAGTAGTTGGGGAGACTGGGGAAGATGCTGTCCCTCCTTGGGAATTCCATTGGCCGGGGAGCCTGAAGACCCGCACTCAAATCATAGCTTCGCCACCAATTTGTTTAATGACCTTGTGAAGGATATTACCAGGTCTTTTCCTCCTTCACTACAAAATTAAGTTTCCCAAACTTCAGGCATTTACGTGCCAACAGGATTTTTGCCATTTCCTCAAAATTAAACCTAGTACTTCTTTTTTAATAACTCACTTTTCTACCCTCTTTATCCTAAAACAGTAGCCTGAAATCAGGTACAGATAAAATAGTAATTTCTGTCTACTGCATATTAAAATAAAAATGTAACTATTAAGGGGCACCTGGGTGGCTCAGTCATTAAGCGTCTGCCTTCAGCTCAGGTCATGGTCCCAGGGTCCCGGGATCGAGCCCCGCATCGGGCTCCCTGCTCAATGGGACGCCTGCTTCTCCCTCTCCCACTCCCCTGCTTGTGTTCCCTCTCTCGCTGTGCCTCTCTGTCGAATAAATAAATAAAAATCTTTAAAAACATGTAACTATTAAAAAACAAAATGCTTATATTCTTGTTAGCAGGAGTCTATGCACCACTCTTCGGGAAACACAGGGCCAGATGGTATTTCTAAGGTCCATTCAGCTCTAAGCCCCGTGAGTCCATAATTCTATGAATGGGATGAGTCCTCTGATTTCCTGGGAGCTCTCCAAGTCTGGGTGCCAGCTTTGGGATTCGGGCTTTAACCTCATTTCCTCAATTCGGAAGACACTTCCTGCTTTCCATCTGGAGCGTGACCTCAGACAAAGTTTTGGGGATAAAAGTGGGATCATTTTTATTTCAAACAGGAGAAGCTCCGTCTCGGTATCAACCACTCCAAGCCAGAGAAATATGATATTCTATGCATGAATCTCTCCGATGATTTTTTTTTCCTTAAATTGCAAGCTTTTAGCTCAAGGCTTCCTTTCCACCCATAAGCACAGAAGTGGCAGTCCGAGTTGTATTGTCCAGACTGTGGAATTTATACACGCAGTGATGAAGGGACGGGACCCCATGATTCGAATCGGGGGACTGGTTTCTGAGCCTGGTCTATCAAGAACTTTCTAGCAGTGTCACTGCGAGCAAGATGCCTAAACCACCTCAGGCATAAATGGAGCTGTGACTGCTCCCTTCCCTCCCATGCATGAAGGATGGAGACAAATATGACCACTCTCACGTGTGTGCACATTGTCACTGTTATTCATTCAACAAACACTGTAGGAGTCACCTCTGCTCCAGGCCCTGTGCTGAGCATGGGGGATACAGCAGTAACCAAAATAAAGCACTCTGTCCTCATGGACCTTACATTCTACTGGCAGGAGACAGACAATGAAGATAATACATCATCACACAGCGTGGGATATGAGGAGGTGGAAAAAAATCAAGCTGGGTCAGGGAGTTAGGGACTTTCCAAGAGTCAGAGACCCTTTCCTCCCAGGGCTGCAATTCCCCTCCATACCCTTCCTACCAGCACCCCTTCCTTCCCTCTCACCCCCCATGGGTCAGGTGCCATTACTCAGGTCACGACTAGTAGTGTGGACCACCCACCAGTCCCCAGACCCAGACGGGGTGATGTTTCCCATCTGGTCCTTGTCAGACAAGCTCTTGGCCTGGCCCTGGACTAAGTAAAGATAGAGCTGGAATTTCAGATCCAAGGAAGAAGTCCAAGCAGCCCTCTTGTAAGACCTTGGGTAAGCCATTCAACTTCTCTGGAATGTCGGGGCTCCTTTTCTGTGAAATAGGGAGGTGAAACTAGGTTATTTCTAAAGGCCCTTCTAGTACTAAAATGCCTCAGGGATAATTATATCAACGGCAAATAAGAATGCAAAATGTATTAAGAGAAATGGATTGTACCCAGAAAACCATAATGATGCCCCTAAGATCATATAAATGACACTCACTCTGAAATGGGGACTGAAAATTGAAATTGACGTGGACCCCAAAGCTATCACTGATCTAAGTGATCCTGGGAAAATATGCACTCTAGAACATACAACCCTAACAACACTGATTGCCTATTAGCTACCAAGCACTGCGCTAGACACTCATTTAATGGTCTCCATGTTCTGATGAGAGCCGGCCTAGACTTTCACAGCACTTCACACAAGATGAAGTGCCTAGTAGCTTCTGCCTTTCCAGAAGAAGGCAGGCTTTCTGAGCCAGAGGTCACACTCTGGAGGCCTGCATCTGGCCCACAGGCATGTCTGGTTTGGCCCACACAGAGTCGGCCTGAATGATATTTTCAAAAGATATTAAGCAGTTACCAACTAATTACACACTAAAAGAAAAAAAAAAGTATGGCTTTCTTTGAAAAATCTGGGGCTTTGGCCCACATTTATACCTGGCATTGGCTAGAACGGAATCACAATCACCCTGTGAGGTTTGCCACAGACCCCACCGCTCTCTACTGCTTCCTGATCCGGCCCCTCACTCCTTGACAATACTTGCCTGGCCTTGTTTGAGACAACCCTAACCCCTATTCCAGGCCTTTGTCACGGCACCAGAGGATGTCAGGATCCAGGGAGTAATGGGACAGCGAAGTGTTCTTGGTCGAGAGTGTGGGACGAACGCCATCAGATGTACGTGGGAGCTAGAAATGCGAACAGTAATAGCTACCCTTGATGGAGTGCCCCCTCCATCCCAAGCACCGTGCCAAGTGCTCTGCACAGATTACTTCACTTTGTCTCCATGGCAACCCCTATTAGCCTTCATTTCCAAAAAGGACACAGAAATTCAAGAGCGGTTCAGTGACTTGTCCAAAGTCACACCTTTGGGATTTTGAGCCCAGACCAGCCCTACTCGTTCCTAAGCCAGACTGCCCTTCCACCCCACCTTGCGTTTGTGTAGCACTTTTGACTTTTCTAAGACGTAGACGCTCACTCACTCCATTATTAAAATCAGGATTTTGTTCAGGATTAAATGATGTTTAAAAGGGTCAATCTGGGGGCGCCTGCGTGACTCAGTTGGTTAAGCCGCTGCCTTCAACTCAGGCCATGACGCCAGGGTCCTGGGATCGAGCCCTGCGTCAGGCTCCCTGCTCCTCTGGGAGTCTGTTTCTCCCTCGCCCTCTGCCCCTCCTCCCTGCTTGTGTTCTCTCTCTCTCAAATAAATAAATAAAATCTTAAAAAAAAATAAAAGGGTCAGTCTGATATATTCCCTCTGCTATGTTGGTGGCAAGGATGGTGGGGGCTGGGCAGCGGGACAGGGGCGGTGCAAGAAGCAGACAGAGATAGGTTTGCAACGGTTGAGTCATGTCAATTTGGGAGTGTATGTGAAACCCACCAACAAACATGCCTGTGTCTTTTGCAAGACTTCAGACATTCCAGGCCACCAGGCTGATCAAACCAATTTAACGGGGCTAGGGGAGAGGGTGAGCTCAGATTTGTTCCATGTTAGGTTGCGTCTGGGCACACAAAGGAGCATTTCTCACTGACTGGTCAACACCGCCGTAGCAGGGAGACAATGAAGGAGAAATGCAAAATAAAAACTGTGCGTGGCACTGGCGTTAGGTTATCCTGCTGTTTGCTGGTCTGTTCTTGTCACAGATGAGCCTCTAGATGCAGCCCCCATCCTTACTAAAGTCATTTCTGCCAGGTGTGCGTAGACGAGCTAAACATGATCCTTGCCCCGGACAGACACCGAAGCCCAGTGTTCTGGGTGCCCCTCTCAAACTCTGAAGGAGGGACTTGGGTCACTCAGCCACTAGCTGTGTGACTTTTGACAGCTTAGAAACCATCCTGGGACTCACTTTTCCCCTCTCCAAAACGGTTGACAATGCAACACCCAACCTCACAGGTTCACCGTGACAATGACCTCACTAGACAGCAGTGAATTTTAGTTATTACCTTCCTAATCAAAAGTCAAGCTTTGGAGGGCAGATACCTCCCTTGTGCTTCCACCCCATGCAAAGAAGCCTCACACCTTGGCTGACCCAAGGGACACTCAGATAATACTCATGTATTGAGATGTCAGGAAGCACGCTGAGACCCAAGATCTGAGCATCCTGAAGGAAAGACTCTAGAATCTGCAGAATGGAAGAGGAAGGACCTGAAAACACCTAAGGGGGAAAAAATAAAAGATTCAATAGCCCTTTGCAAACAAAGAACATCCAGAAGGACAGATACGGATTTTAATTTAGTTACAAGTATAGTTTTTGAGTGAAGTGCCTCCTAAGGAGTTAGGGTGGGAGTTACAAAGATGAATCACATCTTGCCCCCTCCTGTTTATATTACTCAGAAGATCTCTGGGGACTACCTTCACATCAGTTAACCTGGTGCCTTGTTTATCCTATAGAGGCCCAATAAGGATTTGATAAAGGTGTGACTAGGCTCCTGGGGGCCCTAACATCGAGCATGCTCTAGGTTCTTCAAAGCCTACGCACCATCTCCCTGCTCCATTATCACACAGCCCCCTACCCTGAAGCCACCCCTAAGCCTTCCAAACCCCTCAGACCTCTTAGGATCACCATCTATACCAAACGCTTTGAGACCAAATTATATTCTGCCTGCACAGAGCTTCCTCGATCTTACAGTGTAGTTACATCCCGATAAACCCCTCCTAAGTTGAAAATACTGTTAAGTCGAAAGCATATTTACTATACCTCACCTACCAAACATCACAGCTTAGCCTCGCCTACGTTAAATGTGCTCGGAACACTTACGTTAGCCTTCAGCAGGGCAAAGTCATCTAACACATGGCCTATTTTATAAAAAAGGGCTGAACATCCCATGTAATTGATTGGATACCTTACTGAAAATGAGAAACAGAACGGCACTCGGGGTACAGAGTAGTTTTAAGTGTCTCAGCTGTTTGTCCTGGGGATCACCTGGCTCGCTGCCCTGCCCAGCCCCACAAGAGAGCACCGCATAGCCCCAGAAAAGATCCAAATTCAGAATTCCAAGTACAGCTTCTACTTGGATGGGTATCACTTTCACACCATCACAAAGTTTAAAACTCTTAAATTGGGAACCATCCTACGTCAGGGAGCGTCCGTCCGTATTGTGCACTGTTTTATTTGCTCAGCACACGAGAAAAGCACCACAAAAATTAATGAATTAAAGTTCCCTGAAGGCAAGGACCATTCTTTCTCTACATGCCAGGCCTGTTTTATATGTTAATAAATTCTTGCAGCTGAGTTGTACGGTTGCCATTGACTAAGAACATGTGGACAGCGCCCGGGAGAAGGGAGAGACTTAGCATCAGTCAGTGGGCATCGATCAGCAGGGGCATTGGCCCTGTGTCCCAGGGCGTGAGTCCCAGGGCGGACCTATGTACCAACACACAAGGGCTAAACAGCCCGAGTGCCTGTTTAAAAGGCGAGCCCTCCGGCCTATTCCCCAGCTCAGAACCCCGGTCTGTCCCTGCCCCATCTGCTGCACCACCCACACCGCCGGAGAGCAGAGCACACGTTCTCCTGTGAGCAACGCTGAAATCTGAGCCAGCTATGTGTGAAAAGCCCCAAAGTGGGGAAAATGGTTGCTTGCCAAGGGATGCTTTTCAGACCACACTTTTAAAAAGTTTAGAAGAGATGGGTTCCCAACCCATCGCCGCCTCCTTCTTTGGATCGGGGTGATAGGTAAGGATAGCCTTCATGTTTTCCCCAAATTAAGTAGCGTAAACCCGTTTAATTAACCGGACAGACTAAACCAACAGCTCCCCGGTTTGCATATTTAAGGAAGAAATGCGAGACAGTTTGAATTTCCTGGAGGTTGGCACTGATTATTTTTCAGGGCAACAGTAAGATTTATAGCTCCAAAACCAAATTCAAGCAATTTCAGAAATTGCATGCCCCTCAGGGCCGGGTTTGGTCTCAGATGACTTTTCCGCTTGCGCTCGGGTCTAGGCAGGGAAACGGCACATGAAAAACAAGAGGCCAAGGGCTTGTTAAGGCTGAAAGTTCCTCCCACCCGGAAATTCTCTTCCGAGCTGTAAGTAGCCGAAAACCCAACCTACATTCTTAAATTCCACCGAAAAAAAAAATCTCACCCTGGTTGCAATGAATTCGATACTTCTGTGCTCTGTGCAATATGTGTGATATATAATCCATATCAAAATTTCTTAATCCTAAATGTAATATGCATCCTGCAAAGACAGTAATTCTTTGCTAATCTTTGGGAGTTTATTGCATTTGCTGCCTGGGAGTCCTTGTTTCTAACAAATCCACTTCTAGCTTTAAGAATCACTCATGGACATTGTTTGTCTACCCTGTAATGTTATCAATGGAGACGGGTTATTTATTTGATGAAGAACAAGGATTGTCCTGCGAGACCTCTTTCTCTGATTCTTTTACAACTGCCATAACTGAGTCATTATTCAGGAAACGCAAGTCCCATTTAAACTGAATTTTAGATTTTGTTCCTCTGCTTTCTGCACGGTGAATTGGAACTTCGTGAGTTTTGTGACCCGATTGTGAGGGTGCAGATGAGTTCTGGGGAGGGTGGAGAGATCCGAAATCCATGGGATTGTCATACAGAGAGAATAATTGTATAAAATTTTAATTATCTATCTTGAAGTAATAATAAATGTTTGATGAGATAATAATGAGACATGCAGGGAACTGTTAATGAATGTGTGGAACATAAAGCGTTCAAATGAAGGAAGAAAAGGAATTGCTCAGAAATCCGCTACCACTATTCATACGCGGGCGACAGCATTCTGTCTGGAAGTCAAGCGGAGGATGCTTCGTGGGTCAGACTGTAGCCAGGATAATATTGTGTTTGTTTATGATGGAGACAAAGATCTTGGCTTATTTTTCCCCTGGCAATACTGCTACCAAAAAACTCCCGAATTTCAGCTGAGATCTGGAGCCCCGTCCTGAAATTCCGTTTGGGGTTTTTCTTGTCGAATCACCCCCCCCACCCCCCAGCCCGGGCTGGTTCCCTATGTCCTTGTTGCTCCCGTCCAGGGAGGGCAGGTAGGAGCACAAGGACAGCATTAGAAGCCTCCGGTCACTGACTCGTCTCAGCGGTCATGGTGCTGGGATTGTTCCTCACTTAATTCAACAAAAATCAGAGGTTGTTTTCTCTTTCGGTAGGGTTGTTTATTTGGAAAAGCACCGTATAATTAAAACCAGTTTATGAGTTGTTGCAAACACAGAAGTGATGAGTCAGGCCTCAAGATTCGTTGTTGGGGGTGGGGGTGGGGGTGAGGGTTCTACTCAAGCGAGAAATAGAAAGTCTTGGCCAGATGGGACATTTGCAAATAGTTTTTATTTCTCTGTATGCTCATCGAGGCCATACGCCAGGACTCCAGGAAGATATGTGAGAGGAAAAGCAGAACCAAAGAGAGGGAGAATGTGAGAGGAGAGCCTTAGACCTACCTCAGGACCAAGGACCTCAGCATCCACCCTGAAGCCAGATCTGAGCAACATCGAATGTCTTGCACTTGGCAGGAAAACATAATGGAGGCCAATGAACCCTCAGAACTGGCTCCAGGCAGATTATGCATTTGACCCTTGCTGAAACCTTAAAAGGACAGAAAGGGACTTTTCCTCTGGTAACACGGGAGCAGCAACATTTTAAGTCTTGGAGTAGTAAGAGGTAACTTTCAAGAGGTACTCACCATATTCTAAGGGCCCTATTAAGCACGTCAGAGGTATCAGCTCGTGAGATCCTCAAAATCCCAAGAAATAGAGATTCTTACCCCCATTTTGCAGATTAAGAAACTCAAGTGTGAAGAGTTTAAGCATTTGCCCCAGATCTCAATGCCAGGAAGTGGTACAGCCAGGATCCAAACCGTCTCTCTTAAGTTGTCTGTGGGTTCTCTTTGCATTGGGCGACACTGGCGCACCAGGCCCTTCCCTGCAACATCCGGGTGATGCATTCGACGTGTCAACACTGAACGCACGCTCCCCACCTACTGTGTCCTCAACCCTTCCAGACTCCCATGTACACATGCAGCAGAGGTTGGGGCAGACAGCCACCTGGACTGTCAGAGGCTTCCAGGAAACTCAGGGAACACCTGGTACAACCCCCTCACCTTACAGACCAGGATATGGAGGCCTGGTGGGGGTGGGGGGGGCAGGTATAGAAATGATCTCTTTGTTCAGTGCCAGGTTTTCAGAACAGGATCATTCATACACATTCTGGCCGACTTCATAAGCCAATGCTCCCCAAAGCACAGTGCGTTGGAAGTGTTCTGCCACTTGGAGTATCCAGGTGGGGACTTTGAGGAGGGGCGGGGGCAGGGAGGAAGGAAGAGAGTAAGAGCGACTGAGGGAAAAGAGAAAGAATAAAAAGAAAAGAAAGAAGAAGGAAGGGAGGGAGGGAGGAAGAAAGAGAAAGATGGAAGGAAGGAAGGAAGGAAGGGGAGGAAGGCAGGGAGGGAGGGAGGAAGGAAGGAAGGAAAGAGGGAAGAAAGGAAGGAAGAAAGGAAGGAAGGAAGGAAAGGGAGGGAGGGAGGAAGGAAGGAAGGCAGGCAGGCAGGAAGGAAGGAAGGAAGAAAGAAGGAAAGAGAAAGCTGGGCCTGAATTCAAACAAAACATATTCTGTCAGGATTGAATTCTTTTTGTTTGCATGTGTCACGCACTCAGCATTTGGGAGGATGCACCGGCGTTCTCACGAAACTAAGTCAGAGGCAAAATACACCATTACAACTTAATATATCCAGTATGTAATTTGTACTTAACAGAGAGGTATCTGGGACCGTTGGCCTCCTCCCCACCCCACCCTTCAGACTTCCAGCCGCACAGTGGGAGGTAGGCCTCAATGCGACCTTTGTTTCCAAGCTTCTGATACCAGCGTCAGTTGGCGGGGCTGCAAAACTGCATCGTGTCCTCTGAGGTCCTCCTGGAGGGGAGGGGGGCCTGGACCCCGGTGCTTCCAAAGGGAGACCGGGCCCAGGAAATGCGTCCCTGACTCTGGAATGAGACTCCAAGGCCGAGAGCCCAGAAAGAGATGGGAAACAGAGTACCCCAGCTCTTGTTTCAGCGAGAGTTAACCAAATCAACTTCCAGTCCCAGTCTCCTCCGTAAAATCAAGGCTAGCCTGGTGGAAGCCAGCTCTGAAGGTGGCCAGAGAGGCTGGTTCCCTTCCAAGGCCTGCTCAGCGCTGCCCAAAATGGATCTGTGTGTCCATGTTGCTCTTCACCAGGCTAGACACGCCGGGCCTTGCACAGACCAACTCCCCACCCCACGATCTGCAGAGCAAGCTGGGTGGTGGTAAGGACATAATTTAAAACTGTTGCCTAGTGTTCTCCTAAGCCATGCCCTACTTTGAAAAAAAAAAACAAAAACCCTTCATCCTTCAGACAACAGCTGGAAGGCTTGGCTGAATGGTGCGGCCTCAGTGCGGAGGGTCACAGGGTCCTGATCTAAGGGCTGAGAAGTCTTGCTCACCCAACTGTTGACACTCAGTAAACGGGACAGGCGGGGCTCGTGTGGGCATCTGAGGAAGAAGGCCCCCACCCCACCCCCAGCCAGAGAAAGAATAGGAAGCAACTTCTATTCAGGGTTCACAGGGGTCCCCAGCCCCCCTCCGCCCCCTGCCAAAGCCACTGGGCCCTTTCCCTGCCTCCAAGTTACCTTGTATTATAACAGGATTAAAGTATATTTAGCTCCTCTATTAGCATACTTTAGCCCCATTTTGGCCTACTTAAGGCTTCCGGCTGGCTTTGATCAGTTTTGCGTTCTACTGACCAACAGGAGGGCCCCGGCAGGCAAAAAAAAAAAAAAAAAAACCCAAGTGGGGGTGGGGAGTCAGACTGTGAAATTATCCTGATGCTCCTTCTCTTATTCTCAATCTTCCATTGCTTTTCTTAAAAGGCCCAGTTTACACCCAGAGTGGGCAGGAGGAGAGGGGAAGGGAGCAAGAACCAATAATAATTAGGTCTTAGTGGGAAGAGGAGAGAAAGGGTTTGAGCATCTCCTAAGAAAAGGAGGGGGGAAACCCGATAATTTCTACAGTGTCTGCCTTTTTATTGCTTGCATTTGCATATAAATTAAATCCATATTGTAGCTTTAAGGCAAGCCCAGGCTTAGAATTCCACCCAGCTCTGGGTCCCATTGTCTTATAACCCCGTTCTAGGCGGGCGGCAGTGAAATGAAAAGGGAGGGAGCTCCGAGGAAGGAGAAAGTCAGCTTTGTCGCGTTTTTAATTTGCCTGTTTGTTTTCTCCGCCAATTACAGGCAAATTAATATTTAAACTTTGGGAGGCTGTGAGGAAGTGCTTACAAAATAGGTTTCCGACTCCAGGGTGTGCGGCCTTCTGCTTTCGGCCATCCTGGGGTTGAAATTTCCTGGTGGTGAAATGAAAAATAATAATCGTAATTAAGTAACAGCTTGGACCTAGATCCTGTTTCGATTGCTTCTCTCATTGTGCCAAGGGCGCTGAGATTCACGGCGCTTCTGGAATGATCGCAGGTGGCCAGGGAGGGCTTTGGCTGGATGTCCCCTGTCCTAGGCTTTCCTGTGGACCAGAGGTGGGGCCCAGCGCAGCTCCCCTCTGTGAAAAGTGGCCTCCGATTCCACTCCCATTCAGAAGAGTGTAGCCAGGGAGTGATCAGATGCTGGGGTAAGCCTGTTTCGGAACCCCACATGCTATCCTAGCAAACACTTCAGGGTGGAAGTGATCTCCTAAGGGAGATCTGCGTGAAACATAGGGGAAAGAGCCCTCATGCTTCTGTCTCAAAAACATTCCATTCGGAAGCAGTGAAGAGCAGCAGGTTCCCCCCACCTTGAGCTTCAGCCTGGCCCAGCCATAGGATGGAAACACTCTTCCGGAAACTCCTGAATCAAAAAGCAATCAATTACACAAAGTTCTAATAAAATGTCGGAGAGACAGGAGGCCCTGGCGGGGCCCAGGTATCCTTTCCGTAGGATGTGTTCTTTGGCTTATTTTAGAAGTTAATATATGTACCGTGCATTGAGCCCTCTTCCCTCCCTCCCCTCACCTCAGGATTACTGGGGCTCCTCATTACTGGTGCTGCTGGGATGTGTCATCTAATGTGGGAGGAGGCACCTAGTGAATTATTGTTGCTATTAAATCCCTCTAACAAATCTCCCTTCTGACATGACTTCAATAATCGGTTCCACTGTGTCCTTGTACCTCTTTGGAGTTCTTCGCTGCGCTAAGCCCCCTCAAAGTCAGTTTCTCGAGCCTGTGCAATAGCCTACACCCTTCCAGTTGTTCTGTCTAGAAGTTTTCTGCCTCCACTAGCCTTCCCTCACCCCACACCCCCAAATAATGTTTCTTTCCGGGAAAGAAAGCCAAAAACACTGCAGCTTCCCAAACACGGCCTCCCCGTTCCTTATACTCAGAACCTCAGAAAAAAATCCAGCTTCCCCCCATGAGGCAGACCCTGCCTCTACCCGCCACCAAGGTCTTGTGAATTTCATTTCCATTTCCTTCAAAGACCACTCCAAATGCTCAGTGTTTCTCCCTGAACAACAGGGCTCGGCGCGGCGTTTTTTATTTCTTTGAAATAAGCCCCTTCGTGACTCCTCCCTGACCTGGTCCCACATGGGCACTGACAGATGGGATGCAGTTTCATGGTGAGTCTAATTGGGTGTGTTTTGCCCATTTGCTTGATCTGTATCTCTGGAAAATGTAAGCTGCCCGCACCGGAGATGCCAATTCCAGCATCTCCCACTGTGTGTCCAAAAAAAAGAAAAAGTTCAACCTGATAACTAAACTTTTTTTAAAAAATTAATTTCTTTATTTGAGAGAGAGACAGTGAGTGAGAGCTAGCGGAGGGGCAGAGGGAGAGGGAGAAGCAGAGAAGCAGACTCCCTGCTGAGGGCGGAACCTGTGTCTGGGGGTCTGGGGGCTCAATGATCCCTACCCATGAGATCTTGACCTGAGCCGAAATCAAGAGTCAGATGTCTAATGACTGAGCCACCCAGGCGCCCCTGATCACTAAATTTTAAGACCAGTCATTGATTGACTAGATTTATCCAGTTGTTCCAAACCAATACTAATAATAAGAATGACAGCTAATATTCTTGACTGTTGATTCCAAGTCAGGCTCGGTGCTACGTGCTTTATGGAACAAGTTATCTCTCACTTTTTATGCTCACAACAACTCTAGATGACCTAGGTACTATTATTATCCCAATTTTACAGGTTATGTAACACAGAGAGGTTAAGTCATTTATCTTAAATTTCACAGCTTATAATTTGCACAACCAGGATTTAGACCTAGGCCACCTGCCTAGAGCCCGTTAATTAATGTAGCCATCTACCATGGTCCAAGAGTGCCACCTGCACCAGGCCACAGGGGCGTCTGGGAGGTGCTGAGACTCTGGGTACTGCATCCTCACTCACATCAGACCTAATGACAGCCCTTTGGAATGGATAAGATCATCCCCATTTTGCTGATGAAAAGCAGAGACTCAGAAAGCTTAAGGATCATGCTCCTAACTATTATTAAAAGATAAACTGAGGCATATTAAAATGTTTAACAGATGATTTGAGTGAAAACGGATTCACATTGGGCAGCACCAAACCAGAAGTTGGTTAGGAGTGTTCTGCCTCCAGGAGCTCAGGGAAAGATTTATAAAGAGAAAATGCCAGAGCAAAGGAAGGAAACTCTTTGATTGGTTATAGCTGAACACCTAGCTGGCTGTCTCTGATTGGTTGTCCTTCGCGTTTTGATTTCATAACCTTGAGGCATTTACAGCCTTAGATTTAGGTTTCCTTGTGTAGGCCGCAGGGACATTACAGTCCCCTTGTATAATTAATTTAACACTATAATCCTCATATTTGTAGAGTCCACACCCAAAGCCAGGTCAGCGTGACTCCAAATGCCGTGTTCTTTCTGTTGTACCACCTGTTCCCAGTGCAGATCTCACCTCAGAGAATACAGCAGGGCCAGATGATACCCACTGAGTTCAAAAGCCAGCTGATTTCGTCACCGGCCTTGTGCTCAGCACTACTCAGGCAGGCCCCAGGCTCTGCAAAAGGCTACCCAACCATTCCTAACCTCATAGACCTTACCCTCCTGGACGGGGAGGAGAAAAAGTCAGACAGACACTTGGAAACGGGCCTGCCATTTGGTCCAACTAGCCATTTGTTTTCAAGATCACTGGCATTTCAAATGCTCCATTTTGATTCCAGTGTACTGCGGGGGGGAGGGGGGTGTCCCCAGACCTTCTGAGCCAGCCTAGCTCCTCCGCACCCCAGACATTCTCTGGCCTGCGCCTCACCAAGGTCACAGTCAGCCAGGTGGAATTGTCATGACAGGTGAGATTGGCCCCGAGACCCTCGTCTTTAAATCTTCTGTAGCTGAATTAAATGTTTGTCATTTTTTTAAAACTAGGAATAGACACACATGATACAAAATTCAAAAGAAACCAAAGAGCATACAGTGAAAAGTTTCCCTCCACCCCATCCCAGACATGTGCTCAGCCAAGACTTGTGCTGAGAGACATCCACTTTCCCTTCCCAGAGGCCACCACTATTTTGTGTGCATCCTCCCAAAGAGAACCTATGCACATACAAGCAATTTCAAATATGTGTGTATATATATAATATATATATTATTATTCATGCAAATGGTTGCATGTATTCTGCAATTACTTTTGTCATATAAAAAAATATGCATTTGGGGGTGCCTGGGTGGCTCAGTCGTTAAGCATCTGCCTTCGGCTCAGGTCATGATCCCGGGGTTCTGGGATCTAGCCCCACGTCGGGCTCCCTGCTCCGTGGGAAGCCTGCTTCTCCCTCTCCCACTCACCCTGCTTGTGTTCCCTCTCTCGCTGTGTCTCTCTCTGTCAAATAAATAAATAAAATCTTTAAAAAAAAAATATGCATTTGGGATTATTCTATATCCATCCAGAGCACTGGTTCATTCTTTTTAATGGCTGTGTAATATTTTATTATCTGGATATACCATAATTTATCTAAGAAGTCCTCTATGGAAGTAGGCTCTTAATTATTTGACTCTAACTCCTTTGTTGTTGCCAGTGTTTTACTGATAGACTTTGTATCTGCTCGCTTCGCAAGTGTGCTAATGTATTTATAGGAGAGATTCCTGGAGGTGAAAAGGAACATGCATTTTTCATTTTGATAGTTATTATCAAATTACTCTTCATAGAGATTTTATCAATTTATACTTCCAACAACATTGCATAAAAGTGTCTGTTTCCCCACAGCCTAGGCCAGCACTAGGTGATGGGGACCTTTTTGATCTTTGCCAACTGGATAGTTAAAAAGCAGTCTCTCAAATTTTAAATGTGTATTTCCGCTATTATGCGTGAAGTTGAGCAATTCTGCAAATATTTTAAGAGCAATTTGAACCTCCTCTACTGTAAATGATGTCTATTCCCAGATAAATTTTCTGCTGAGTTGTTGGTTCTTTTCTTATTAACTTATAATGGCTCCTCATATATTAAAGAAATTCATTCTTTCCCGATATGATGAGTTACAAACATTCTCCCCCAGTTTTTCATTTCATTTTGCTTATGGCATTAGTTTTGTTGGTTTTTTTTTTTTTTCCTAAGTGGCCTTTTTTTATAGCCTGGATTCTCATTTCAACCCTGCCCCAAACTGTGGGTTACTTAATAAGCACAGTGGTGTTTGGGGATGCTGATCCTATTCAAAGGGATCAGAGGTATTTAAAATGCCCACTGAAATTCCAACGGCCAGTCATTCAGCAGCTCCAGATCACTTTCCTGGCCTGTGGGATGAAGGGGTTAGACTAGACTGTATAAGCTCCTGGTCAGCTCTGGCATCTGAATCAGAGAAGCAGATGCCCCTGGGCCAAGGGTCTTGCTGTCCACTCTCCTAGCGGGCACTGCTTCTGGATGCAGACGCAAGAGGCTTCCCCTTGGCACAAGGGTCTTGACTGCCCCGAGCCACAGATTCTTGTCCCTCACCTTTTGGTCGAACCTCTACTGCCACCTCCACAGGGCAACCGGGCAGGTGTACAAAATCAGACCCAACACTCTGGCCTTCAGAGCACAAAGCAGACGGGAGTCTGGGTTACTGCAAGCAGCACTGAACTTCAGCCTTCCTGCCAAAGTCTCTGAAACATCGCCTTCCACATGGATAGTCCCCGAAGCCCCCTGGCTCTGCCTTTGGAGTCACTATTTAGGCCCACGCTGCGAGAGCTGTAATTGTGCAGGAAAACACACGTGTTTGTGTTCCATTACCTGGATGATACAAGCACCCCAGACTTGGGGGCGTTGGGCCAGGTAATAGGCTCCAGAAGATCCAGACGGTGGCAGCTGTGCTGGCCTTTGGTACCGCCATCATGGTTTTCTGGAAAAATGCTGATTTCCTTCAGCTGGTCTGCGTCCTCCCCTGGGAAATTTGTATTTCTTCCTGGCATCCATCCTACATCATCTCTGGCTACCACGGAGACAAAGAACTCCTTCCCTGGCATTGAGAATGGCTTGTTTTAGTCAAAGAATTCCTCTCCGGCCTCTCAAAGAAGGTCCTGGTCTGGGTCTAACAAGTCCCTTTCTCCCTCCTGCACCAATCCACAGCCTCGACTGACATTTTCTGATGTTAAAAACCTGCCTCCCGAACAAAACAGCAAACCCTCCTCCTCGGGCCTCACAGCAAAGGCCTGTCACATAGACCCTTCCATAATTTAAAGGGCGTTAGGGTCTTTGCACAAGGGAATCTTTTTTTACACCCCCGGAGCTGGCCAGACATTTCTATCTTCAGGATCACTCTTTTGGATCAGAAAGAAGGAAGATCATTCTATCCCAATACGCCATTAAAATGGCCTGTTTGAAATGCCCTGGGCTGGAGTTGGGTGCTGAGGGCAGAAAGGTGAGCAGGCCAGGTGTCCCCGGGCAGGTGGCCAGGAGAGCACAGTCAAGTTCTATGGGACAAAATTCATTGCCCTACCTGGGAGAGGAGCCCGGTGTAGCAGGCTTGCTGATGTTCACCTTGGGAGACCCAAAGAGTGTGTGACCTTGATAAGACAAGCTGTCGGGCCAGAGAATGTCACGACTAAGACAGCTTTGTTGGTGGCATCCGAGGGGAGCAGGAAGAAGGGGGTAGCTGAAAGAAAGGAGGAGCCCAGAGCACCTCCCAGTTTTGCCAGAAGTAAAGCCTGGGTACAGCCTTGACATCACGTGCCTGCCAGAGCCGGACCCAAACACCCCCGGAGAGCCGTGGTGTAGCACATGAGTACACTGGGCCAGAAGCCAGGCTAAGGACTCAGCGGGTGTTACTTGACTCAAACCCAGCACCCCTTCGAGGGAGAGGAAACAGGCTTGCACCCATGGAATGATTTATCTGAGGTCACCCAGCTAGGAACTGGAAGCGATGAGATTAAAACGTGGGTCTGTTCACTCCAAACCCACAAATGCACTTGCTGAGTGGGATGAAGGCCAAAGGGACCCAGAAGCCTTTGTCCTTTCTCTTTGTCCGCTCCCCAAAACAGACCAGAAGCAGGCCTGGACCCCAAAGACATGGCCCTGCTGTGCATTCAAGCTTCTCCACAAGACGTGGTGTTAGGGCGACAGGACGTCAGAAAGCACCTGTTTCATGGGGGTTCACATGTGCTCCAAGGAACCCAGGGGGCCCTGAGGCGTGGCCTTCACAGCATCCAGACGAGGCCAGCCACCAAGCTGCAGGGGCCTTGCCATCCTCAGCCAGCCCAGCGCCACTGTTGTCTTACGAAACTTTTGAATAAGATGTTATTTAAACAAAGGAATCTTGGCCCCAAATGTTTACAAGCCACTGATGAAGTCTGAGCCCCTCAACAGGGTCCAGCAAGAGGATGTCCAACAGTCGAGCTGCTTTAGCAGTGCAGGCTTGTGCTGCGCTGAGTGCAGACCCCAAGTCTCTCTAAGGAAGCCCCGAGGTCCAGCTCCATCTTCAGCCCGGGAGCACTTGTGGAGAAAGCCGAATGGCTGGGCAAATCTGCTCCTGGCAGGCAGGGCAGGCCCCAGGATGCCAGTAGCCCAGGGGTTCCAGAGGACCTGGGGGGGACTCCGGGTATCTGAGGGTCCCCAGGCATGAAGGACCAGCAGAAAATGCCTATGTTTCAGGTCACAAGGCCTGGGTTGGGGCTACAGTCAAAGGTCTACACACGCCCCACGCGGGCCTCTGCATACCCAGGTACCAGCTAGCCAAGGGGGGTTCTGCATACATCTGAGTGATCCTGGATACCTTGGTCTCTCTGGGCTTCATTCCCTCAGCTGCACTAAGGTGTCCATCATATCTTCCCCGCGGGATTGGCCCTCACTCTGGGGCCTCACGAACGTAATTTGAACTCCTGTGCCTCGGTCTCCATGTTAGTCAAAGGGGCTTCGTAATTCCACCTACCTCATATTCTCACAGGACTTAAAGGACTTAATATACGTAAAGAACTGAGAACAGCCTTGCGCATAGCAAATGCTCAAAACTATTAGCTATGGCCATTGTCCTTCCTGGGTGAGCTCTGTCTCTCCGGCCAGTGAGGCCCTCATCCGCTATGTTGCTTGGTGTTCCTCATGGCGCCTGGAATGCTCCTCAGCCCGCCTGGCATGAGAGTTTCTCTTCTGTTGCTTCAATATTCTCTCCTGAGCACCTCCCCTACGTCAGCAGGTCCTGAAGATTCGCAGGTTCCCACAGGGTCTGGCCGCAAACCATTACTATTTTGAATTGGCTGAGGAAAAGAATCATTGCGACCACACAGCTGGGATGATTTGGGCCAAATTGAGAAGCCCCTTGACTTTCACAATGGATTCCGATGCCATTTTCTAGATAACTGCCCCGACTCTCCACCTCAGTTGACCCACAGGAGAGAAGCAGGCAGCATCTTTTGCTCCCGCCACAGCATAGGAAAAGCTCTGTCAGAGGTGTCCCAACCTTGATGGCCATCCTGCCCTGGGCCCATCGCCCCCTCCCACCTCCAGCAGGCCTAGAGCTGGGGGTCTTGGAAGCAGCAGGTCCCAGTCCTGGGCTCTGACTCGTGCCCATCTTCACTGGCATTGTTCCTCCCAGCCCTTTGTCTCTGGCTTTCTTCTCGAGCAGCTTCCCGAAGCTTCCAGGATGCGCCCTTAGGAGCGTTAGGAGTGTGGTCGCCATCATGGTGCGTGCGCACACGCACACACACACACACACACCTGCCTCTGTCAGGCTCATTTGCATAGAAATTCCCCCCAGCCCCCCTGCTTGGGCTGCAGTCCCGCTTGGCAGGCCTCCACCTGCCCCCCAGCCATGCCCTTGCAGCCTCTGACGGCCCTGAGCCCTGCCACGGTGCTTGCCCCTGCACATAGGCCCTTTAGAAATTGCATCCAAAGGGCTTTAAAACTGAATACTTGCAGAAAATCGGCCACTTTCAGAGTTTTCTCTTGCTGTCTCTCCTGTCTACCACTGGGGCAGGTAGGCCAGCGCCCTCTCCACAACAACCCATTCTACTTTTACATCCATAGTTTTCCCCAGAGCTCTACAAGGCAGCCCAGCCTCCTGACAGGAGACGACCGACACCATCCCAGACGAGACAGGGAGGCTTCTGTCCCCGTACCCGCCTCTGCCAAGTCGAGCAAACTGGGTGCTCAGGAAGGTCGAAGGGATAATCCACGTGCCTCCAGGCAAGTTATCCCAGGACTTCAGCTGGGTTTCCAGAAACTGAGACTCACAACCCATTCCGGAATGTCAGAGCTGGGTAGGCAGTCTGGGCACTGCCGAATCTGAGTCCCTCAGACCCGTTCCCTGGGTGTGACAGGGCGGGAGCCCAGACTTAGGAGTGAGCGTGACCGCCACCAGCATTGGGGTGTTCTCAGCACCACTGACTGGGCACCCACTACGCTCAGGCACTGCGCATTCAGTCCTCACCAGAGCACTACCAGGAAGGCTCTGTCAGCCTCGCTTTCTTTTTTTTTTTTAAGATTTTATTTATTTACTTGAGAAAGAGAGAGAGAGAGAGAGCATGAGTTGGGGGGAGGCAAAGGGAGAGGGAGAAGCAGGCTCCCCACTGAGCAGGGAGCCCAATGCAGGGCTTGATCCCAGGACCCTGGGATCATGACCTGTGCCGAAGGCAGATGCTTAACAACTGAGCCACCCAGGTGCCCCATGAGCCTCTCCTTCTTAAAGATGAGGAAACTGAGCCCAGAGCTGAAGGAAATTGCCCCGAGATCCCTCAGACACATGGATGAGGGATTCAAGCCCAGGAAGTTTGGCTACCACACTCTTAGCCACCTCATTGTGTGCCCAAGTAGGATTAGACCCAAGTCCTCATTCTCCACACACTTGCTGTGTGACCTTGGGCAAGTCACTCCATCTCTCTGAACAGCTAAGATGGCGGGAATAATACTTTCTTTACAATAGCTAGCAACAATGCAGGACAGACCTGCCCATAATGAAGCCTTGGTAAATTTACCCATTTGTTCCTGCCTGATCCGGGTGAAATCTGAGAAAAGCCTGCCTCTCACCCTGGTGTGCTTTAATACGGTTGCTACTCTTGTTTGCATAAATCCATTATTAACAGGAACCGGTTCCCCAGAGAACACATCCAGCCTCATGATGAAGCCAGCCCGTGTTGTGAAAAGGGAGGGATCTGCAATAGGACTTTCTCAGGTCACAGGTGGGTTTGCCTATAAGGTATACCTCTAAGCCGGACTGTGCACTTTATGTGTAGACACCTTTAAGGTGGCATATGGCCATCCATTTAAAGCTTCCGTGCCTTCGCACCTGCTATTCCCTCTTCCCACATCCTTCAAAATTCAGTATGGGCAGCATCTCCTTCAGGAAGTCTTCCTTGACTGCATCTATGTTCACACACCCCTGCTCTGGGGTTCCTTAGCACTCCGTCCCAGCACTCATGACCCTACTTCCTTCTAGCACTTACCACTCCATCTCAGGGAGCTGCTTTGCGTCTTCCCACTCAGTGGTTGGTCCTCACCTCACCCTTCCAAGTGCAATTAAATCCCCTATGGAGTTTTTTAAACAGACACATGCCAAGGTGGCCTCCTTGAAGCTTTGAGAGAGGTGGGTTTAGCACGGGACCCATGGAATCTGGGTTTGAAGAACTGCAGGGGTGGTTCTGCTGTGCACCAACAGCAGAAGCCTTCACGGCCAATCCTGTATCCTGGTCTCCATGGTAACCCCAGCATCTAACAGAGACCTGCACCCAGTCTGTACCCAACAATTACTCACTGGCTTAATGCCTCAGTTCCTCCTATCCCCCCATTTTTGCCAACCACTATGCACAATTTTGAGAATACAGCGGCAAACGGGTAAGCAGGTAGAGAGGAAGGAGAAAGGAATGGAGAGATCTGACAGCTACCTGGCTACCTCAGGCTGCTGAGGGCCTTTTTGAGTCTAATTATGAACAACCATAACCCTTTTCGAAATCTCTAATTGAAGTATAGTTGATACATGTTATTAGTTTCGGACATACCACATAATGATTCAACACTTGCATACGTTATGAAATGCTCACCACGGTAAGTCTAGTTATCATCCGTCTCCACACGAAGTTATGAGAATATTATTGACAGTATTCCCTATGTTGTACTTCTCATCACTGTGGCTTATTTATTTCATAACTGGAAGTTTGGATCTCTTAATCCCCTTCACCTATTTTCCCCGTGCCCAACACCCCTCCCCTCTGGCAACCATCGGTGTGTTCTCTAGAGTTCTGAGTTTGTTTCTATTTTTGTTGTTGTTTGTTTGTTTACATAATCATTTGTTTTGTTTTTTAGACTCCACTATAAGTGAAATCATATGATGTTTTTCTTTCTCTGTCTGCCTTATTTCTTTTTTTTTAAAGATTTATTTATTTGAGAGAGAGAGCGCATGTGCAGGGGGCAGAGGGAGAGGGAGAGAGTCTCAAGCCGACTCCATACTGAGCACGGAGCCCGACGTGGGGTTCGATCCCACGACCCCAAGATTACAACCCAAGCCGAAACCAAGATTCAGATGCTCAACCTACTGCACCACCCAGGCGCCCCTGTCTGACTTATTTCTCTTAGCATAATACTCTCTAGATCCGTCCATGTTTTTGCAAATGGCAAGACTTCATTCTTTTTTATGGCCAAGTGATATTCCGTTGTGTATGTATATCACTTTTTTTTAATCCATTCATCTAGTAATAGACACTGGGGCTACTTCCATATCTTGGCTATTACACATGAGGCTATAGTAAACACAGAGGTGCGTGTATCTTTTCAAATTAGTGTATTCATTTTCTTTGGGTAAATACCCTGAATGATGACTATAATCTTAATACCCTTGCTTTGGTGGTTCTTGACGATTCTCCAAAGCATTCCTCCTGTGAAGGAAGCAGGGCAAGGATGATAAACCCCATTTCGCAGACGGCTTTAAAGAATTTTAGAGAAGGCAGAGATCTAAGAGATCATTCTGGTGACATCCCATTTGTTTTTCGGTCAGGAAATGAGGCCTGTGGAGAGTGAGGGGAGCTCCTGATGGCCAGAGTTATAACCCATGTCTCCCGATGTCCCTTGCTGTGGTAGGGGGCCGTGTCACTCAGCGGCTGAGGGGAGGGGAGGCCGGTGGCTCTGCCAGTTTGACAACACAGCTCTACCTCTACCTCGTCCCAACCTCACTCTCTTCCCTCCTGGCTCTTGATGACAACATGTCAAGGGAAGTCCTGGCAGGTCTCGGGGGGCGCACTGGCCCATGGAGCCGACAGCATGAAGTTCAGTCCCGAGCAGCCATCTGGTTGTTTCAGGTCTCCTCTCTGGTTAGATTCTCTGCTCAGGGATGCCTGGGACACAGCAGGCCATGCCTCTTCCCTGGAACTCACCCCCTGGCTTCTAGAACAGCCTCTCTCCCATCACAGTGTCCCTGCCTCTGGTCCTTCCCTGCATGGCAGTGGTTCTCGGGGCTCTCTCCTGGGCCTCTTCTTGACCCCCTGCCCCCCTGAGCCCACTTTCGCTCCCACCCGTGCAACAGACCCCACATCTGCACCTCCGACCCATACTGTCTCCCAGACCCTACCCAGGACCACCACGGCTGTGGCCAACTAAAAGTCTCCCTTGCCACCCAAACTCAATATGCTGGTGTCAAATCTCACTATCCACCTTCACAAAAGACAAGTCTCTCCTCTACCTGCATTCCCAGCCCCGGTCCACCCCACACCCAAACCTGGCTGGAGCCTCAGCCGTCACTTACCCCTCTGCCACCACCAACCCGTCCACCGGTCCTGTCCACTCAGGTTTATAAGCATCTCCTGGCTTCTTTCTCAGCCAACCCACCAGACAGCGTCTCAGCTTCCAGCCTCACCCCTCCACCGCCCTGGGTCAGGGCACAAGTAGGCCACATCACTGAGCTCTGCGGGGGCTCAGGCTCCCCACTAGCCAGCATCTCTGGAGGGCAGGGGAGGGGAAAGGGCTCCTCGTACTGCCCATCACAGTGCTAGACTAAGATAGAAGGTTTTGTGGTGCCTTTCAAACATTTTCTGCCACAAGTCACAGTAAAAACAAAAAATTCCACTGCAATCTGGTACACATAATACGCATTTGAAAAAAAGCTCACGTTACACTTATCCTTACTGCATAGGACAGACCGACTCACATTTCCTGTACTATTCCATCCAAATTTATCTTCTGCACTTTCTTTGGAAGTTAGTTGCAACCCCGCGAATTGATTTCATGACTCGCTAAGTGGTCATGAAGCATAGTTTCAGAGTCGCCTGTCTATGGAATTTGCATTTTGAGCCTCGTGGACGGCGCATTGTACCCAGACCTGCTCCTCAGAGGGAGGGTCCAGGAAAGCAAGGATCTTCTGCTGGTGCAGCCTTTTGTGTTGGGAGCTTGCATGTGAATCCAACCGATGAGGTGAGTTGCACTGTGGCAGGTCCACGAATGTATACAAACATCTGTGGGTTGCCAGGACCTGGCGAGTCAGGCCCATGTGTGGGGGGTGATATACGTCAGAGGATCTGCGTGGCGGCAAGAAGTCGCTCAAGTTGGTGTGACCAGAAGTGTCTGAATACGTGTACACAGGTGAGCTGATAGACACGCACTTGCTCTTCAAGAATCATAACAGAATCACAACAATCCATGTTCCCTGTAGATGTGAGCCTACTCTTGGTGGCAGCAGGGATGGAGAGACTCCTGAGAGAAGGAGCAGTGGCCAGGCCCTGGGAACCCAAGGAAGCTCACGAATGCCCCGGGGGGAAGCTGCGCCAGCCTAAGGCCTGGCGGGTCCATGGACACAGTCATTGATCGGGGGGAGCCACACCAGGAGAAGAAAGGGGGGCATCCAATGCCCAGCGGACCCCCCCCCCCACACACACACACACAGAGCCCCAGCCTTCCTTTCCCCCTATGCATTGGACACGGTCCTCCACCCAGGCTTCTCCCAGGTTCCTCCCCAGGTCTCCCCTTTGCCTCACGGTCACAGAAACATCACAACTGTGGCGTCTCTTCCGAATGTCTCATTGGCCATAGCATGTACTCTATTTATACCAATTCACATTCTAGTTCACCCGATAGGACCCAGCACGTGTGACATTCCCAGATAGGCCTGATCACGCCTGGGTCTGCCATTCATACTTACTGCTTCCTCTAAAAGATTTTCTAATGTCTAAATGCCTACACCCTGAGCCCGACCAGGGCACCCCAGCCCTGCTGAGAGCCTTCCAGTGACTCCCTGCACTGGAAATCAAACCCTGAGGGCACAGGCACACAGGCCCTGCCTGCTCAGCCTCCCGGAGCCCTCCCCCACACACCCTGCCCCCTCTTCCCACACCTCCCTGAGTGCTGGCCATGGCCACACACATCTTCCCCCAGAACTTCACGTGCTGTTTCCTTCTCATCGTGCAGAACTTAGCTCAGATATTAATTATCCCCTCAACAGTGTTGGCATGAGAGGATGGGCTTTGGGGAAAGCCTACATTAGCTTCTTCCTCCCATAAAATCCTAAATGGCTCCCTCCCAAAGACACATCCAAAGAAACTCCCACCTTAAGAAAAAACCATTTTGAGACAGATCCCCTGGCCCTGCTTTCCAACCAAATACCCCTCCAGGCCTTTCCATCTAAAATTCAGTTGCCACCCCTGACCTCCCAGTTTAAACATCTGGCATCCTTTTATAGAACTAACATTGTGGGACATTCTTATCTTTGTGTTTACCTGTTTATCTGTTGGCTCTCCGACGAGACTGTGAGGTCCATGTTGGCAGAGGTCTTGCCTGTCTCATTCAGGCCCACATTCTGGAACATAGCAGCTGCTCTGCAGACATCTGTTGAATGAATGGGTTGACCATCGTTTTGCCAGGCCCATAGCTAAGACCTCCTTATACAGAGATCATTGTATCCATCATCAATACCTCCGAGTTGCTCAAGACCATCTGAAGGAGAAAGGAAGGAAAGCGCAGTAAGGGAACTATGTTTACTGAAAGCTAGAAGCTTTGCAAACATGATCTCGTTCAGTCCTCATAATAGTTGCAAGAAATAAGTATCAGCCACCCTGGCAGCACCACCCCGTTCTCCTGGCTCCCACCAGCCGCATGTATCCCCCGAGGTATCTCTGTCAGTTGACTTATTGCCTGCCCCGTCCCCCTCCCCAGGCAGCCCAACCCCTCTGCGTTCTGCTCCCACAGTCCCTGCCCACCTCTTGGGCCTCTCAGTGATAAGAGCAGCAGGAAAGGAGCCCCCCCCAAAGAAACAACTAGAAATGCAGCCATGGTGAGAAGCTTCTGTCCATCAGGGTTCCCCCGGGGCCCAGTGGGATATAGGCACCCATTGATAATTTTATGACAACGTAAGGGAAAAAAAGGTTCTGATATCAACGTCAAAAGAAATAAAAGGTTGTATCTACCCAGTGTTTACAACCGTCAGCCTGATGGGAACAAATGGACAAGAGCCAGAAGGCGCTGGAGAAAAGCAGAAAATTGCGGTTTGGAGTGGTGGGGTGGGAGAGCTACACTACGAGTGGTTGGTCTCATTCAGTTTTATTCTTGCCTAAATGCTAGTCTTGAAAAGAAAATATTAGGAGGGACAGAGAAAAAGAAAGGGAGGGGGAGAGGGAGGAAGAAAGGAAGGAAGGAAGGAAGGACGGAAGAGGGGAGGAAGGGTGGAGGGGAGGAGGGAGCAGAAAAGTAAATCCCTGGCCAATTTTTTCCTGGAATCTGACTGCTGTCCACAGAGTAGGAGTCCCAGAGCAGCCCTTGCCACCAGTGGGCAGAGAGGTAATGGTAGCCAAAGAGAAAGACAGAGCCAAAGGCATCAGAAAGAGACAGGTGTCCAACCATGTCACCTATTCCCCAAGCGGCAATCATGGGGCATCACTCTCAATCTGACCCTCAGGGGGCTCAGCCTTCTGCCATCACCGCAAAACCAGCATGCCGGCTCTCCCATCTCTCCTGCACACACGCGGCCCCCAGCTCAGTCCACACCTTCCCCTTCAATCCCCTGTTCCCTGTTCCCTTTCCCCTTCAAGAGCCAACTCAAAACTCTCCTAAAAACAACAACAACAACAACAACAACAACAACTCTCTTCTTCCCGGAAACATTTCTGGATTACCTTTCACTCTGTGACTCTTTGGGAACTTGCTAATGTTTGTTTTCCTCATACTGTGGGGTATTTCATCAAATTGCAACAAATCTTTAATATTTGGAAAGAGCATGGGCTTTAAATCCCAGCTCTGCCACTATCTAGCTGTGTAATCTTGGGCAAGTCGCTTAACCTCTCTGAGCCTCAGTGTCTGAAATCATCAAATGGAAATACTGATACACCCTTCAGGGCTTGTCTAAAAAGTCAGTGAGATAATATATACACAAATATCCCAGAGAGCGTTGGGCAAATAGGAAGCAGTCAATAAATTGTAGTTCTTATTATAATGTGTGGCATAAAATTCTATGAAAGAGGGGGAGACGAACCATGAGAGACGATGGACTCTGAAAAACAAACTGAGGGTTCTAGAGGGGAGTGGGGTGGGAGGATGGGTTAGCCTGGTGATGGGTATTAAAGAGGGCACATTCTGCATGGAGCACTGGGTGTTATGCACAAACAATGAATCATGGAAGACTACATCAAAAACTAATGATGTAATGTATGGTGATTAACATAACAATAAAAAATTTTAAAAAAAATTCTATGAAAGCAATTGTGCAATTGCACTCTGAATTACATCACCTTGACGAGGAGATGTGAAACTCGCTGAGGAAGAAAACCGTCCCTCGTAAGTCTTATGTCTCTCCCTAACCCCATCCCTATTCGCGTCAGACCATGCAACCCGTAGTTGGCAAAGGATCAGGCAGCCAGGCTGTTGAGGTTCAGTCTCAAGACCCTGCCCACCAGAGCTGGACTGCCGGTCCACCCAGCAGATGGGGCCAGCTCAGGACTAAGAAGGAGCTGGGGGAAAGGGTGGGCTCTACGTGAAATAGGGCTGGAGACTCTGTTCCCTGGGGTTCGGTGTCTTGGGATCGCCAGTCCTCACGTGCCCACCCTGCCCTCCTGCACCAGGAGCCTGCAGCCAGGAGAACCTGAGATCATACTATTTCTTGGAAGGGTCTGGAAACCAGCCCCCTGGGCTCCCAACTATCTCCCCATGAATGTCCCTGCTATGGCCTACGTTTTAAAAGCTCTTGCCAACCAGATAAGCTAGAAGAATATTAATAATAATGACGACTACCATTTATTAAGGGCCAACAATATGCCAGGTATCTTATAAGTGTTATTGATTTTTAAATATTTATTGAATAACAATACATTTATTTTCCCATTTTTATTAACCAAAGACACATGTAACTGGCAGCCAGAGCTCCTGGTCAGCATGAAACAGCATCCATGAGCCCAAGGAACTGCTCTACCTCCCGCCCAAAGCTAGGAAATGTCAAGTGTGGTTGGCCAAGGCAGCCTTAGCAAGTGGAGGGCGGAAGTTTCCAGCAGTCGCTTGAAAACAATGGGACTTACTATAGGTCCCTCCTCCCCAGGATACTCCTGTCAAAGACCTCAAGTAGGGAACTGCTGAGCTCATCCAATCATTTTATCTTGCAAATGCTAGGCTCCCATCCAGAGATGATAAGAGTCCTACTTAAGATCACACAGCTGGTGGCAGAAGCTGGCCTCGTGACCCCAGCACCATGTTCTGTGCCGGAAAGCGCAGCGTGGCCTCCCAGGGGTAGTGGTCAAGCCTGCCAGAGAAGTTGCCCCACGCTCTACCCCTCCTTTGGGGAGCCCTTGAAGCCCCGCCTCAGCCTCTCTAGGCATGTACTCACACCCCTGGGGCTCTCTTTGACTTGGGACTCCTCCTCCTACAGGCACTGAGCATAGGGATCCATCATGCACGGGCGGGGGTAGAGTGCCTACAAAAGCAATCCAAAATAAAACAGCCTAACCAGAAATTTATGTATAAGGAAATGTCAAATATCAAATTACCTCCCCCCAAATTGTTTTAGGAGCCCTTCCTTTACCAATGCCACAGGCTCAGATGTACCAGTGTAGATGCCCTCCTAATTAGCCCTCTTCCGGTGTCCTAGTAGAAAGGGTGGGGCATCCTGGGGCTGCTTAAAATATATACATATTACATACAAACTATAGACATATAAAATATATATGTAAGAAATGAATGGAAACGAAGAAACATACTTGCTAAGGATTAGGTCTGCCCTCACCAACAATATATTCTCAGAACATGCTTCATGGCTAATGAATTTTTATACATCATTGTTATCCACACATCTATATTACCAGAGAAGTCTTAAAGATGCAAATAGAGTTTGCTAAAGACATACCATTACCAGGTTCTCCGATACCAAACATTTTACCATGTCTTTAAAACCAGGCCTCAGATTTTCATCTGAGGAACCTGCCCTACCCTGCTTGAAATTCAAACAAATATTTACTAGTTGTCCAGCTACCAGTGGAGCAAGCTCCAAGCTGGCTTGGTGGGGTGGGGTGGGGTGGGGTGGGGTGGGGTGGGGTGGAGTATGGCAGGTCTGCTGGCTACATTGTTTTGAGAATGGAATTGTCACCAACCCAAAACGTTCACATCCAAGGTGTATTTTGTCGCCTTCCGAGAGATGCCCAGGGACTCGTAGGTTTATTCCAATTACAACTGCCATGCTTAAAACCCCTAAGAACTCTTCTGGAAGTGTGTCGGGGCATGTGGTACACTCTTCTGAAAATCTCCAGTGATAGAGAAGTTTCTTGCTTCAAGGAAGATCTGAGTTTGGGAAAGAGTCAAAAGTCCTTCTGAGCCAAGTCTGATGAATAAGGTGAGTGATCAGACCGGGAAAAGCCATTTTGAGCAAGAGCAAGGTCTGGATATAAAATCACAAAACGGCTTTTATTTGTCTGTGACAGGGCATGTGTGTGAATATGTGATTTGTACACTAACTCACAAAGGTCATTCTGAAAGAGATGCTCTTTGAAGATTGTGAGTAGTTACAGTCTTGTGGGAAGAAGGGCATATCCGTTCAAAGTCCTTGCTTCGGAGAGGGCAACTGTTATTTAGAAATACACAGAAAAGTGTATAAACCCAAGTGTGAGATCATCACCTTCGAACCCACTTGGTGACCAAAAGCAGAGATCCCACCAGAGCCTGGAGTGGAATCCACTCTGAGGCCAGGCCTTGGGCTGCACGCATGTTTTCATGTCCCCTCAGGTGGCAAGGCTGGGAGGGGGCCGGGCGTCCCCCCCCACCTCCTCCCACCCCCCGACCTCTGGCTTGTGGGCTCTGTTCCGAACGACACAGCTCATTAAGGTGAGTACTACCGCAGCTCCGGGCTGGAACTGCCCGAGTGGGCTAGTCTTCCTTGTGTCACAGCTTCCAGGAGAATCCATATTTCAGGGGTTAACAGCTTATCTGTAAATAAAATAAAATGTCCTCTGGGCGGCAGCCAGGTAGCCGGGCCCTGCCTTTGGCCTGAATGTGATTAGCAGGTCGGGATGGAGGCAGGCAGCGAGAGGGTGAGGGGGTCAGCGGGAGAAGGGAGTCAAGAGGAGATTTTCAGGACCTCTGAGGAGGGACTTCGGTGATTGATTTCCAAGAGGGGTTACACACCACACACATACTCTCTACCTCCCTAGCCCCCCACTTTTGAAATTAAGAGACAAAACCTAACATAATACATTAACTGCTTGCTAAGGCCCCAGAGCAGAAATACGAGGGCAGGGGCACCAGACAGGCCTTGGACTTGGAAGGGAAGCGGGGGGTGGAGAGGGGAGCTGTCAGGTTCTGCCCCAGTTGTGGTCAGATCTCAAAGGCGACACGGAGAAAGACACAGCAAGCTAGCAGGAATCGTGTCTACAGAAGCAGACAGGCTGGAAGGGAGGCGAGGTGAGACCACAGGGGCACCTCCTTGAAAACAGTCCACGCAAAGCTGTTCCTTTGACGAAACCTGGCTATTGTTTTAAGCCATCGGCTATCTGTATACACTTCACTGTCGTTTTATTTTCTAAACCCATTTTGTTCGCGAAGCCCGGTGCGTCTTCCTCAAGCGAGACAGGAACCCTAACGAAGAAGCTGCACAAATCGCATCAGATCTAACCTCAGCAAGAAGCCTTCCGGCTCTTGAGAATGAACTCAGTAAGAGGCAAACTTGTAATTTTTACAGTAACCCTACAAATAGGCAAGAGTCTCCACCACTTTCCTGCGGACCTAAAACCCCTCAAAGGGAAAAAGCTGCTTAGAAAAATAAATAATAATAATAAGGCGACATCCCTTGGGTGTAACATACGCTCACGCAGCAAATAACCAACAGTCACACCGGCTTATGTTTTGTTTTAATTTCCCCAAATACCCTCGGCATGTGAGCAGGTGATATTTTTATGTCTATCTTATATGTCTATCTATTTAGCCTCTTTAATAAGCTTGGAATGATGATGCATATGGGTTACATTAAGGGCTTGAAAAGTTTTCTCACATCCAGCAACACAAGAAATTGCTCGCACTATATCTAACTTGTCTGCTTGTCTGCTCCCTTGTGAGCATTCCAGCCACCTTTCCTTTCTTCGCCCCAATTTCAGCATGTGGTGAAGGCATTAGCCAGGGTCACAACACATTATTTCCCGGTTCCAGTTAGGTGAGGAGGAACAGTGGACTGTACTTTGAAAAGTGCAGTCGGCTTTGGAAATTATGGTCTTTCTTTCTTTCTTTCTTTCTTTCTTTCTTTTTTTCACAAACAGGTCCAGCTGTCAGAAGCCTATCATTTCTGAGCCGGGCGTAGGACTCTTAAAAGCCAACATCTTTAACAATTGTTTTCCTACACTTTGGCGACAAAGAACAAAAACAAAGAAGCACACCCACACAGACACACAACTCAGCACTGCTATCACCTTCAAAATATTTCTAACAAATGATTCCTCCATCGAGAGGGGCAAAGAAAAAGTTCTGTAGTCAGGGGCTTGTCGAAAATCGAAATCTGCACAGGAGTTTCCTGCTTCCATGAAAAGGTTTCTAAGATGGGCGCAGAAAATGAACTTCCAATAATTGTCTCCACAGCATTAATGTGTATCTTCTGTGGGGAGAAAAATCTGTAACCTCATCAAGGAATAGAATTCAAATAAATTTTCATTGTCCCACTGCACAAAGCTAAGCTTAGGCGAATCCTAATTTGTTATTCATTCTTCTTGTTTAATTCATAATTTGATGCCAAACGTGGTGACACAGCAGCGTCCCACAAATTCGATGGTGTCTGCCCTCAGACACATGTCTTGTAACGACACAGGTTTGTGTTTTATACTAAAAATGTTTTTAAGCTTACAGATGTGCAGCATAAATGGAAGGTGAGGACATTTCTGTTTTTTTTTTGCCCAGTGAGCCAACGCTGATTTCCCTCTAAACTCACTTTTTACTTTTTTTACTCTTTTTTCCACTTTGATTTTCCATTCAGGCTAACTGTGCTCCTCAATATTTCCCGAATATGAAGCAAAAATTCATCCTGACAAATGCTTTCGGTTTAAAACTAATGTTTGTCCCAACTGGGTAGGAGCTGTAGGTATAAAAAGGCTTTTGCAAAATATTCCACAACCTGATTTTTAATTTCCTGCATCATCAGCTACTTTTATGATAATACTTAATCTACTGAAACAAAACCAGCCTTGGGGGGTGGGGGGGAAGCAAACAAACAACAGCAAAGAAGAGAAAGAGAGTTTATTTTTAGCACCCTGCTCTCAAGTAAGGTGGCTAGTGAGAATTCCAACACCTTCACCTATGGGAACTAGTTCTCGCTCTCTCTTTTTCCTTTCTCACTTTCGTTCTTCTGTCCATTTATTTTTTTCCTCTCCTTTTTTTCTCCCAGTGGCTGAGCAAATCACGTTAAAGGTTATATTTCACTACATACAGCTAATGAGTCTCAATAAGCAGAAGGCTCCAGGAAAGAAACTATCCCCTCCCACAAAAAAAAAAAAAAATTATAGAGTGATGAATTGTGTAAATATAAATAGTCCACCGCGGCCCAGATGTGCAAAACCCCGAAGTGAAAAGACATTCAGCGAATGCGTCACCTCATGAGGTCAAGTTTGGAAAATTTGGCTCAGGTGCCCCAAGGGCCAGGCCACAATGGTGATAATGTCATTATTTGTTAAGTCAGGAAAATCAGGAAGAGAGGTAAGAAAATGCCTCACATTTCAGTGGGCTCCTTCAACTGGGGTACTTCAAACTTTTTATTCCAGAGCCCCTTGTTTTAGAGACGACTCAGACAAGAGAGAAATCTGGGGGCTTCAGGGTCTCTATTTCCTATGTCTGTTAAATCAGATTTCCTGGGAACTAAGCACTCCAGTGAGAGACAGTTCAGTGTAGCACAGTGCAGACGAAAACATTCCTGAAAAACCATGCCCTAAAGATGCAACTGAGCCAAGCCAACGGTCCCCTCCCTTAAAAGAATTGCTCCCAACCATAAGGTGAGCCCCCTCACAAGCCTCCACGGTTCTAAGCCCTGGCCTGGATCCCACAGCTCAAAGCCATTAGAATGGGCCCTTCCTGGGTGGGAAGACATTTCTGGAAGTTTTGCCTGTGTCTTTGGGAGAAAACGGTCCCTTCCAGGAGCACTGTGCTGGTGGCTCCTTGTTCAGCAAAGTAGGAAATGTCACTCGAGCGTGAGCCGTGACAACAGCGTGTACATGCCCGCACATACCCTGTCCTCTGCCGAGCTGCTGCTGCAGCTGCAAATTGTAAGACGAGCTCCAGAGGATGAAAGAGGCCAACAGACCCTCCTCCACAGCGGCCGCAGTCATGGACCGCTGGGAGAGAAAGTTCAGGTTCTGGTAAGGATGTTTCCCTGGAAATGAAGGGGAAGTTTCCTTTAAGCTCCGTAATTAGCTTGTTGGAAAGCTCTCTGATTCACCTCCCCACCCTAACTCTTCCTATCATGAATTTTGCATCATTCTATGCACAATAATGCACATAAAATTAAATAAACAATTTAATTAATTTAATTAAAATTAAATATTAAACATATTGTGTATAAGGAACCTGCGCTTTTGATTTAATTGGGCGGGAGTACCCAAAGCAGTTTGGGTAACAGCAGAAAATAATTAAAACCAACAAGTACGTTAGCCTCTGGGTACAAGAAATAGTTGGGAGCCTCCTCTTGAGAAAGGTTTATTTAATTAAAATTAAACTAATCTTTGGAAAACATTTGATAAGCATTTCATAATACAAATCATAATCCAAAAAATGAGGCTCAGCCTGACTCTCCACAATACAGGAAAATCATGTTAAATAATTTATCTCTGGTGGTAGCTACTTTTTTTACACACACACACACAAACACACACACGCAGTTATTCAAAAGACAACATGTTTGCCAGGTTCGAATTCTAGGTAACGTTCGATTCTTCCAGAATCTAGATAAACATTAGCAAAGCACACTAAAGCATAATAGGTCCATAGTGAGAATTGTGGAGACTTGGTGCTTGATTTTAAACTGGGTGTGGATTTTCAGAGCCGACAAGCCCCATCGAAAAACATTTTCATGAATTTATTTAAAGAGGAAAATGCAAATGTTTTGACAAGTCAATATCCCGGTCCGAGTGCTAATAGAGCCCCAAAATACAGAAGGAGCTGGGTCCCCCGGTCATCCTCAGAGACATTTAACCCACAAGACAGGGAGGTTAGTGCTTCAGACCAGGAAAGGAAGACCATTCAGATTCCCACTTGTTTCCTCCAGTTGGTGTGGCTAGACCCGTTACTCAGTTGCAGAGCATCAGATAAGATTAGGCACAGACCACAAAAGAAAGACAGCAAGCAGGCCCATGCACATGGCTCCCCGGGAACTATTCCCAGGCCCTGACCTGCCAGAACCCGCAGACATCCATCCACTGTCTTTACCAAACTAAGGCCCGTTTTGACACCTCTGGCCTGAGCAGGAATATCATCAAAATCTGCTTTGCGGTCCAATTCCAAAGTTACTGAACACATACATTTTGGCTGACAAGTGCTTCTAGGCATAACTCTGAGCCTAAATCATGTAAATTCCAATTGTCCACCCCTTAAAGATCCCGTACCCCTAAAGGAGGAAAATCAAAGTTACACCAACCATTTGCTCAAATACTCTTCACTTCGATTTTCTGTATATAGAATAACCGAGTCTTATAGAGGAGTTAAGATATTTTCTTAAATTCTAATAATTCATAATGGATAAAGCAATTATATTCACCTCAAAGACCTGCTAGTACATAATACTGCATAATACTGTCTTTTATTCTGTCTTTAGAGCAAAAGATTTTCTGTACATATCCTGACACTAAATCATATTCTTCAGTGGTCATATGTATCCTGAAAATCATTGCTGTGGACTGAACGTACCTACAGGTGTCATGCACGTAGAAAAATCTGAATCAAAGCTTAGCCCTGCCTATAGCAAGGTTATTTTGTCTTCTGTGCTCTGTGAAGAAAGCTACAACAATGTACAACATGCTATTTTATAAGCAGTAATTCATAATGGCAACTAATAATTATTCCTGCAATATCAAGCATTCCTCAAAAAATTCCGCTAAGCTTTTAACCACTTTTCTGTTGGGTTGAACTTTTCTTTGATCAGAAGAACAAAGTACCTTTAGAGACTTCCAGTTGGGCCCAGAGACACAGCGATCCAAAGGGCGGCCTGCCTACTGCCAGACTTAAATTAAAAAACAAAACAAAACAAAACAAAACAAAACAAAAAACACACGCACACAAAACAAAACAAACAAACAAAAAAACCCCACAAACCTGGAGATTTGACAAAGCTAAGAAGGATGCAAGTGAAAGATCCTAAAGCAATCTCCAGCTCAATTAACTCTTTCAATTATTAGAAAAGGGTGTTTATTTCAATTATTAGAAAAGGGTGTTTAACCCTCTAGAAAACGCCCAGCAAAAAGCCTGGTGCGGCCCTGGCTTCCTCCGGCCAGGACCACAGCTGCAGAAGGGCTTCCCCTCTGCCATCCAGGGCCTGTCAATGGTGCCCTTCATTTGCATGTCAATCCTTTTACATGATTAATATGTATTTATTGACCAGGAGGCCTTCCCAACCTAGGACAAAGGAAGAGCGGCAGTCCCCTTTTATAAGGCAGCCATAACTTTCCTAGCAGGACGGACAATTGTGCACAAAAATAATTCTCTTCCAGATAGAAAGTTCCCACCATTCAGACACACGTTGTGATAGAAAGAAAACAGTCCAAATCGAGCGCCAAAAGCTCAAGGGCACCCCTCCACTCCTTTTTGCATAAAGTCATTCCGAGGCATTTCCTACTACTTGGACTCGGGGGAGAGGGGGGTGGAGGACAGGCACTTGGGAGACAAACGTGACCCGTGGACCCAGGAGTCTGGCCAGCTCCTCCCTCTCATGAAGGCCTACGAGGCTGAGGCCTGCCCGGGAGTTACCTGAGGGGAGAGACCTGCCTTCTTCAGAATGTGACTCTAGACACGGAAGGAAGCTGCATCCAACACATCCCGTGATTTGACTCCTCATGAATCTTTTATCCACCCAAATACACGTCACATTTCCCAGATTGACACATGCAGTTTTATTTATTAAACGGCAAACTCCATTTTTTAAAAAAAAGATCAGCCTATGTCTACCATTAAAGGTTCCCAGAAATCCTCTCCTCCTGTAATCTCTTCACTCCCTCCCACACAGGAAAATAAATAAACAACAGCCGAGATGGTCAAACAGTGGCATAAACTGCCATTTTCACTCTGGCATCTGCCTGTCAGAATGTCAGGGATGAGACTCTAGGTAAGTTTGGAAAAACTGCAGGGATTGGGATGACTCGTTTGTGCCGACGCCAAAGATAAGGAGTCAGATCATCTAAGGGGGCCGATTTCGTCTTGATCCTGGGTGGTTCTGCAACTTACTCTGTTTGATCCTCGGCGTCCCACCTCTGTGCATATTAAATCCTTGGCCCCACAGAGAGGCTGACAGCTCACTGTCTAGGGTTCCCAAGGAAAAGTACACACAGCCATCTCTTTTATAAGGTCCTTAACTATAGAAATTAATAAGAGAAAAAAAGGGACCTTCCTTGAGGTTGAAGTAGTTCAAGTGTAGCTTCTGTGTAGGTCCCATAACCTCTTGGAGGAAACACACACACTTTTCAAGGGCCTAGGATTTGAGTTTCAAACCTGAGCACCAAGGAGATGTGAGTCATCTTCCGGCTCAAAGGCCAACTCTGAATTCCTCCCCCTGGGATCCGACATCCTCCGATTGTATGAAAGGTATTCACTTAGGGTAAATTCACTTGATTTCAAAAGGGAATTAATTCTGGGGTGTCAGTCCCCCCAATCTGTCCCCTACCTACACCCTATTAAACCCCAGGAAGTTGGGGGCACACGGTACACTTGGTAGGAAGACTGGCCACAGGCCTGCTCTTCACCCACAGCCCAGTCTGGGCAAGGGGTGGGAAGTAGTTTAAAGAACCACATTGCTATTTGTTTGACTTCAACCGACTCCTATTTCACTGTGTCACTTTTACTCGAACTGGTTTACATGTATAGACTGTGCCTAAAAGAATCCCAGAAAGAGCCCCAGAATTCCAAGAATGTATCCTTCAAGGGCTAGGCCTGCAACAGTGAACTTACGGCAAGCTATTAAACATAAAATGGCCCCAGTAAGATGTTTCAAATTTCTGCCCCAGTTTTGCCCATTCGGAAATGTGATGCTTATGGTGAAGAAGGTATTTGCCTTGGTAATAACTCTGAGGAACATTACCCCAAAATAGACCCTGAGCCATTTCACAGATGCCCTTCTGGCTTCATCTACATCTTGTGACAACCAGAATGCAAAGTCACCCTGCATTCCAGCCCTTTATGCCCCGTTCCAAACCCAAAGCCTAAAGCTGTTTGACACTGCTCCGTACAAACACAATTCCCAGAAAAATCCATCCAAAATGCCGGCACATGTATTGACAACACCCACGAACAAATACAAGGATAAGAAGGAAAAGTATCAAGGAAAAGCAAACATAACCTCTAAATTCAGTAAATCTGTGGTATATTTTACTATCCTAAACAGATTCAATGTGGGAGAAGTTGGAAGCATTTTTTTTTTCCCTGAAGCTACCGACATCGTAAACTAAGGTAGGCTCACCTAAACTTGACTTTGTTTTCTATTTCACAGGTTATAAGTTCAGCTAAGTAAACCAACCAAAAATGGTCCCAGAGGTATTGTCTCTGACATTCCTGAAGTTAAGAGATAGGCTCCGAATCTATTTACAATATTCCAAACACCCAGGCATAGCCTTCAGGAACCCATTTGGCTGACGTGAAAACCTGGGCTATCGCACACCAAGATGAGCACCTAGAACATAAGGAATCCGTTCCCACTGGTGCCCACTTCTGTGGGTCACGGGCACTCAGTGTAGGCCAGGCTGAGGGACTGAATAATTGATCAGAAAACAGCAGAAGGTTTTCCCTCTGACGCTTGTCATCATGAGACTCCCACCTCTGTTCACGAAGGAATACCTTTTGTTTTAAGTCTTCAAATTACAGACCACCACCTCAGGCATTGCTGAGGCATTTCTGCCGGGGCGGGGACAGAAAAACCAAAACCACCCAAAAAGCCCTCTGGATTTAAAAGAAGGGTTGCATAGTCCTGAACACCTCAACTCTCATTTTGGCCCCCTCCTCATCTAATTTTGCAGGCCATTAATCCAGAATGGGCACTAAAGCATTTTGGTATTTGCTTTCACATTAAAGTGACTGAGTAATTAATGAAAGTTGGCAACTGTTCATGCAAGCAGCAAGCCCTCTTTCCTTCTTTCCCGACTCAGTGTGGTGTGTTCACACATACTTCATGCGGCACCCTGGCCCCACCTAGGGAGCCTCGCCTTCCCTCTCTGAACGGAACCTCCACAGGCTCTGTAGGGTGACCTTGCTCTCAAAACCCATTTACACTGCCCCTCTTGGCCACTGAGGACCTCTGTAGTATAAGAGCCATCACCCATTAAGGGCAGAAAAGGCACCTACATAGGCCTGACTCCCGGGCAAGCTATAGACAAGTCACCAGCTATATACTAAGGAAAAGTGCATTTTTTTTTTTTTAGCCTGGTCCACTGACACTGGAGGGCAGCTCCCACTCTCACACTTCCATAGGCTATCTTCTTAAAAAAAAACAAAAACAAAAACAAAACACAAGCCCCTCTAAAACAAAAGCAGCACTTTCGCTTTCCTTGCAACCTGGGAGCTGGGTAAGGTGAGACGAGGAAGGGCTGATGGCCCCTCCTGGTTATCCACACCCCCCCCCAAACAATAGCTTTTGTGTCAGAGGGGTTCCCAGAGTGGGCTAGCCGGAATGTGGAGACGCCACTGTGTTGGAGTTAATAACACAGTGTCACAAAGGAATTTCAGCCTGAACTCGGGAAATTCTCCTTCCAGAAGCTTATACTTTTCCCTCTTCAAACTTTCCTGCTCTGTCTCAAAAGAATAAGAACTCGCTGTCGTTTTTCTCCTGGAGGCTCTCCTTGCTTCCTTCCAACTGCCCCTTGTGAAATGACCAAAGAACCCCTGATAAAGGAGGAGACAACCACCAGGTCACTAGGTGACTTTTGTATAATCAAAGGTTAAGAGGCTCTGGATCCATTTCCAAAATGACCCACCCTTTCCAGAAGGGACTACCAGCCCTTGGGGCCATGCATAGGTACCAAAATAAAACTGTGGAGAGAGAACTGTCACTATGAACACAACCACTTGGCCCAGCATGGAGAAGGTCGCAAAGGCTGGTGTAGGGTTGGAAAGGGAAAGGGAAATGAGGTCAGGAGGCGGCACATGGGTCTCCTGGTTCTCTCCTGCAATGCACCCCAAATCCCACTGTCAAAAGGAAATGCAAGAGAAACCCGGGCAGTTGAGGATAACCAGTATCTCGGGATCAGGCATAAATTCCATACCTCAAGGATCCTCAAGGGTAATGCTCTGGACACCCCCCCATACATACACACACACACACACACACACACACACACACACACACACACATACACACACACACACTTCCCTGGTCCCAAATCTCTCAGCTCTCCAGTCCGGGGTTTGTAGCTAGGTCCTTTTCCCATCCAGCGGGAGACTGCTGCCACAGACCCAGCAAAGGAACTCTTCCCTTCCCCAGGTAAGCCCACTGCAGGGGCTTTCCCCGACGCCCCGTCTCACAGCCAAGTGAGCTTGTGAACACGGAGACGGCTGAGGATCCGAGACAAGGAGCTCGCTCGCTCGGTTTTTCCCGGGGCCGTGTTTGCCATTTGCGGGAATAAATGAAGCATCGGTAATCTCCATAAAAGAGCTTTCACGCTTCATTCTCTGAAACTAAGTTGGGGCTTAGACGGAAGGAAAAAAGGGACTTTTAATTTAAAGTAATGATCATCAACACTCTGGCTCTAGAGGGTCTCTAGGGGAGAAGGGGGTCCCCCACCCCACCCCGGGAAGCTGGAGGGAGGACCGCCTAGCGCCTCGCCAGGCAGGTCTTGAATTGCTTGGATTGGTGGGCCAAATCCAAATGCGGGCAGCTCTCCTAGGAGGAGGGCGGTGGTACAAACAACTCTCCCTGGGGTAACAGGGGGTGCGGGAGCCTAGGGAGGAAGTGATCGAGAGTTGTCGTCCCGGAGAAAAGCAAATGAGCAGATTCGATGGAGACGTCCGCCTCGCCCAGGCCGCGGCTGGGAGCAGCGTCTTCTTCCCTCGCACGCAGGAACGTCAGCTGTCAGCCGTGGTGGTGCCTTCCCTGGCCCCGGACATCCCTGCTTACTTTCACTTGGTGGCTGCTTCTGTTTGGGGCCGAAGTTTGCACGCGGAGTGCACAACACACAGGGCCTCCTTTCCCCACACCGCACCCCCAGGTCCTGCGGGGTCGGAGAGCCCCAAAAGTTTTATCCCCCAAACGGCACTTCGTTTACTTTAGTTGAATGAAACTGGCCTGGGGAGACTGTATCCTTCAAATTCTCTCCTCCGCCAACACTCACCCAGCACCTTGGGCCCCTCACTTCCCTGCCATTGCCAAACCACCCCACACTAGATATGCACCGCCAATGAGCTCGGCCCTGTGAGGGCATTTCAGACAATAGATAAGGCACTCGAGGCCTGATGAAGGTGGAACTGGGTCCAACTGTCCTCTCTGGGGTATCAACATCCCGAGTCCCCCTGGCTTCCGCCTAATGAGGAGGAGACGCCACTGGGTCGGAGCCCGAAGTGAGGTGGCCCGCGGTGAAGGCCGGAGCTCACTCTGCAGGGGCGGGGCGGCGGGCGTGGGAAATCGAGCAAAGAATCGAAGGACGCGTCCCAGCTAGGCCCAGGCCTCTCGCGCCCTCCTTCCCCGACCGCGCCCTTCTGGAAGCTCCGCAAGGCCTGGGCGGAGGCCCGCCCAGAGAAGACGCAGAGCGAGGGCAATTTGGCGCCGCTGGTTTTAAAGAAATTCCAAGTAAACAGTGAACCCGAGTGGGAAACCGCAGCTGTGCATAGGGAAGTGACTTGGCCAAATTATCTCCAGAAGAGGAGAGGGAAGGTGGGCAAATATTTGGGCCCTGAAGGTGCTAGCTTTACTGAGGGAAGAGGCAGCAGGGAATTGGGCTGCTACTTGCAACTTTTTCTCGGCCCTAAAAAGGATCCCGCGTGGGGGTTTTCGGAAGGCGCTCACCTAGTCCGGGAAAATTCAGCTGGCGGCCCTTCTGGGGTCAGGGCCGCCCCAAGCGCGCACGGCGGAGGCAGGCGCGGGAGCCCTCTGACGCCGGGGCCTTCAGGCGGGCCAAGGGCGCGCGCGGCGCTGAGCCGGCGGGTCCAGCCAGCGAGCGGAGCCGGCGAGGGTTTGGACTCCCCGTGGTGTGTGTGCGCGAGCGCGCCTCGTCTAACCGTTCGGGACAAGTTGAAGCAACAAAAATAAAGTCGGATCTCCCAGTCTGGAGGTCCACCCCTCCTCCTCCCTGGTTTGATCCCAGGCCCGGCTGCTCGGAGCCGCGGCGTGCGCAGCCAAGATTGCAAGCCGATGCGCGTTACTGCCAGAGGAAGGGCGCCGCCCCCACTCCCCTGCCACCAGTGGCCAGGACTTGGGAACCATCGAGTCAAGGAGGGGAGGGGTGACAGGAGAACATTGGGGGAGCAGCGTGGCGGCCTCCAAGGTCAGCGCTGGTCCCTCGCGCCGGCCGGGGGAGGGGGACAGGAAGGTCCGAACACGCCGGCCTCCCTCGGAGCAGCGGGGAGCGAACTTGAGAGCTGGGCCGGGTAAGGGAGGAGACGGAAGGCGGGGAGCCCCAGGGACGCCCGGGCACACCCGCAGCGGAGGCCGGAGAGATTGGCCGCAGGAGGGTGCCCTCCGGAGCGGAAAACGGAAACCTCGGAGCAGAGGACGTGGAGGAACTCAGGGGCTGGGAAGCCCATAGAAAATGACAGAAAGGAACGCGAACCCGGCCTAGACACAAATCGAAACTGCACAAAGAACAGTCGCTTGGGAGAACCCAGTGGGGCGGGGGAGAGGCTGCGGCAGGAGCGCGGGTCCCTGTCGCCTGCACGGAGGTCGGGCGCGAGGACATGGCCGGAGTGGCCCTTCCCTTCGCGTCTCCAACGAGCGGAGGCTCAGGAGCCGAGGCCCGAGCTGGGCGAACAGAATTGGGGTTTCGCGGTGCCTGGAGGGAAGGCGAGCCCCGGATGAGTTCCCATCTCGAACACCCCACTGGACAGAGGACTCGGGGCGATCAGGGCCTGGGGCCTGGGCCGCGCTGACCGGAAGTGCATCTGCGAGGGGCCCTGAGCTCAGGGCGCAGGCCGCTGCACCGGGCTGGAGCAAGGCCAAAGTCGGAGACGCCTGGCTGGGGCGGGCTGCTTCCGCCCGCACCCGCCTGGGTACAGGTGGGAGAATAAGGAAGGAGGCAGACACTGCTGACTGTGGAGGGCTGGGGTCCTTGAATGCGGAAAAGACGGAACCCCCAGGAACCTAATCTGAGACCTGGGTGGAGTGGGGTTCGAGAGCAGGAGTTCAGCCCTGATTTAGGAGCCTGGGGTGGGGGGGAGTGCAGGGTGGGGAGGTGGGAGTTGAGGACCACTCCTACTTGAGACTGCAAAAGACGGACACTAGCCCTGAACGCAAGCCTGTGCCTCTCCCTGCCATGTGCCAAGTGTCCGTATGGTGGAGACTTGATACTGCGAGGTGCCAGGGCCAATCAGTCTGGTAGTCTAACGATGCATTATTACAGTATAAGTTTTAATGTGGTTTGGTGTGACCTTGGCAAGAAGACCCTGGGCCTCAATTTTCTTATCTGTAAAATGGGGATGATACTATCCAACTCAAAGAAATGTATGAGGTTAAATGAGGTAAATTATGCTAAATAGCTAGCAGTGTGAGCTAGCAATAAATAATGATTATGTTATTACTAGTTTTAAATTTCTGCAAGTGTCCTCTTCTGAACTGTCTCCATCCTGTCCAATGGACAAGTCCTGCTCATGGAAGTGAAGGGGAGTGGACAGGGAGAGATCTGCTGTGGTGGTTTCTGGGACTTGCTTTGTTTTTTTCAGCATCTAATTACCTTCAGCTTGGAGACCTGGAGACTATTCCTGGTGGCTTCTCCCCAGCCCCGCCTGCCAAGCAGCAGCAGAACTTTGTCAGTCAGGTTTCCCATTGTGTGGGCTTTATCAGATGGCAGAACTGGGAGTCTTTCTGCCTGAGTTGGTTGGTCTCTGTCAGGGCCCTAGCCCACTCTTGCAGCCGTTGTGGCCAAATTTTAAATACTTGTGGGTCCCTCTCTTCTGGGGACTCCTTCCGTCTTGCCCGCAGGGGTATCCCTCCCCTCTGCGCTGTAATTGTATTCCTCTGGCCCCGCTGCAAGGTCTTCAGGCCTGGGGAGGATGAGCGGACCCCTGCTGGCGCTGCCAAACACTCTCCAGTGCGCTTGCGTGGTGGCAGGGGGCAGGGAGGAATTTGCCGTGGCTGTTTGTCCCTAAAAGCTTGCGGGAGTTTTACCCCATTCCCCAACAAAGTTGAGGAGGGGGGATGCTTGTGCTCACCACCTCCTCTACGCAACTCTCTTACCCACTTCTCCCATCCCACCCCCTCCCCACCTCCTTTCTACCCCACCTCCCTTCTACCACCCCACCTCCTTCCTATCACCAAGAGCCCAATGGGGAGTGATTGATACCAGTTCTCTTTTCAGGATAAGATGTGTGTGCCTACACACCCACAGTAAGTCCTTGCTTTTCTACAGACTCGCCTATACCTAGAGTCTTCCATCACCGTGGCCTGAAATCTTCGCAAAGCAACCCACTCTCATATCTGTGGGGAGAATTCCAGAGTTCCACCTCCAGAGTGACACCTCAGCCTGGAAAGACTGCATTGAGAAGCAAATCCAAGGAATAAATTGTAATGGCCCAGGATTTACCAAGCTCTCTGGGAAATCTGTTTTTAGAAACTTTGCCCCCTCCTGCCTGAGGCCTGCTGTTTCCCCAAGAGATGCACCTGGGAAGGTGCAGGGTACACTGTAAGGCCCGAGGGAGTTGTACCTGTGTGTCTTGTGTCTGAGCTTAGAGTCACCTGGATCCAGCTGCCTCCTGGGAGAGAGAGGGGGCTACCCCATCACTCCCCTGGCTGCCCTGATTCCCGTCTTCCTGGCCCCCACCCAATCAACCCACCCACCTCCATCCCAGTTCTCCCTGGTGGCCTCCATGGAAGAGGCAGGCAGGTATGTGTTGGGTACCAGTATGTGTATTCCTGGACCGTGCATGAGTGTGTGCCAGAAGCTTCTACACAGGCAATGTCCCTGTGCTCGCTGGGAACACACGTCCACACATCAGCCCATGTACATTTCTTTGTATATGCGCACATTTTCTACATGTGTGTGCACGTGTACACATGGATGAATGCATGCTTGTGCTCTTTGATGTGCAGAAGCATGCGCGCGTGTGCGGAGTGGCTGGCTGTGCAGTAACTCTACCCACTCGGTGGTGCAGTGGCAAGGACACTGGACTGCTAGGAAAGCTGGGGGTGGGGGGTGCTTCTCCCTTGCTGTGTGCTTTTGAATGAGGTACTTACTCTCTCAGGACTTCCCCCCCCACCCTCCCCCAACCCCCCCCACCCCTGCCTGTGAAATGAAACCTTTTTATTCCAGAATCCCTGAGGACCCCCTCCCAACAATGGGACTTCATTAAAAGACTGGCCTAAAGCATTTGGAGGAGGAATGGGGATTGGCAAAGTCCCCTTTCCACAAGTTGCCACAGGAGAGTAGCCCTCTCACCTGAGTTCAAATTGGGAGAAGAGCAGTCTGGGGGTGGGGGGGGCGTTCAGAGGGATGGAGCAATACTCTGCCACCTCCCCCAGAGGGAATACTCCATCGGGAACCCACCCTGAGGTGAGGCAAGGCTAAGGGAGGGCTGCTGCCCTGCCTCCCTGCCCCTCCCCGCCCCCTGCCCATGTCTGAGCATAGTGGAAGGCAGCTTCTATTGCCAGATGAATAGGGTTTTCTCCAACACAAAAAGGAAAATCTAGGCTAACCACTGAAGAGCTGATGACCCCTCTAGAGAACCACCTTCATCCAGGGTAAGGAGTCTGGCCAGAGCCTCTCCACCCCTGGCCGTGGCCTTTGGCCTCTAGGAGTCAGCCAAGGCTCAGCCCTGCCCATGCAAGTAGGCCTTTTACTGAGGGCATTGGATGGGGGAGTTGGGGTAGAGGGAGACCGGGACACAGCGACCTCCCTGGTGAGATCATCTCTGGAAATCCTGAATAGGTCATGGGGCTGTGGGAGCCAGGTAAGGAGCAGGCTAGCAGGCCACTCCCTCTCTGTGCCCTGGGCAGCCCAGCCTAGGGGCCCTGAGAATTGGCCACACATGCACACACTCACAAACACCAAACTATTGGCAGCCATACACCCCAAACACACACTTTCACCTCCCAAGACTGAACAAATATACTTAATGCCACCCCTATACAAAGGCCCCTCACCGTACAACCCACAAACATAGAAGCTTACACACACATACCGCAGCCCCACACATCCCAATATCCCCTCCTCCATCTGCAGCCTCCCCCTGACCCTACTGAAGGAACAAGAATTTTGAGCAAGAAAACAGAGACCTTTGCCCTCAGAAAGAGCCAGGGATCAATACTGTTTGGACTCGGCTAGTGTGTATTTCCTTCTGGGCTGAGAAAGATTTAAGTTTATGGTTCAATCCGATCTTTTTTTTTTTAAAGGTAGAAAATGAGGAAGTTGGGATAGCACACTCAACTATTTATTTCGATGCAACCTCAGACTTTTTAATACACAGGCGACTCCCTAAGCCAGCCCCATAAATCAGAGAAATCAATGCTTGTTTATGATTATTATTACTTTCTTTTTTTAGAGGGGGAACAAGAAAGAGGTCTGACCAGAGTCCTCTTCCTCTCTCCTCAGCCCCAATCAGGAAGAAGGGGAAATGGGGATGAGGAAGTCAGGAAGGTAGGAAAGTCAGGGCCAGGGCTGGATTCCTGAGGTTGAGGCAGTTGTTAAGAGTAGAGATGACGTAGAAAAAGACACACAGCCACAGAGAAGGCATGGACCAAATATGTTAAGTCGTTTGAGCTTGAGTTTTCTCCACTGAACAAAGAAGAAAATTCTCTTCGCCCATAGGGGTTGGAATATAAAAGGAGATATGGGGAAGAAATCAAATTACATAATAATAACAGATCCATAAGCTTTATTAATACAATCTTAGGGAGGGGTCATCACCTCCTCCTTCTCCCCCAGGGTTGAGGGGAAGAGCTCTTGGCTTTGACCTCCTGAGAGTGGTGAAGAGGAGCCTTAAGGAACAGGATGGCTCCTGGCCTTTGCCCCTGCCCCAGCCTCTAGATCTGGTGGTCTCGAAGGGCTTAGGTACCCTAAGGGCCACCGTGATGAAAGGCAAAGAAAGGGTAGCCCCATTTCCAGGCACTCAAAGGATCAGGTTCTCTGTAGAGCATAGCGCCCCCAACACCACATCTGGAGGTGGCCAGGACCCTTCCTGATGTTCTGAGCTCTGTGGATGAGGGGAAGAGGACCCTGGGCTCCAAGTCTCAGACCCTCTAACCTGAAGCCCTGGAGAGCCTGAAGATCCTGAGCCCCCTTCCCCACCAAGAAAGGCAAAGGATGTACCTCCAACCACCAGAAAACCATTTTCGGGGGCCATCCGAAGGAAGGGCCACCCCTGGCCTCTGCTTCCAACTCTTCACTCAAGGAGTGGGTAAGCACCCATTATGTGCAAAGGTTAGCCTACACACCCCCAAGAAGGCGTGAAAGGGAGGAAAAGATTTACTGCAATAAAGTTGAAAACCCATGGCAATATCAAATACGCTCTCCAACTCCAGGCCATTGAACCTCAGGCTCCCAAACCCTTGAGCAGGGACTTGGAGCCTACTAGCTCTGTCACTTCCCAGGATATAGGCCCAAATCAGAGGGAAGTTTCTCAAGGAAAAAGGCAGAATGACCATTCTCACTTCTCACAAAATCAATCCTGCAAAAACAACAGGAAAGAAACTCAAGGGAAGAACACAGAAACAGAGTTCCCATGCATGCACCAGCCCCACAAACACACCTGCAGGCATTCTGGTGTGCAAACACTAATGGACACATGTACATACACCGCAAGCTCACAAACATCCAAGTGTGCATCTAATTACAGAGAAATGAACACCCAGTGAGCACAATACTCAGACATGCAGGGACACACGAAACCAGGTAGCTCCTCAGATGCACCTACATTTGCACGTGATCACATATGCACAGGAGTCTGCAAGGACACCTACATATCTAGCCACACACGGACAGGTACATACACATATTTCAGAAGACAGGAAGAAAGGAGGAAAGGAGGATTTACCATTAAAAAACAAATCCTGGACAAAAGGGACCTCCCTTTCCTCCTCCTAGTCCCTGAAGGTAGGGGGCCCAGTGCCTGCCCAGGAAGGGAAGGCCCCAGGGTCAGGGGCAAGAGTGCAGACATTTCCCTCTGGGAAGTCCACGTGCCCCGAGGGTTCAGAAGGCTTGTGTCTGTGCCTCCTCCCCCCTCAAGCAGGAAGCAAACCTTTGTTGGCATTCGGAGAGTGATCCCCCTTAGGTTTTGGGTCTGGGCGAGGCAGGCCTGTGCCCACGTGGGAATTCCGGCCCAAAAATGATCCCAGCAGCATCGCTTCCCAGCATCCAGGCCTCTTCTCCCTGGGCTATGCGGGACCAGGACATCCGGGCCAGGAGAGGCTCCAAGGGCCGCCCTCGACCTGCCGCTTCGGGAACGGAATCACTTCTCCGAACTAAGAGCGGTGAAGTCCCGGCGGCCTAGAGACCAGGCCCAGAGGCCCGGCCGAAGAGCCCCTCGCCCTCGTGGGCAGCTCAGCCCTGGAGGCAGCCCCTCACCTCTGCCGGCCTTGGGAAGGCCTTGCGCTTCTGGAGGGGAAAACCTCAAGCAAAACCCGCATGGGGTTGTGAGGGGAGGAAGGACAGAAAAGGGAAAGGTGCAGGCCGACGCAAGGAGCGGGGCAGGGTGAGCAGGAGGAGGGCAAAGCCAGGCTGGGCCTGGGCCGGCACAGGGAGCAGCCCGACGCCCTGGCAGTGCTTCCGAAGTCAGGACTGGGGTTTGTTGTTTTTTTTGTTTTGTTTTGTCTTTGGGCTCCTTTGGACGCCATCAGAGACCAGGAGTGGGCCTCCGGACCCTCCAGACCGGGACCTACCCGGCTCTGGGCCGCCTCTACCGCGGCGCGCTCGTCTTGCCCCCGGTATTCGTTGTGCGGTGATCGCAAGGCCGGGCCGGGCCGCCCGGGGCTCGCCGCCCGGTGTGTGCGTGATGCGCGCGGGGCCCTCGCGTGCCCTGCGCCCACGCCCTTCCCGAGCCCGCAAGGAGGAGGGCCGCCAACGGCTCGTGAGCACAGTGTACACTTTATTTCAGACTACAGGTTTCTGAACATAATAAAATCTTTGGCTTGTAGCGGCGGTTCAGTCTCGCAGTCTGTGGGGTCGTATTTCTCAACAAGTCTCCGGAAAACGAAAGGGGAGCAGGACAGACAGACCGACAGAAGGGGCTGGGGAGGCGGGGAAGAGGCGAAGGGCAGACACGCGAGGAAACACACTCTCACGCACACAAAGAAAAGTCCCAGAGAAACGAGGGCCAGCGATGCGGGGCGGGAGGCACCGGAGAAGCAACAACATTCAAAAGAAAAAAGGCAACGAAAACGAAACTGGGCCGGGGGCAGCGAGGCGGAGGTGGGGGATAAAATAATTATAATAATTATAATAATTATAACAATAATAATAAAGGAGATTAATAAAAAGTCCAGCAAATAGAGATCGCTACACATATTTCTTTTCCTTACCTGAAATTAAATATATACAAGGTCGTAAGCGGTTTGGCTAGATAGAGCTTTAAGGAGTTCGCAGTTTCGCCCCTTATACTGTGAATAGAGAATAGATCTTATTTTTCGATAGCACCTGTCCGAGTCTTTCTCCCTTTTTAAAAATGTTTCGTTCAAACGTGACTCTCCATTCTGAGAATCTCTCTCTCTCTTTTCCCTGTTGCTCCCTCCCTCCTGTGCGCGGATTCTTTCTCCCCCGGCGTGCGGCCGGCCGGGCGGCGGCGGCGGCGACGGCGATGCCAGGAGGAGGCGCGGGCGCGGCGGCCGGACCGCGCGGCCCCAGCCGGCGGGCGGCTACTCGCTCTCGTCTTTGTCCTGGACCGTGGTGGTGGAGTGGTTGTACAGTCCCTGCGCCATGAGGTGCAGCGCCAGGCCGTTCTTGATGCCCGTGGCTTTCTTGATCTTGGCACGTTTGTTCTGGAACCAGATCTTGATCTGGGACTCGTTGAGGCTGAGCTCCTGGGCCAGGGTCTGCCGCCGCTGCTCCGTGATGTAGCGGTTCGCCTGGAACTCCGCCTTGAGTCTCTGCAGCTGCTCGGCCGTGAACGCCGTCCGCGGCCGCTTGTCCTCCTTCTCGTTCTTCTTCTTCTTCAGCTTCCTGGTGCGCGGACCTGCAGCGGCGGAGAGGGCCGGGTGGGGGTGGGGACGGAGGGCAGAGGGGAGGGGGAGAGGGCAGAGGAAGCCGTGAGAATTGCAGAGCCGAGCGGGGATGGCGCCCCGCGCTTCCGGGGCGATAGCCGAGGCCCTGCTGCGCCCCTGCCTCCCTCCCGCCGACTAGCCCCGAGATCAGTCGCCTGGCTGCTGGGGTCGCCAACTTCTCTGGGGGGCCAGAAGGGCCGTGGAGAAAAACCGGCCGAGCTTGTCCGTGCATCCCACACCCCAATTCGCGGAACCAGAGAGCAGCGTGCCACGCTTAAATCCCATAATCCAAGATGGAGAGATATTTGGAGCCCCATCCGGTGGATCCCAGAGTTGGAGGTCAGGGGCCTGCTGTCTTCACAGCCCTGGAATAAAAAGAGGCTCAAGCCTGGGCCAGTGAAGACACCGGGCAGGACTGCCCTGAGGGAATGGCCAGCCTGCAAACTAATCCTCCCTTCCTCCTCAAGAAGCGCACCTACGCCCAGCACTTACGATGATAAGACCCCCTCTGCTTGTAGCTATTGACCCCAGAAAACAGGGGGATAGGGAGGGGACTGTGAGGGGCTTGCCTAGATCCAAAGTCTTTGGTGTATGTTCTCTGGGCTCTTCCTTTCTCTTTGGCCTAAAGGAAGCCCTTTTTAGGGTCCCAGGGAGACACTGACCACCCTCTTCTCTGAAGGCGGAACAAGGCTTTCACCCAGTTGCACACCTTACCCACATGACCCTGGTCTCCAGGGTTCTCTGCTTTGCCCCTTGGATGGTGCCAGTAAGAAAGAGAGGACCCTCCCCATTCCTCCACCTAGCCGTACAGGCAAGGTCTCCCTTCTCTCTCTTTCGAACACATAAGCTGCAGTTTCAGGATTGAAAAGTCCTGTATAACAAAAACAGGCCAGATCTGCTTCCCTTGCCCATCGATGACATTTGCAAGGAGACTCCATCGGTCCTCCCCCCATTCATGAGCAAAATACCGGCAGAGGGAGAGAGACAGAGGGACAATGTGGACAGAAATCGGTGCTTTGCCCCTAAGACGGATATGGGAAGAGGCCCCAGCAAATCTCCCCAAGAATGTGAAGATTCTCCCAAAACCTAGTGTGGGAAGAGAGCTGCTGTGGAGCCCAGCCCTGGAGAGAGGAGGGGGAAAGAGGAGACAGCCTTTAAAGCTGTTCCTCAGCCTCAAACCCAAGTTTTCCGGCATTTACTTGGGGGGCCTTTCGTGGTTATGGGAGCTTCCTGAGCCATGTTAAGTCCCTGTCTGGCCTTTTAATATCAGAAACTGTCTGGAAAGAAGGGTCTTCACCAGCATCTCCAAACCTAGCAACAGAGGGGCAAGCTGGGCTGCTTGGCTCGGCGGACAGGCCAGCGCCTGGGGTCACCAGCTGTCCTGTGACAAAAGAGTCCAGGCCTGGCTGACTGCAGCGACTCAGGTCTGGGCTGAGGTTCGTCTCCCTGAACTGCCCACGCAGGAGGAGCCCGTCCCCTGCCTCCCCTGGCACAGAAGAGGGAAAGCGGCCAAGAACAAAGGCAAGGCCCACTCCTAAGCGCCTTGCGGAGAGGACTGAGAGGTGGGGTGGGGAGGAAGGACGGCCTTGGTTTAGATTAATAATTAGCTGAGCGGGCAGAGATGGCCCAGGAAATGTGCACATCTCCGGAAAGGCCTCGCTGTGCGTTGTGTGTCCGGGATGTTGTGAGAGTGTTGTTGTGTATGTGTGTGCAGAGGCACGGACACTTGTAATAAAATCGTAGCCTCCTGGCCAGCCTGAGCCGCCCAGCCTGACAGCTCAATCACTCTATCCATCAGGCGAGTCAATCAAAGCAGCTTTTCGGAGGTTCAGGGAGCCCGACGTGTCAATAACGGGGCTCGAGATGGCGGGGGCTGATAGCGCGCATCGATCCGCGCCCGGCCGGCAACCGTGGGGAGGCTGGACACCAGCCGGAGTAGAGCGGCGCATGGCTACGCTGTGCCCGGCCTCCTACCGGACCCGGGTGTCCGAAACACCAATTGTAGGCCAGAACCCCTGCCGTCCTCCTCGCCGCGCCCACGGGCCTCTCTGGCGCTGCCGACCCGGGAGGCGGGCGGGCCCCAGCCTCCTCTCCTGGGGCCTAGGACTGTCCCAGCGCAGGTCTCTCGGCCTCGGGGTTTCCAAGCGCGAGGAACACGCGAGAAAAGGGCCGAAGGAAGTCGAGAAAAACAACCTACAGCTGGCAGAAATCTGCTAACTGGCAGATACAGGGAAGAAAGGAGTCAAAGAAGGAGAAGGGGCAGGGCCGGAGGGTGTGCGCGCCGCGCCACGGAGAAGCTGCCGAGGAGGCTGCCAATCATGCCCCGTGCCCCCGCGATCTGGCCCGAGCCTGACCGGTCTCCTCTCCACTCCCACTGTCTGTGAGCTCTGAGAGAACCAGGAGCCAGGGCCCTCTCGGCACCGACTGTTTTGGCAACCATCTTTCCCTGGATTCTACCCACCCGGGTCAGACTCCCTAGCTTACCCGGCCTGGGGAAGAGGCACGGCTATCAAAGGCTTTTTTCTCTCTTTCCGTGTGTCCTCCAATCTATCTCTCTGTAAATGAACTCGCCTCAGAAAATGTCGAGATGGTGTTTGTGTTTGTAAGAACACAAGGTGACGATTATTTCTCTGATCAGAGCCTGGCTCCATTTCGGCCTCCGCAGGACCTGGCTAGAGGGATTTCAGACCCAGACCGCTAGGCCCACCTTCCCGCCTGCTCTAAACACCTCTCTCCCTGGAAGAAAAATCAATGGCTGATTGTGTTTTTTCTAAGAATAATAAAGGTGTAAAACACAAAGAAGGCCCGAGGGGCTCGGAGTTCAACACCGAAGGAAGGATCGGGACTCGAGCTTCCCGAGCCAGGAGCTGTAGCCTCTCGAGTGGTGGCCACAGAGGCCAGGAGCGCAGGACTGGGGGCACACCCGGCTGTGACTGGGACGGGGGTCAGGAGGAAGCAGGCGTGAGAGAAGAGAGCACCCAAGGCCGGGTCTGCTCTCCCCAGCACAGCGGCGGCTGAGAGTTCTGGGGGCGTCCACGGGCCCGAAAGACATGGCACAGCCCGGGGTTGGGTACTCACCGGAGGACGGGCGATCCGAGTAGCGCGTGCAGTACACCCAGGCGGGCCATACGAGGGGCTGCTGCGAGTCAGTTTTGACCACGGGCCCGCCGTTGGCTGAGCCCATAAGCAGGATGGCGGGGTTGCCATGCTCCGGGTACTTGGCACCCTGCGCACTAGGGCTCCCCACGCCGCCTCCACTGCCGCCGCCGCTGTCCGAAGGCTTGGCCGCTGCCGCCGCCGCCGCCGCCGCCGCCACGGCCGCCGCGGCCGCCGCGGCCGCCGGGTTCCCGGCTTTAGACGCACCCGCACCGCCGCCGGCGGCTGGCGGAGAGCCGTCGGGTGGGCCACAGTTCACGTCCGGGGCGCACAGGAGCGAGGCGGCGCCCGGCGCCCGCGTGCCCAGCGGGTGGACAGGGTCTCTACCTGCGCCCGTCTGGCCTCTGTCACGCTCGACCCGGCCTCCTCCTGCGCCTCCTCCGGCCGCCGCTGCCACCAGGAGCTGCGGCGGCGGCTGCTCCTTTTTGCAGCCGAAGTCCGGCCTCAGGATGTTGTCGATGAAAAAGTTGGTGGTGCGGTGCAGCTGGGCCGCGGGCTGCGGCTGGTGAGCAGGCGCCGCGAGATGCTGCGGCGGCGGCGGCGGCGGGGGCGGGGGGTGCGGGGGGAGGTGCGGGTGGTGGGCCAGGGGCGGCAGGCAGGGCGCCGCGGGCGGCGAGGGGGGCGCGGGCTGCGGGGACACGGGCACGCTGTCTCCATCGCTGCCGCTGCTGCCGCTGGCGCCGGGGCTCAGGCTCAGGCTCAGGCTGCCCGGGGCCGCCGCCACCGCCGCCGCGCCGAGGCCCGAGTCGCGCTGACTTTTAGGTTCCGGCTGCTGTTCTTCCATGCTCGGCCGCCCCGCCGCCCCGGCCGCCGCGCCGGCCCCCGCCCCCCCCGCTTCGCTCCCCACCCCACTTTGCCAGCGGCCCGTGGGGGTGCGCGGAGGAAGGAGGCCGGCGAAGCCCCAGCGAAGGCACGGGGCGGGTGCAGGAAAAAAAACCCAGGCGTCTGGCCTGGATCGCTCGCTCTTATCGAGCAGATAGATCTCGCTGTCTCTCCCTCTCTCTAATTTGTAGACATCCAGATATGGAGACACTTGGCTATTTCTTTTTTTTCTTTCTGCAACCAGATTCAATGATTTGTTTTAAATGGGGAGTAAGCCACGGCCAAAAAGAAAACAAAAAGAAAAAGAAAAGAAAAAAAGCTCCAAGAAATTTTTTTTCTTAAAGGGAAAAAAATAGTCTTTAAAGTCTAGCCATCTTCCTAGGCAGTAGTGAGGGGTTTGACTTCCCCGAGTGTCACGCTAAGCTGTGCCCAGAGCGCGAGGCTGGCAGCGCCTTTAATCGCCTTTGCTTTTTTTGCAGGGAGAGCGCGTCTCCGCCAGCGCCGGGGCTGCCTTTTTTTTTTTTTTTTCAAATCTCTGACAGCTCGGATCTTTGCACAAACTCTCTCGCTTAAAAAAAAAATCACCCAGGCACACTTTTTGCCTTCAAACCGGAAGCACGTGAGTCAGGCCGCACGTGTGCGGGGCCAATGGCGAGCCAGGACTCGCGCTGACACCCGGGCCTCGGCCCAATGGGCGCGCGCGGGACTTTGCGGATAAATAATCCGGGGGCGGCGGCCGCTGGCGGAGAGGGGGCGCCGCGGCTAGGGCCCCGCGCGTCCGGCCCGCCCTCCCCCACCCGCGCCGAGCCCCTCCCCCTCTTTCAAGCCGGGACCGAGAAAGGGGCAAAGGAGACCAGGGAGGGGTGGATTTCGGGGTGTAGGCAAATAGAGAAGCAACTCCATAAACAACTTGTTGGAGAAATGCAGGATTATGGGTGCGTGCGCGCCGGGCACGGGGTCAGGAAGCAGGGGGGCCTCGGCTCTTTTACATCCCTGTGCCTAAGAAACTCAGGCTTTTATTTTCTCTCTTCTTGTTATGAAGGGTGAAATGTCCGTATGTGTGTGTGTGTGTGTGTGTGTGTGTGTGTGTGTGTGTCTGTGTGTGTGTGTGTGTCTGTGTGTGTGTAGGGAGAAGGGTGAGACGAAGAGGGTCAGAGATGTGAAAAAGACCAAGAGTTGGTTACTTTCAGAGAAGCAGTTTATTTTTTCATAAATAGCAAACTCCGGAGGCCAGCTGCGCCTAGCTAGCGTCTGTCTGTAGGTTTTGCAGTGCATGCCGGCCAGCTGCATTGCGTGTCCTTTCCGGAGTATCCGTACTCCTGTCCTACCCTGTCCGGACCTTCGACAACCCCCGGGAGCTGTCCTGGCGCCATGAAGCCAAGCCCAGAGGGCGCGAGAGAGCCCGAGCGCGGGTCGCGCCAGGCGCCTGTTCTTTCCCTGGCCGCTGGAGTCGAAGCCATCCCGGCATCGTGGAGTTGTCCTGGGCGGGCCCCCGGGCTAAGCAAGTCTGAGTGCCGATGTGCGCGAGGCACGGCTTTTGGGTTCAGGGCAACCTCCGGTTAGATTTTCCTGAGAAGTGAAATCAAACAAATGAAAGTACTGCACCCTAAGTGTTAGTCCTAGCCAGCTGACGATGTGGACGAGTTTACCCCGGTTGCCCAGATCTCTCTGGAATTGCTCCCGACTCCCTGGAGGCCTCTGGCTCTAACCCCGCATTTTCTTCCCAAGCTTTGGGGGAGCGCGGAGGCTCATGCCAATTCCACGCTCGCGGAGACCCGTCTCCATTCCGCTGGGCTCTTTTTCTCTGTTTCCTGGTCGAGGTACCCTAAAAGTTTTCCCGTCGCCAAGGATGGGGTGAGGGGAGGGGAGGCGCTGGACACCAGCAGGGTTTGTCTGCCCGGCTGTTTTGGAGGGCCAGGCTCAGACTGTCCTGAAGCCTGCGGTGCGGGAGAGTGGCTAGGAAAGCTTGGGCAACTTAGGCCTTCTTAGGGATGTTAGCTTGGAGCTCCAGAGAACCTGTTCTCCCTGTCCGCCATCCTCAACTGGGACGGCGGAGAAAGGGTCTCTGGGGATATTGTCTTACAGGACAATACAGAATAATCCCCCGTGCCCCGAAAAGTCACAGAGGGTTAGGAGGAAAATAAAACGAAAACCGCAAAAGGCCGAACCACCGCAGAAGCCGAAGTTTCTCCGAGGGGCTGGTGGAGAGCGAGAGTTCGGATTGCCCGCTTCATCTTCGGGTCAGCTGAGGGTCTTCTTATACCCGGGGCTCTCACAGATCCCGGTTAGACCTGCCCGGCGGCCTGGGGGCTGCCCGAACCATTTTCGGGAGCGCTGCGCTAAGCAGGCCCGCCGTGATGTCCTCAGCCCTCCCAAGCTGCCCCTCTAACCCCACCTTGGAGTCTACCGGGTCCTCTTCAGTTCTACACCCAAGGGCTCCCCGAAATCTCCCGGTGCCCCCACCTTTTCTCCCCAAAATGGGGGTGGGATTTTATTTATATTTAAGTTCGCAAAATTGAAATCTTTATCCCGCAAGCGAGCGTGGGTACTTAATTAAATTCTAATTAGGACACTATCAATATCCTATTTAGCCGCGTAGCTTTTGTGCGCCGCCGTCCCTTTCAGCGCCGTAAATAGGGTCTCGACGCCTTATCTCGCCTGCAGGAGACGCCTCGAGAAGGGCTGCGGAAGATAATTTATAGGTTTTAATTACTCTTCATTCCGCCTGATCAGCTTGGCGTTCATCACAGGCCTGTGAATAAAACCCTGGTCAAAAGCTCTGTCACATCGCGCTGGCAAGACGCTTAATCAAAGTGAGCGGCCCCGCGCGCCGCGCGGCCCGGCTCTTCCACGTAATTTCCAGCCAGCTGATAAAGCCAGCTGAATAATGCGGCGGCCCTTTGGAGACACCATTTACAGAAATGACTTTATTGACGGCTTAACGTCGGTAATTCATTTTACCTTTCATGTAGTGGAGCCCGGATTTGTTACAGTAATGGGATGATAAATGCACCCGCGGCCCACGAGCTCAGGCTGGATTAGGCGGCGCTCCGGCGCGCTGCCTGGTCCCCCCCACCTCCCCCAGTCCAGGCCTGCGCCCCCGATGCTCCGCACCCAGCACCGTCAGCTCTCCACGACCCCCACCCGGGCCCACGCCCTCTTCTCCGTCCTGAAAATGAACATACTATGCTAGCGGGTTGGTGTCCTAGCAAGCCTGGCAGTGAGGTGTGTGTGTGCTGAGAGTGAGCAAATGTTGGCCGAGATGGGTGTGTGAGGGGGTCCAGAGGACTCGAAGAGGGCTCAGGACTGGGCATGTGGGTGAGAAAGTACCGGCAGGGTGAGTTGTATGTGGGTAAAGGGGTTGCGTGTGAATGGAGCCGTGGGTGTGCACATCTGAATACATTTGTGTGGCTGTGTGTTTGGGGGTACTCTTTTCTGCCTTTGAGAATTAAGGAATTTCTTCCAACTTAATAGATATCCAGGTGGGGATGGCCAGCAGGTAGACTGACAGGAAGCAGGTGGGGAAATCTACAAGGAAGAGAATGGAGTCCCTTTCTCCAAACGCCCTCTGCTTCTGGGCTAGAGGTATGGAAGTTTGGAGGCACCCAGTGCCCCTTTCCATTGCCTTGAAGTTCTGAGTTGTGCAGTTTCCCCAGGGCAAGAGGCTCCACAGAAGGCCACTGACCTAGCCACATCTGTGTAATAGATCGGCCCCAAGCTTGTTTCCATACCCAGCCCACGTTCAAGTGGAGAATAAGGAAAAAGATGTTTTGTTTTAAATGCTGAAGAGGGGAGCCCCTATGGTTTGTTTCCCCACTCGAGGGAAGGAGGGGGCCCAAAGAGGCTTTCACTGGTGGTGGTGTGGGGGGTGGGGGAAGCAGGATAGAGACTCCAACCCTACTGCCTCTCTCCCAGTCCCAGACTACTTCCTCCATTTTCTGCATTCTCTGTGGCTAACAGGAACTTCTGTGGAGCAAAAGGCACCTGGCCAAACAGACAGGAAGTATGTTTGTGTGTTTAGGGGGTGCTAGAGAAGTCTGAGGGTCATATAGCAGAAGACTGATGAGTGCTTTTCAAGGTGAAGGCTGAGAAATTATACCTTTGTTTCTCCTCTTCCCATTCTTGCGAAAACCACTTATCAATTTGCAGAGTGGCCCATGGCTGTAGGGGCCAAACCCTGTATTTTTGTCTATTTGCTTGTGAATGTGAGAACCACAAAGAGAGTCTATAAAAACCCTGATTGTGTGTCTGTGTATTTGTGTGCATGGCAGGAGGCTCGTGTATGTACACTTCAGAGTATACACCCGATTCTGCCTCACCAGCCAGTTGGGCCTGGAGAAATGTGTTTGTGTGCGCTTGGGTGCATGCTGTTCCAAAAAAAGAGATCTCCCGCCAGCCTGCATCTCCGCAGAATTTTGGATCTCGTTTAGGCAGAGACAAATGTCATGGTCCTGCCTCTTTCCCCCTCTCTTTTGAGGATGGGTGTGAGGAGAATTGTGAAGGAAACCCTTGCAGCCTGGCCAGGCGTGTGCGCGATGGGCCGAGAGTGCGAGCGTGTTGCATGCACACGGTGGTAATCGCATTTCGAGTGTAGATCAGATGGCGGTGGGGCCTCGTGGCGCGGGACATGAATGAGTTGTCGCAACACAATAGCGTGCAGCCTTCCTACGGGGACTGGGTGACCAGCGGTTTTGTTGGGAGTGAATGCGAGGAGATTTCTGCTACAAGTGCTGCGGTATTATTATGAGCCAGAAGGTCAGACTATACATTGCAGGTCCCCAAAGCCTATAGACCTTGGGAAATGTGGGGCCTCGAGCCACGTCATTGTACCTGACAGTCCTTTCAATAGACTAATTCAATTAGCTCTCTTGGTTTTGGTCTTCATTTGGAGGCGATAATAATGTGGGGGGTGGGTGGGTGCAGGGGGATTCCTTGGGTATTGGTTAGGGATCCTAAGCAATTCTGCCCGAAGCTTGGAGTGGGACTGGGGGAGGTGGGGGAAGGGCAAAAACTGAGATGGGTGGGGGGATGCGTGGGAGGCAAACCATGGAAAATAGAATGCTCCGTTGACTCTCGAAATTGGGGCGGCAGCTTTGTTTGTAGATGACCCAGAAGACTGGGGGGGTGTGGATCGGGGGGAATTTCTTTTTTTTTTTTCCCCGTGTGCATGAAATACACCAGTAAATGTCCAGGTTCCTAGAAATTTGAAAGAAAGAAAGAAAAAGAAAAAGAAAGAAAAGAAAAGAAAGGAAGGAAAGAAAGAAAAAGAAAGAAAGAAAGAAAGAAAGAAAGAAAGAAAGAAAGAAAGAAAGAAAAAGAAAGAAAGAAAGAAAGAAAGAAAGAAAGAAAGAAAGAAAGAAAGAAAGAAAGAAAGAAAGAAAGAAAGAAAGAAAGAAAAAGAAAAAGAAGGAAGGAAGGAAAGAAAGAAAGGTACGTGCTGTTGGAGGTTGTCCCCTTTGGGGATTTCAATATTTGGATTTATGTCCCCACCATTCTGCCTTCCCACAGGGTTTTCTCCCTTTTATCCGAGGGAGCAGTTCAGGGCACGGACGTTTTTTGTTCTAGAAACGGTTTGGTTTTTTGTTTGGGGATTTTTTTTTCCCCTCTCAAGCTGAGAAAATTGAGCCCTTTCTTCACTTGACTGTGGGAAATGGGGGAAACATTTCAGTGGTTTCGTAAACTGCACCTGGTAGTCAGGATTCGGAAAGGGCTCCCCGGGCTCTGGTTTCCTTATTGAGCCCTGCGGACTGCCTTGCGGGGCCAGCGCCGGGCGTCCTGGACGCCAGCGCGCAAACACCCGACTGGTTGCGGCTGGCGGGTTGACGAGCCGGGTTAGGGCTGCGCAGGGGCGTTGGAGAGCGAAATGCAGGACCCCTAGGCTCCGACTACGGGGGAAAGTCTTCCACTTCTCCTCTGTATCCCCAAACCACTCTGGAGCTGTACCACACAGCTAGCCAGGCCCCTGGAGCCGAAGATTTTAGAGCTCACGGCTCCTAAAAGCAAGGCAACCACACACACTCTCACTATATTTTTTTCTTCACTTTAATCAGACATCCTGCTTTTCTCCTTACACCGAATTCCACCCAAATGCCAAAACTGAAACCCTAATGGTTTTTCCTCCCCCACAAAAATAATAAAACCCAGAGTAAATTCAGCGTCTACACTAGAATTTTCTTCTCTCCTTTATTTTGTTTTTCGTCCTTTCACCCCTCCCCCTCCCTAGGAGGTTCCCTTAAGCCCAGGCACCCTCAGGCCGAGGGGGCCCCTGGCCCACCCCAGTCCCCACCTGTCCAAGTGGCGGCTCCCACCTCGATCCTGCTCGGCGCGGGGTCGGAGTCCACACCGACTGGCCGTGTGCACGCCAGTGGGTACCAGTGTGGGAGCGAGTGAGGAGGGGCCAGCGCGGCTTCTGGGTTCTGCTGCCCCCTCGGCTCAGTCCATGCTCCCCGGGAGGTCCGGACCCAACTTTAAAGTTGGGGACAAAAAACAAAAAAACTCGAGAAAAGAAGAAAAACCACAGCATCCAAGTCCTTTGCATAGGAATACCCCTGCAGCTCCGAAAACCGCGTTCTTCCTGCTTGCCCCAGAGTAAACTGTCCTTCTCCTTCCCTTGACTCCCATAGGGGTGAGAGGTGTCCCTGGAATCTTCTCCCACTGACGCGGGAAAAAGAAGCAAAAGTCTGTGCACCCAGCTCTCGCTGCTCTGGCTCCTGGCCCGCGCCTTCCTGTCTCCCTCCACGCGGACCCCAGAGCGAGAGCCAGGCCGCGCCCCGCTTTCGTCCTTGGGGATGCAGCCTCCCGACCCTCATCCCGGAAAGGATGCGGGATATGCTCCCGGCTCTAGCCGAGGTCGGCGCTGCGGGAGGCTGCCGGGGAGGTGAGGAAGGGGAAAAGTTTAGCCAGGAAAGGGAGCGGGTGGGGAAGGGAAGTCTCAAGAGCCCCAAGTGGAGAGGGAAAGGGACAAGACCCCCACCCCCACCCCACCCCACCCCACCCCACCCCACCTCCTTCTTTCCTAGACTGGATCGCTTGCGGATGAGGTGGGAGGGGAGGGGTCACTGCAATGCCGAGGCCTTCCCGGGCCACCTTCCCTGTCCGCTTGCTCCTGCAGAAACAGGGGAGAGGGGCGAGTGTGCGCCGCGCGCGTGCGTGTTTGTACGTGACTCTGTGTGTGCAAGGCTCCAGGTGAGTGCGTGTGCCTGTGTGTCCGGGTGTGCATGGAAGGATTGTGTGCATTTTCTGTGTCCCGTTAATCCTCATGTGCTTGCACTATGTTCGTGTGTGCAAGTGCTGTGTGTGCATGGGCTCTGCACCGGTGTACGCGCCTGTGGGTGTCCATGCTTATAGAGTCTCCGTGTGTGCATTTTTGTGCGAGCTGGGAAGGAGAGAGCAACTCCCTTTACAGAAGGTTTGGAAGTGCTGCGTGTTAAGTCACAAGGACCAGAGGGCTCTGACCCCCAACCAACTGCTCACCTCCCATCCCTACCCTACACCCTCCCCCCCCACCCTAGACCGTCCCCGCCTCCCCGAAGTTCCCCTGTATTGGAACTATGCAAAGGCAGAGGAGGCATATGTTGTTTAAACGTAGATTAAAACAGCTACTGGTTTTCTCTTCCCCTCCAAGACCCACCTCTGCAGCTTGGAAGCCCTAAACCCTGACGGGGGGAGGTGGGCACCACGTGGCAAAGTCAAGATCAAAGGGACCTCAGGGAGCGCCTAGACCCAAAACCCACTCCACAGATGCTGCAACTGAACCCAGAGAAGGGAACGGACTAGATCAGAGTCCCCCAGAGGCCATCACTTGTCCCAGAGCTCGCCAATCCCAGTTCCAAGCCATGGGAGTTTGAGTTTTGTCCTGTGGTCTAAATCCCAGGTGAGAGCACAGGGATGAGATGAGGGATAGTGGTCTCCTTTCCCTGGCTGCCAACCCGTTCCATTCACCTCTGGGTTCACTCTCTCCCCAATATGTGTGTGTGGTGGTGGTGGTGGGGGGGTGATGGGGACCTAAGGCGGGATCTCTTGGGGTTGGGAATGCCGTGGGACGCGAGGGGAAGACACAGTCCCTCCTTTGGTGTCTCACCTCAGGCCCTTAGGGTCCCCCCGCCACGGGGTTAGCAACTTCCTCTTCGCCCCCACTTACCTTCAAAACTTTCCAGGCTTGAATGGTACTGTTAGGGATGGGGGGTCGGCTGGCCTCACTTCCTGCGGGGGAGGGGGGAATGGGGCGTGGTGGTAGAAAACCGATCCCAAAGCCATTCCATGCACGTCCTTCCCCTCCTGCGCCAAGGATGCCCGTCCCAAAATTGTTATGCAAAGGAGTCAAGTATGTGATCTTCTGGTGATCAAAGCGGCAAAGCCAAATATTAGAGGAGAAGAATGGATGAGCAGCTTAAGAAACCCATCTCGCAGACAATTATCGTCGCAATTGAAAAAGCGCCCTCTTCCCCTTATTCTCCCCCCACCCTCCAAATACAAAAGAAAAAATTAGGTGAAGGATAGGAGTTGGGGATGGTGGCTGAGAAAGGCGGCAGCTGAGTGTGCATGAATGAGCGGGTGCATGCACGAGTTTGTTTAGGGAAGATAATGCCCCCTAGGGGTGACCCTAGTGGGTCCTCGTGTTTTCTCTGGCCGAGCGGGCAGAGCCCCGCCCTCCGCACCCAATGCTCATTCACTCCTTAGGGCGTGAGGCCTCTCTGAGCCGCAAGGCTAGAATAGGGTTTATAGGTATTTTCTTTTCAAACCACTCAGCACCCAGCCTGAGCTCCCCTCGCTACACCCCTTGCTGTCCCCTTTCTCGGGGGAGGAACCCTAGGCCAGCGGTTAGGGCTAGGAGCAGGGTCGAAGAGGCGCTGGCGAATTCCCGGCCGGTTTTCCTGTGAGGAACGCGCCACCTGTCGGTGATTTTGGAGAACTGCACCCGTATGGTGCTCAAGGGAGAGGTTTGTGATTGAAGTCCCTGGATCGCAGGGGGAGAAATTTGGCCTCCTTCCTGAAGTCAGCCAACGCCGGACCGAGGAAAGACAACGGGATTCCGGGAAGGGATCTTTCTTGGGATCTCCTCGCCTCATGAGAGTCAAAGCTAGAGAGAAAAAAACCCACGGGGGGCTCTTTGCTCTGTGATTCGGAAAGCAGAAAATGCCTGAGACACAGTGGAATGGGCGCTGCGTTGAGAGTCAGGGACTGGGTTCCTTCGCCCCCTCTGTCTGCCATGTGACCTTGAGCAGGCCCCTGGTTCTCTCTGAGCCTGTTTCTTTCTTCTAATCTGAGGGAATTAGATTAGATTGATCCCCTCTCTACTCTGACCTTGAATCTAGCATTGAATCTCAGCCGTAAATGTAGATACCTGTGTCTTATCTTCTTTCTATTTCTAGCTTTAAATAGATCCTGGACCTTTATATGCAATTTATAGCCTAATCTCTTATACGTATTTAATGTATAGTTGCTTTGATTATATCACTGTTTTCTCCGTTGTCCAAGGATTTCATTGGATGGGGGTGAGGATGTTTCTTGGCCAGAATTATCTTGGTAAGTGCCCATTTTATTAAAATCTTTTTTAAAAAAGAATCAACAAAACAAGAAAACTTTGTTCACTCTGCAGTGTGAACACGCTGGGGAGGACCCATGAGGTGGACCTGTGAGGAGGACCCGTGTCATGGGGCCAGTGAGAACATAATGGATGCTAATGTGGAAGGCTTAGGCGAGAAGACCAAGGCCCCAGATTTGGGTCAGTGTTAAAGAGAGGACCGAAGAAGAACCGAGGCCAGAAACAAAGCTGAGGCCACGGACACCCTGAGTCCACCTCCACCCCCGGGACTGGACTGGCCCCTAATCAGAGGCTCCCGCACGGACAGTGTCCAGAGAGCCGAAAAGGCAAAAGTTAAGACCAATCGCTCAAACCTCAAACCACTTCCCCTTGAACTCTCCGTGAAATTAATAAAGCGCGGAAACCGGAGGAGGGCAGGCGGCAATCTTTTGCTTGAGTTACCGGGAGATCGCGCATAACTTCCGCTTGGAGTTCCATGTTTGCGCAGCTGGAGGAAAGCGCGGGTTCCGTGCGCTCGGTCCTTTCCGCAAGGCCTGGCCCCCAAGCGTGGGGCAGCCGGGCCGACTTAGGCGGGTTGGGCAGCCCCAACCGGTCCGCGCCTGACGGAGCAGCAGACGGGTCCGCTAACCTAGTCTTCGGCTCCCGAAGCAGCTCCGCAGCTGAGCGGAGGTCCCGCATCCCTTCCCCTGGGAATAAGAAACTCCCCTGGCGACAATCAGAGGAGCTGCCACTTTGAACCCTGGACCCTTTGCTTTCCGAATGGAGAGGACGTTTCTGGTCTTTCCGTCTGTGAGTCCAGGAATCGTTCTGGGAGCGCCGGCTCCTCCTCGGAGGTGGTGAATTTCAGCGTCTTGACAACCCGCGCACAAGTGGGATTCAGGCTTGGGGTTAGTGTTCCTATTTAGAGATGGAAAAATCGAGGTCGGGAGGTCTGATCATTTGTCCTGTGACCGGCATTCTGAATGCAAACCGAGGCCTGAAGCCTTAGTTGCTGGCCTGGCCCTGACGTCCCGATGGTCTGTGTGGTTCAGGATTTTTCACCGCCTCTCTGGAGTTCCAGTCCCACCGGGGCAGGGGTTCGGCGATTCTGGTTCCTGGCGCCGCAGGACTCACACAGCTTGTGATGGCGCTTTCCCAGCCCCTCAGCCTTGACTCCTGGAATTCCGAACTTCATGCCTTCTGGTGTCCGTGTAGCGGTCCTGCGGTCAACCGCCTCCCCACGAAACCAGGTCGGCCTGGGAAATCGGGAGCTGCAGGCCTGGGCCTAGCACAGTCGGCACAGTGGGGTCTGTGGCGAGCCCGGCGTGGAAGCTGTGGGCTGAGCATGGTGGGCGCGTGGACATTGTCGCCGGCCAGACAAGGAAACAGCAGGGACTCTATCTATCCTGACAGTCGTTGTGACTCTCCCAGGCGGGCCACTGGAACCCTGACTTCAGGAATCAAGGTCAAGACCCCCCGGGGGCGAATGCGTTCCCAGGAGCTGACCAAGAGGTGGGAACCTTCCAGAGCCAACTGCAAAGTGGCCGGGGCTGGAGCCCACTAATGCCAGCTACAATTTACTCTGCTCCGACCAACTTCAGTGGGGGGACTCACATAGGAAAACGATCGGATTTATTTAAAACATTTCTCACATTTCACTCAGACCTTGTGGGTCTACAAAGGGGAGAGTGGTAGGGAAGAGAGAAAGAGACTAGGGGAGAGAGATGGGGAAAGGGAGGGAGAGGGGAAAGTTAGGGATAGAGAGAGAGAAGAGGGAGGGAGAGAGCAAGCGAGCGCAAGCGAGCCCTTCCTCCAAAAGGCAAGGGAAAGAAGATAGAGTAGATAACCAGTATTTATCGGGTGCTTGCTCTGGGCATGGCTCTCAGCTCTCCATCTGGGTTAGCTCATTCAATCTTTACTGTAATCTATTGGGGTATGTAATATCACCGTCTCCAGCTTACAAAGGAGGAAACTGAGGCACAGATAGTCATAAACTATAGTTTACGACTATCCCAAGAAAGATCCCTTCCCTGAATCCTCAAGGGCATGTCCCTAGCAAGCCAGAACTGGAGAACCCAATCTGTCCCCAGCTCTAGAGGAGAGGTGGGGACCAGTCGGCTCAGGGGCTTCTCGAAGTTGCCCTCCAGGCCCCAAGGAGGACGAGGATTCTAATTTCCCTCGCACAGACGCAAGGCCTCAGGGATCCCAAGCCCTGAAGTCAGCCGCGTTCTCGCCAGCCCCGCGAGTTTGGCTGCGGGGTCCGTCCAGTGAGCCCCCAGCCCATGCCTTGCACGCCGGCCCCAGTCCTGGACCGAGAACTGGAATCCCAAAGCCTTGGCCCGCTGTGGGGAGACGACCTTCGGCTTCCGTCGCAGTGAAGGGCCCCGCCCGAGAGCAGTGCGGAGGCCTCAGCCTCTCCTGGCTGGTATTGTCTGTGTTCTTTCTACGTGCTCCCAATCGCAGGGAGCGCAGAAAGCGCGGAGCATCGACTCGGCCTTGGTTGTCTGCACCAGGCGACGGGGACAGAAATGCTGGTCTGGGCAGGCCCGCAGGCCCCAGCTCCTGCCTCCAGGAGCCGGCTTCCAGGCTCAGTGGCTGGTCTAGGTGTCTACTAGGGGGTCGCCAAAGCCCAGACTTTTTCAGACTTGCTCCTGGGCAGCAGGCGAGGACCTGATTGGGATGTGCATGGAACTCTGGTCCCACAAAGACGACAAGTCTCTGAGCTTCCCCAGACTAGCGCTTCCACTGTCTTGGCAAGGATAAGAGAGGGACCCCAGGGACAGTTGAGGCCTGTGGCAAAACCTCGAGAACCCAGGGCTCCCCAACCATGCTGGGGCGGTCACCCCTCCAGATCGCTTTACTCCCAGGTCCTGGCAGTCCATCCATGGGTCGACACTAAGTTGTGTGGAGCACCTTTGACCAGGATGGGAGTGGGGACAAGGAAGGAAGGAGGGGACCTAGGACCAGCATTCCCAGGAGACATAAATCTCTCCACCCCAATCTTGACCCCAGGTCACCGGCTGGCCAACTTCTGGAAACATCACTGGCCCCCCAGAAGCCAGCAGCGGCACCCCCATCCCCAGCCTGGCGGAAGGACTTTCCGGACTAGAGAATGGAGGTGCCTGGCTTGGTTTAAGAAAGCACAGGTGTAAAGAAAAAAAGAAGAAGAAGAATGTAGCAGGAGGGGAAGAATGAAGGGGGGGAAATCGGAGGGGGAGAAGAACCATGAGAGACGATGGACTCTGAAAAACAAACTGAGGGTTCTAGAGGGGAGGGGGTTGGGAAGATGGGTTGGCCTGGTGATGGGTATTGAGGAGGGCACGTTCTGCATGGAGCACTGGGTGTTATGCACAAACAATGAATCATGGAACACTATATCTAAAACTAATGATGTAATGTATGGGGATTAACATAACAATAAAAAAATTTAAAAAAAAAAAAAAAAAAAAAGAAAGCACAGGTGTGCAGAGAGGGGCTAGCGTTACCCCTAGGGTGGTGGGAACCACAGCTAACCGCCAGAGATTTCAGTCCTCCTTCCTCACTTGGCCTTGGCTGCATCTACCCCGCTTTCACCTCCCCTGAGCTTTCACCTTTAACCAGGGGAGCAGAACCAGAGGTCTTGTACCAAAAAAAAAGTCTTATTTTCTCGGAAGTAGACAATAAGCCCTGGGGCTCTCATGGCCAGGAAAGAAGCCTCCATGCTGACAAGATGCAGACTTTGTTAGCCTGCACCACTCCTCCGTTTTCACAGACTGAATTAGAATTAGGATTTGTCAAATACTAAAAGGCTTCCTATCAGAGCTGCCTTAGGTTTGGGACTCACCACCTTGGGATTTTATAGTTACTTTAATGGAGAGGTTTGGAATGAAACTTAAGGGTGTCAGCAGTTTTGAATAAGAGTGAACTTGAACTTGACACAGGCTTTTTTTTTTTTTTTTTTTTTTTAAAGGTGTCCGGACCTTGAGTCAAAATACAAGAGATTCCATCCCCACCACACTCCTGGAGGTTCCAGGTACCTTGTTAGTGGGGCCCTGGGGACTGGGGGTGCAGAATTTGCAGGGAGCAGGGGGTGGTGATCTTGGCTGGGTCACCAGAGAGAATAAAAGCCAAGCGACTATGCAGCATCCCCTCTTCTTCATCAACCTTTAGCATTTCTCTTTTCCCCCTGTCAGTCTCCCAGCTATCAAGTGTGGACTCGACAGGAATGTTGCAAGGAAAAACTAATTAAATGGCAGTACAATGCTTTGAAAATATTAAGTGTCATGTAAATGCCTAATGCTAATAATAATCTTGATGGTGGTAATTATGTGCCAGGAAGCACATCCCAGACAGCCCAGCTCTGAGCCCAAATGTGCATGTCTAGGAGAATCCCAGGGAACGCCCATTCTTTCTGTGGTGGAGCCCAGCTCAGAATGGCCAGGTGGAAGATGGGAGCTCCAGGTCTCGCCCCCATCACCTAGGAGGCAAACCAGGGTTAACTTGGCGGCGGGAGTCCTTAAGTTACTGCGCTCTCTGACAGGGGAGCCCCCATCATCGCCTGTAAAGTGGGGAATTTGAGATTCCCGGGGAGTGGCCACCCCCAGGAGGCTCTGACAGGCTCCATCGTGCATTCATGTCAAGGTCTGACCTTTGTGAGCTGGGCACCTTCTGTTTTCCAGAGCTTGGTGAAGACATCGCTGCGGAGCCTTTAGGTAGATTGAAAGAGAAGAATGTTCTCTTAGGGACATGCATCTCTCACTCTCCTCTTTCTCTGAACTCTGGGTGGGAGGGGCATGGAGCTCTTGAATCTTCCCTTCAACATTTTTCTAGTTTGATGAAACACCAGGCCTTCCCAGGACTTACAGTTTCCTTATAAGGCAATTTTGCCACCACCCAACCCTCACCCCCATTTTCTCCCAACGGAAGCTTCCCGATACCACTACCACTGGCCTGGAGCTCTAGGGCCCTGATGTCTGCCAAAACCAGTGCGGGCTTTGAAGGCAGCAAATTATAGTGAGTCACGATGGAGGCTTTTGGGAATTTCCACCCCAGAAATCACTGGGTCTTTTAGGGGTTTTGTACAATCACCTAGATACTTTAATGACACTCCTCACCCTTGAACTTGCCCTAATTTCATTTCTTCGTGACTGGGAGAGTAGTTACAAATTTGGGTTCCACTAGCTGCCTTTTTTTGGTCTTCCTCAATTTAGTGTGAGGTTCAGCTTTTACTGCTATGTGATGACATACCCCTGCCCATTTGGGAAGTGTATGGCTGACTTTTTAAATTTATTATTCAAAAGAAGCAAATTCTTGTCTACATTTTTTTAGAGAGGGGCGCAGGGGCAGAGAGAGTGGGAGAGAGAGAACCTTAAGCAGCCTCCACGCCCAGCATGTGAACCTAACACGGGGCTCGATCTCACGCCCCTGAGATCAGGACCTGAGCCGAAATCGAGTCAGACGCTTAACTGACTGAGCCACCCAGGCGCCCCATCTTGTCTACATTTAAAAACAAAATGCTTTGTTTTAAGTTAGGCTTCAGTAACTCAAGAACACCTTACCTTTAAAAGTAACCCTTTGAACGTATCCTATAGAAACACACACACACACACACATATGCACAGTCGAAAGAAATTTTGTAGTTTGCATTTCGCTCTTTCCTGTCCAAATCCAGACTTCCCTTTTTTATTTCTTCTTTGTAATGAGAAACTTGGTGGCCCCGGCCCAGCCTCCTCACACATATTCTAGCTGAGAAATGGTGACGCATGGGGCACGCAGTTCAGGGCAGGCCGACTGACCTCAGGCCAGTGCTCCGTCTGCCCTGCAGACTGCCGGCCACTTCTTTGGATAAGGAGGAAACTTTGCATGCAAAATCCCTCTCGGTTCCCAAATGTGACCTTAGGAATGGACAGTTCCTGCAATTCAAAAATAGGATTCTCCCACTGACACCCCCAGGTTCTCAGGCAACCTCCAAGGCATTCGGGCACTTTCTAGGCGAGATGGTACAGTTACTGTCCAAGACAGTGGGACATGAACAGCAGTGCTCCTTCCCTAGCCCCTGGCTTATTTTCTGGGTTGAGGTGGCACCCCAGTAATCCCTGTCCAGGAGTGGGATCTTTGGCGTCTGAGAACCTTTCGGGAGGAGGGCAGAGTTAAGAAGCATACCATCACTTTTGTAACTTTTTAACAAGTTTGTTTTGTTGTTGTTGGTATGCTCAGCCCCGCCCGAGACTCCTGCTGCCTCATGAAGAATCTGTTTCCAAATCAGATAAATCACTACGGGAGACACACTCGATGTTGCAGATAAGTTTTTACAACAGCTGTGGAGTCAGCCTGTGTGTTTTTATGAAGATATTGTTCACCGAAAACATTCTGTCCTCCAGGAATTTCATAGCAAACATGTGTGTTTCACTTTTTGGCATTTGGGCTCCCCTTGGTTGGTGGTAGGGGAGTGTGGGGTGGAGCCCAGGAGACTGAGGGGGGCCCTGGCTCTAGATTACGGGGAAGAAGCAAGGAGAGGATGGGGCTCTGTAGCGAGAGACGAGGCTACCCAGAGCATGTAGCTTGGCCAGCTTTATTGGTGCTTTTCAACACACACACACACACACACAGGACTCCCAGTCTTTATCTGACATCTGGAATTCTATGCTGGGTGCTGTGCTTGCTGTGAGCTGTGGGTCCCCATGCATTTTAGTTAATAATTTTGGTTAACTTTAAAAACACTCTGCCCTGAGCAGGCCATTCAGGAAACGGGGCTTCTCTTCTGAGGTGGCAAGCCCTTCTCCCCCACCTCCTCATGGGCTGTCAACACAGTGCCAGACATTGAAAACCAGTCCCTCCAGAAATTCAGATGTTTCCACACTGTAGGCTGTTTGGCTCTGAGATTTGAAATGTTCAGCATTTTCTCCAGATAATAGCATGTTAGCAGGTCCTACAATAGCCTGGGAGTTTGGGTTTACCTTCCCCCTCCTATGGACAGGAGTCCACAGAGTAGAGTGGGTCAAAAGTCTGACCCACCAAACTGAAATGCTCCCCAAGCCTGCAGGGCCTGGGGTGGGAGTGGGGGTGGGGCAAAAGCTCCTGAAGACATTCTGTCCGGTGGACACTGCCCCAGCATGTCTAGATGAGATGCCCTGGCCCGGTGTGAGGGTCCAGGGTTGTGCAAGACCAGGGCTTGGAAAGAAAGCAGGCTAGCCTTCCTCCTGCACGTCTCCCAGGGAAGCTAGTTTGATGGGAAGCCTGGCAAATTCAGCTGTCCCCCGAACATTCTCAGTGTGGAGTCACGGCGGCTAATGGGGGTGGGGAGGTGGGAGAGGGTTACAAGGCTTTGAACTCTCTTTGTTATGACAAATCTCTGGTGGGCCAGAGAAACTTTTCCTCTGTTCTTTTAGTCTTTCCCATGGAGGGAGGATCGTGTGGCCCACATCCTTTTGTAAACTCATATCCCAGGTCTCTGGCCTGTGAGTGAAAAAGGAGAAGAGTGTGTCACATTTAGGGTTTAAAGGATATGAAGCTTAAAGGGAGCACATGATGGAATTTCAGGCATTATCCGGCAGGTGGCAAAAATTCTGGGCGAGTCCAGGCTGTCTCAGTGCTAGCTGATAAATCATCCTCGCACTTGGGGTGAATTCTCCTTGGTCCCAACATCCCTTCATTATATGTAAAGTGCTTCTCAGAGCTGGCGCACGTGACTTTGTGTCGGCTCTGCCCAGTAGTACCACTGAGCTCTGGAAATATGGCTGGTCCGACCTGAGATGTGCTGTCGAAGTAAGACACACACCAGGTCTCAAAGACTTAGCATGACAAAAAGAATATAAAGTATCCCATTAACTTCTAAAATATTGATTATGTGTTGACATAGTACTATTTTGAATATTGGGCTAAATAAAATATTATTACAATTCATATCATTTGTTTCTTTTTATTTTCTTTTAATGTGGCTATTAAAACATTTAAAATGATACACTCAACTGGCATATAGGGCTCGCATTTTATTTCTATCAGACAGTACTGGTCTAGGTAATCCTTTCCCTTCTGAAACTATTTTGAGGACTTGCTTGTTAGTTTCTTTTGTTAGCAAAGTGAATGGAGGCGGCTCAGAGCCTCAGCAAAATCCTTTCTGCTGATAGGAACTGAAGGGCAGGGGCGCGTGGGAACCCCAGTGGCTTGTCTATAAATACTGGCTTCTGGCGACATCATGTGGCCACATATGGGTACTACACCAGCCACAGGCTACATGCAAGTCCCCAGTCCCCTTCTGTAGTGACCCACACGGAATGAGCCAATAAATCAGAAATCCTAAACTTGGAGATGGATATCTTTCCCCCTTAATCTGTCCTCTTTTTACTCTCCACCTCCTTTCAGCTTGGCCACATCTGCAATATTGGGTCTGAAGTACTAACTCACTGGGGGGTTGCCTTCTTAACAGAGGGATGCTCAGCTGGAAGGTGGACATCCACGGCTGGCTACTTCACAAAAGATTCGAATAGTCTTAGGAAGGCCATTCAACCTCTCAGTCCCCTTTTCCCTCAAGTGCAAAATAAAAGGTGATAGCAGATGACCTCTAAACTCACTTCTGGCTCCCCAAATCCGTGAGTCTCAGGATGGATTTTGAGATATCAGGGGAAAGGCACCGAGTGCCTCACTGCTGGGGACCTACAAGAAAGGCGCAGGCTTGGGCCTAACTCAAGGTCAGGGGGGTGACCCAAACAGGGAGCTGACGTGACTGACAGTGATTTCTGAGGAGGTGAGAATGCTCATCGTAAGCACAACTGTTATCATTTGTGGAAATGAGTTCTTCACAGATACTCTCTCTTTGAATCCTCACAGCATGCCACGAATTAGGTATTATCATGTCAGTTTAAAAATGTTTATTAATATTATAATAATATACTATATGCGTGTACGCAAATGTGCAAATTTAAAATCATAATACTATGATGAATAGCTATGAACTACCCCTGAGAACTAGGCATCACTGCTGACTTTCTTCTATGCCTTTGTCCCCCTCCCCCATCTCGTTCCTCTGCTTCTGCCCCCAGTAATTATTATCCCCAATTCTCTGTTTTTCGTTTGTTTTCTTAAAAACTGGTTATTATTTTATATTGTTTCATTTTGCTGGCATTTGAGGTCCTATGGGACTTGTTTGTTCACGTTCTACTACTTGTCCAAGATTCACCCCTGTTACCTGTAACAGGATTAGTGTCATGGTCACAGTTGTATGAGACTTCATTATTGGAGTATACTTCAACTTACTTATCCATCCTCCTGTCAGTGGACATTTGGGTTGCTTCTAGTTCTTTCTGAGAGCATTCTCATTCATGTCTCTCCTATACATATGTAACAATGTCTCAAAAAGACCATAAAAAGATCAGGGAGGGGAGAGGTGAAGCGGAGAGGGTATTTTTTAGAGTGGTGAAACTATTTTTGAGTAAGCGGCAGAACTATTACTAATGAGTTTCACCGCCTCAAAGTGGGATACTGTGATGGATACACATTATGCATCTATCAAATCCACAGAACTTCACAGCACAAAGAATGAACCTTAATATATGTTGTGTTTAAAAAATCATTTAGAAGGATGGAGGCGCCTGGGTGGCTCAATCGGTTAAGTGTCCGATTCTTGATTTCAGCTTGGGTCATGATCTTAGGGTAGCGAGATCGAGCCCCGTGTTGGGCTCCCTGCTAGGCAGGGAGCCTGCTTAAGATTCCCTCTCTCTTCCTCTCCCTCTGCCCCTATAAACAAACAAACAAAAAATATTTAGGAGGACAGAGGATCCTGTGAAGGAAGCTGATGGTGAGGAGAGAATTTAAGTGTTTTGCAAATGAATGAACAACCCCCCAGTAGGGGATGGAGGAAAGGTGCCAACTCAAGCAACTTTGGAAATAAGTTAAGACTAAGGGCAAAGGGAAGTGCACGAAAGCACCATACTCTGGTTAGTAAAGTTGTTTCACGCGATAATTATTCTGATAGTGCTAAACACGTATGCTGGAATCGAACAATGGAATAAATGGATGGCAGTGGGTGGGAGACTAGTGTCTCATTGTTGGAGTGGGAATTTACAGATAATCAAGGGGAGGAAGCCAGAATGATCCAAGTGATAATGGGTCAGACTTGGAGACACTGGTATGATCTCATGTTTAGCTTAATATAAATTCAGATGGTGGTATGGGGATTAACATAACAATAAAAAATTTAAAAAAAAAAAAAAGTTGAAAATAGAAAAAAAAAAAAAATTCAGATGGTGATATACAGAAAGACATATAGGGATGTGTCTATATATGGGTTAGTACACACAGACATGTTTCCTGTTCCATCAGCTGAGAAAGCCCAGAAGCAGTGATACCCCCAATAACAATGAGCACACTGGCACCCACATCTAGGGTCCTAATACCATTCTCCTATTAAGGAACCAGGACTCCTTGGAGAAATGGCTGATTCTGGAACCCGGCAAGACATATACAAGATGAGCCTGGAGTCTTTTGGTGCTAGAAAGTAATGAAGTGCTCAAAGAATTTAAAAAACCTGCATTGATAGAGGTCTGTCAAAGGGATCCAGGAGCCAACGGAAAGAACCCCCAGTGGTAAATCTGGAACAATTTAAGTCACAAAATAAGGTAGTATTGGATCTTGAACCCAAAGTACAAAATAAATACTGATGAGTCCATACTGATACAAATGATTGAATAAATACATGAATAGGAGAAATGAGGCAAATCTCCCTTGCAGAAAAATTCCAAATAATTTCTATCCATATTTCACCCTCAAGGAATAAAATCATACATCCTCACCCTGTAAGTGTAGGCTCTCTTCAGTGACCTCCTTCCAAAGAGTGCAGCTCACAGGGGTGGGGGGTAAGGGGAAGAATCACTTGACAGTGGCAAAGCCTGAAAAACACTCCCTCAGCTAGGTGATCAAGGTCAGTATCAGCAGAGGTAAATCACGTTAGTATGTACCCTTGATAAAATGACGAAAATGGCCCTTTACCTCTCTGGTCTTCTTCCCTAAAGCCCATAAACCCAGTCTAGTCATGAGAAATACATCAAATAAATTCCTCCTGAGGGACATCCTACAAAATATTTGATTGGTACTCCTTAGAACTGTCAAGGTCATCAAAAACAAGGAAAGTCTGAGAAACTGCTACAGCCCAGAGGAGCTGAAGGAGCTATGACAAGCGAATGTGGTGTGGCATCCCAAATGAGATCCTGAAACAGAAGAAGACAATGACTAAAAGCTAAGAAAACGTGAATAAACCACGGACTGTAGTTTGTAACAATATATGACTATGTAACAAATGTACCAGGCTAATGTCAGATGTTAATAATAGGGGAAACTAGGTGAGGGGGCATGTGGGAACGCTCCGTACTGTTGTTGTTTTTTTAAATTTCCCTGTAAATTTAAAACAATTCTAAGAAATAAAGCTATTAAAAATGTTGTGGCTTAAAAAAAAGTGATAGACCAAAACAAAATAAGGCTTTAAAAATGTCTCTAGATCAGGGTTGGCAAACTTTATAAAAGGCCATTTAGGAAATATTTAGGCTTTGTGGGCCTTATGGTCTCTGTTGCAGCTCCTCAGCTCTGTTGTCTTAGAATAAGAACAGCCACAGGTGAGATGTGAACAGGTGAGTTGGTGGGGTTCCAACAATGAGATTTGATTTAGCAAAAACAAAACAGAGCCAAAATGGCCCATAAGCCACAGTTTGCTGACCCAGCTCTAGCATATATACTTAGAAACAGAATGCTACACCACACATATCCAAAGGCTCAACTCTTTTTCTAAGAGACTGCATCAAACAAACACCCATCAGAAACAAATTAACATACACGTTCCTATTCATTGATATCTTGTCCAGAGTTTAGCATATTTTCTAAAGTGGCACCTCACTACGTTCTTATTTTGTGTTTCCCTAATTCTAATGCACTTGTTTATTGTGGTCTCTCTTCTGAGAAATGCCTATTCATGCCTTTTGCTCATTTTCTGTTGTGTTGTCTTTTTTTTTTTTAATGTATTAGCAAGAGCTTTTTATATAGCCTGGATACTAATCTTTTACCAGTTACAGATGTTCCAAACATCTTCTCCCACCCACTTGTGATAAAGATTTTCATGGACAGGGGCACCTGGATGACTCAGTCAGTAGAGATTGCAACTCTTCATATCACAGTTGTGAGTTCAAGCCCCACGTTGGAGGTAGAGTTTACTTAAAAATAAAATCTTAAAAAAAAAAAAAGAAGACTTTAATGGACAGAAAGACCGTAAAGAGGGCTCCTGACGACAGCAAGCTTGCAGATCCATCAGAGTGACAGGACAGCAGCAGAGGGGATCTCTGAAGTTCACACCACGCCTCCTGCTGCTCAGATATTTGCTCACAGCTATTCTTAACAGGTTCTCAGGGAGCCAACAATCAGGTCTTCGCAAGGCTCCAGGGCCCCTTGAAGCAGTGGTTGGGAAATCTGATCCGATAAACAGATAAAAAATACTTCTGATTAGCACATTCAATGCAAACACAGTGATTGCACGTACAGTAATCTTCCAAACCATCAAGATAATTCTCAGACAAGTCTTCACTCATAAGGAGGCTCAGCATGTTCATTGTATATACTACCAATTTCCATGTTTTCATTGACAACAGTTAAGAACCACAACCTAGCTGGTCTGTATGTCTGCCAAGTCTAAAAACAAAGCATTGGAATGAACTGGCATTTAATATTTTTAAGGTATGTCTTTACATTTTTTTAATTGAAGTATAACTTAAATTCAGTAAGTTTATGAATCTGGAGTGTCCAGCTTCCTAAACATTTCGATCTGTATACACCTGTGCAACCCCCACCCACTGCTCATCATTCAACATTTCCCACCCCCAGAGGACTCCTTCATGCTCCTCAAAGTCACGTTCCCCTACAGAGGCGGCCACATTCTGACTTTAGTCACCACAGATATGTTTGGCCTCATTCTGAAATTCCTTTAAATTGAATTATATCACATGTGTTGTTGTTTTTTTTTTTTTTTTTTTTTTTGCATATAGCTTCTTTAGCACAACGTTACCTCTGTGAGAGTCGTCTGGGATATTACATGTGGCTGTAGTTTGCTTATTCCAACAGCTGTGTAAGAACACATTGTATGATATACCACAAATCATTTTACCACTGGTGGACATTTTGGGTGTTTCCAGTTTGGGGCTATTACAAATAAGACAGCTATGAACATCATTGGGCAGGCCTTTTAGTGCATCTGTGTGCACCCTAAGGTTGGTATGAAACCAGAAGTCAAATTTCTGCATTACAATAGGCATTGAATGTTCTTTTTTTCTTTCTTTTTAAAATCAGCGTTATTGAGGTCCAATTTACATGCAGTCAAACCCACAAATTTTAACTGTACAACATGATGAGTTTTGACAAATGTCCATGGTTGTGTACCCACCACTAACATCAAGATATAAAACAACAGTTCCTTCACTTCCCAAAAGTTCCCCATGTCCCTCTGCAATCACTTTCCCATTCTCAGCCCTGGCAACCACCCATCTGATTTCTGTCACTGTAATTTTGCCTTGTCTAGAATTTCCTATAAATGGAACCAAACGTTCTATTGTCTTTTGTGTCTCATTTCTTTCACTCAGCATAATTATTTTGAGGTTCACCTGTGTTATTACATATGTGCATAGTTCAATTCTTTTTATTTACAGAGTGATCCATATTTCATTGTGATAGACCACATTTTATTTTCCCATTTACCTCTTGATAGATATTTGGGATTTTTTTTCCTATATGGGGACTCTCGTTAATAAAGCCGCTATTAATATTTGCTACAGTTCTTTGCATAGAAATGTGTTTTAGTTTCTTTGGGATAAATACCTACAAGTAGGGTTATTGGGTCACATGGTAAGTATAATGTAACTTTATAGGAAATTGCCAAATTGTTTCCCAAGGTAGTTGTACCATTTTGCTTTCCCACCAGCAATGTATGAAAGTTTCAGTTCCTCCGTGTCCTCACCTACACTTGGTATTGTCAATCTTTTAAATTTAGCCAATTGTAGAAATGTATAGTGGTATCTCATTTTGGCTTTAATTATCTTGTCTTAGGCCTATAGACCATTTGGGTATCTTCTTGACTTAAGTGCTGTTCACATCTTTTACTCTTTTAAAAATTGAGTTGTCTTCTCATAAAGTTGTAAGAATTCTTTATGTATTCAAGATATAAGTCTTTTATCAATATGTACTTTGAGAATATTTTCTTCCAGGCTGTGGCTTGTCTTTTCATTTTCTTAATAGTGTCTTTGAAGAGCATAGATTGATTTTTTATTCTGCTCAAGTCCAATTTGTTACTCTCTTTCTTCTATAGTTTATGTAGTTTGTGTTTTATCTAAGAAATTCTTGCCTACCCCACGACCACAGAGTTGTCATATTTTCTTCTGTAACTGTCATAGTTTTAGCTATTACATTTAGGTCTATGATTCATTACAAGTTAAATCTTGTTTATACCATCAGATAAGAGTTGAAAAATACTTTTTTGCATATGGGATTCCATTTGGTCCAGCACATGTGTCGAAAAGCTTATCCTTTCCCCATTGAATTACCTTGGCCTCTTTGTCAAAAAATTATACATGTACATATATGATAGGGTTGTTGCAAGAATTGAATGAAATTTTGAAAGCACTAAGCATCTATAACTGGCACAATAAATATTTTCACATTAATAATCATTTAAATAATCATATAAATATTAATAATCATATAAATATTTTCACATTTATAATCATTTGTCACTATTAATTTATAATTTATTGTTGATTTAGTTAGCTTTCCTGTAAAAGAGATGCAATATTATGCACCTTGCAGAGTTTTGTGAGGATCTGGGGAGGAGTCATGTAAATAGAACTTTCTAACAATGCCTACATGTGGAAAGTTCTCAACAGTGTCCTTTCTCTTCTCTGTATGACAGCACCTACAAGTGAACACTCTTCTTGTTTAAGATTTATTTTTTTATTTGAGAGAGAGAGTGCACGCGAGTTGGGGAGAGGGGCAGAGAGAGAGAATCTGAAGCCAACTCCATGCTGAGCATGGAGCCCCATGTAGGGCTCAATCCCATGACCATTGAGACCATGACCTGAGCTGAAACCAAGAGTTGGATGCTTAACCCACTGAGCCAGGTGCCCCCAAGTAGACACTCTTTAAACAACAGCTGTGGGGCGCCTGGGTGGCTCAGTCGTTAAGCGTCTGCCTTTGGCTCAGGTCATGATTCCAGGGTCCTGGGATCGAGCCGCGTGTCGGGCTCCCTGCTCAGCGGGAAGCCTGCTTCTCCCTCTCCCACTCCCCCTGCTTGTGTTCCTGCTTTCACTGTCTCTCTCTCTGTCAAATAAATAAATAAAATCTTTTTAAAAAAATAAACAACAGCTGTTATCATGTGCAACCCTGTAACCTGTCACAGGAGGAACAACACATGAAAGGATATTATAAAACTGTCAATGCTAGTATTTCATATGAAACAACAGGGAGTTATTTTCTGCCTTTTAGATTGGGCAAGATTAAAAAAAAAAGAAAGATGAAACCCAGTGTCGTTGAAGATGAGGGAGCATGAGCACTCTTTTATATTGTTGGTAATACTGCAAATTAGCCAAGATTTCCTGCAGGGCAGTCTGGCAATATAAAACAAGACTTGTTAAAGCATGCATGAATTGGGACCTAGTAACCCACTTTTTAAGAATTTCAGCCCAAGAAGATAATGAAGATTATGGGTTGAGAAAAGTGTGCAAAGATGTTCACTGTCATAATGTATATAATCAGAAAAACACGTAACTATCTAAACACCTGACACAAGTAAATCGCCGTACCTTTGTGCAATAATATACTAGACCCTTTCCTTAAAATGATGTAGTAGAAGAATGTTTCACAAGGTATTGAATGAAAAGGATAGATTACATACCAGAATTCATTTTTTCATTCCGCAAACATTTGTTGCCCAGCACTGGGTCAAGCACCGGTGCTACAGCAGAGAAGTAGATGGACGTGGTCTCTGTCTTTACGAGGCTTCCAGAAAGAAAAAAATGCAGTTATAGTACAGGGTGGTGAGTGCTGGGATAGGTGAGGGGAAGATGCTTAAGAAACACAGACAGCGGTTACTGGGTCAGAGTTCACCTGCATTCCCTGTTTACGCAGAGTAGGGGGTCCCACAGCAAGTGAGATCTCAATGGAGACCTGAAGGCTGGGTGGGGGCTAAGCAGAGGCAGATGTGGGGTTGGGGTGAGGAGATGGAAGAGGGTTCTAGGCAAAGGGAACCATGCTACCACAAGTTCCAGGAGAAAGCTTTAAAGCTAAGGAGTGAACTGATCAGATTCACACTGGAGAAGAACTCCTCTCCCGGTATGGTGAGTAGGTTGGAGGGGACCATGCTGGAAAGTTAGAAGAACAATTACGAGACTCTTGGGTAATTAATTCAGGGACAGTGGTGGGCCTCAGGTAGGGGACAGAGTGTGGTGTTGGAAAGAGTGGGTGGATTCAAGAGATATTTAGCAAGGATATTGGGCAGGACTCAATGTTTGATTGGATATGGGCAGTGGGAGGGGGCAGAAGGAGACACCAACCAGGCTTGACCCCCTGAATCAAGAATGATCCCACCCAGGGAACACAAGGGAAAGAAACTTTGGTGGGGAGAAGGGAGAAGGTGTTGGTTTCTACTTGAGTTCTTCTGTCTACACTCAGTAGACAGGTGGGGAGTAGTCTCTAGCTCAGGAGGGAGATCAAAACCGAAAGTAGCGGTTCAGGAGCAGCTCATCTCATATGGAGGAGGCAATCAGACACAAGAGAGAGTGAGAACACCTAGGCCAGTGTTTTTCAAACTGTAGATCTGAACCCATTAGTGGATTATAAAATCAATTTAGTGGAAGATGTCCAGCATTAAAAACAAAGAAATATGAGAAGAAAAATTTCAGAGTGCGTTCATAATTAAGGGTAAGCGTTGGTTTATGAAACTTTCATTTTAGATTATATATGAATAAAACTCTGCCGTAGGTGCTAAATGGATAAAAAAAATTTATTTTAAGATTTTACTTATTTATTTGAGAGAGAGCGCAAGCAGTGGGAGGGGCAGAGGGAGAAGCAGACTCTCCACTGAGCAGGGAGCTTGATGCAGGGCTCGATCCCAGGACTCCGGGATCATGACCTGAGCCAAAGGCAGACGCTTAACCGACTGAGCCACCCAGGCGCCCCGGATCAAAAATATTTTTAAATCAATAGCATAACAGGTGAGATCACGCTGTTGGGAGGTTAATGAAGTGATGCAGATGAGCCTACACAGTAGGCTGGACGTGAGTTCTGGGCCCCCAACAGCATGATGGAAATGTGCCCTGGGCCCAGCTGCAGCTTGCCTCCAAGCTGAGTGCAAACATACACAGAAGCTAGTCCACTGCAAGTATTGAAATCCATATTTGTGCCCCTTAGTAGGTTAGAGTAGGGAGGTTCAATTGGAAAAAAAAAAACTTCACAATGAGTTCCCAAATGAAGTCATCAACTAGTAAACAGGTATAAACATGGGAAGGCACCTGACTGCTGGATTTCATGTAAGCTCCTTTTTCACTATGAAGATTTTCTTTTAAAGATAGTGGAAGTGAAGTTGGTTTGATGGAGGCACAATCCCCCAGCAGGTGTTTCTTTGTCTCTGGAGTCAAGAAACATTACTCTTACGCTCAGTGATCCTTTGATCTCAACTCTCTAAAATTAACTCTTAGAGTGCATTATTTATGACATTATAAATCAATCATGGCAATATAAATCTTTAGGTTCTTGGAACCCAAAGCAGTAAACCTGCACGAACTGGGTAGAGGCTGACCATGTCAGGAAGCCTGGGAAGGAAGTTTGAAGTAGAATGAGGGGGAGCTGATGGGCACCAGATACATCATACCAAGATTGGCAGTGGTGGAGGACTTCCACGGTAGGCTGACCTGCCATTCTCAGCTCCCTGCATCTCAGACGTACCTCTTCTCTTTTGTCACAAGTTCCTCATCTTTAGTGTGTAAATGTCTCTTGGTAGCCAGGTTAATAATTAAGTCTCTGGACTGGCCCTCAGGTGACTGAGACACACCTATAACACCCTCATTAGTGCCTCCCTGTGACCGGTGGCCAGTGCTGAGACCTCCAGAACACTGACCGCCCTTTGAGGCTCTTGCAGGAGCAGGGACTCTGCCTCTGCTCTGAATGCCCTTGTTCAAGATCAGGGATAATGGAAAGGACTTACACAGACAAGAACGTGCAGTTTGCCCATCCAGCCGGCTGCTCTGCGAGGTGTTGCCCCTGGAGCCAAGAGGCCTCCTACAGGCTCTCCAGCCAACCTTGTGCCCACGTCCACTCCAAGAGGCCATGTCCCCACCTCCCGCACTCACATACTCCTGGAATCACTTTAAGCTGGGGAGAAACAGCCCTCACACATCTTCTTTCTCTGTTTCAGGCAGAAGCACCAGGCTGGTCCTTAAAGTTTCCCTGAGAGTGCCTGCAGTCCCTATTCACCTCTGGGAGCAGGTGCTCGATGCCTGAAGTTCTTCTAGGCGTCTCCTCACGCAGGCCTTCCCGTGGGCATTTCTGCAGGGGCAGGTCCAGAACTTCCATACTGGGGGTGCTAGGTATACTAGGTATGGCAATGGGAGGGCAGGGCCTTGACCTAGCAAAATGCTGTTTTTATTTAAAGTGCATGTGTTCGATCAGTACAAATGTAATTTTCTAGAGGTGTTCCCCCCCCTTGGATAGGATCAAGAACACAACTGTAGAGACAATATGATTGTTGTTATAACTGTTCTTGTAATTAGCACTTCTCCACAATCCCTTCTTTGTGATCATGAATCCAAAAAGGGCTTAGGAAACCATGTTTTTGCATAACTTGTTTGGCAGTAAATCCTTCCTAAATGAATGTGAAATCATTTATATTCTTTATTTCTCTGCCTTGTTTTGAATACTCATCCATTTAGTGTGTTTGCTTACAGGGTGCTGCCCCAGACCCCTTGGGGACCAGGTAAGACCTAGTATTGGGATGCCTGGGTGGCTCAGTCCATTAGGCGTCTGCCTTCAGCTCAGGTCATTAACCCGGGGTCCTGGGATCGAGTCCCGTATCAGGCTCCCTGCTCAGTGGGGAGCCTGCTTCTCCCTCTCCCTCCCCCTCTGCCCCTCCCACTGCTGTGCTCTCTCTCTCTCTGACAAATAAATGAAATCTTAAAAAAAAAAATCTAGTATTTATACCATTTACCTTCTTAAACCACTTCCTAAATTCTGAATTTCCAAATGCATCTGGCTCCCAGAATTTTGGATAAGGGATCATGGGCCCCATGACAAGAATGATGGTCAATGCTGTTGTTATTTACGAGCAGTGGGGGTGTGTCCCCTGCAGACCCCTAGTGGCCCCTCCCCCCCCCCACAACTGCTGTCCTGGGAATTGCTGCTTCTCAGACACCACTGTTCCCCAGCTGCTGGATAGACTGGGCCGGCTGCACTGGCTCCATCTTAGGACGACCGTTGCCAGTGCTCAAAGCTGGAGCCAGGACCAATTCCACGGGCAGGGACCCCTAGAGCTGTGCCAGTTTTCCCAGCCCACGTGCACGTGGTGGCTTTTCCCACTGGGTTGCAGGGTGTACTGCGGTTCCAGGCCCCAGGCAGAGCCGGGGAGACACCAGGGTGGCTGTCAGCACCCAGCAGGGATGAATCACAGGGAATCAGATAACAAGGAGATTATCTCTGGCACCTTCATGAGAGGTGCCATCAGCGAAAACTCACGGGAACCTGCTGATGCTTGCGAGCCGTCCCCCACCCCACGGGCCCCAGTGTGTCAAGCAGGCTGAGAAGGCAGGGCGCCAGAGTCTCTCCCGAGGAGTGTCTGGTTGGAAGCAGAAGCTTCTGTGACCCAGAGATGCCCGTGGGCGCCAGAAGGATAGGGCCATGCCCGTTTGCTGCTCTACCACGTTCCTGGGGCCTAGTATAGCACCTGGCATTCAGCTGGGGCTCGTGGCTTATGAGTTGAATGAATAAATGAATCTAAATGGCACTCACGGAACTCATCAGATGGAAGGAAGTCAGAAGCTCCCAGGGGGGCCGTAGTAGCTGTGGGAGCTTTAATGTGTCTACTGTGTACAGAGTCCTGCTAAGCATCAGGCCCTGCCCAGTGCAGACTTGATGACACCGCGTGAAGGAGCGATTTTTATCCCTATTTTATAGATGATGACTTGAGGCACAGAGAAGTGAAGAGTCTTTCTAAAGGTCACCCAGTGAGGAGCCCTCAAATCTCAGTCTGTCTGGCTCCAAAGTCTGTCATTTCTGTCCTGCTCGGCTGTTCAAGAACAACCATTTGTCCCTCACCTCACGGTAGGGCTGGACCAAGCTCTACTGCCTGCCATTCTTCATTTTCGGAGTAGAAGCTAGGACCTTGAAGAGAGACTCCAACAGCTTTCTCTTGGAGCGGGAAGCCAGGAGGCAAGGCTGGAGGAGATGCTGGAGGCGAATGGCAAGTTGGGGGGAGAGAGGGAGGAGCCGCCCTTTCCTGGGCATGGCTTCCCACCCCATTGTTCACCCTGCTTTCCAAGCACCCTTCACTCCTTCCAGATAGTCTGAATCACAGCTTCCCACAGCTTCCCTACACACTGGAGGCTTTCTCTCACCTGCATTTCTCATGGCCCAGCCCTGCCCTCCTGCCCCCTGTGTCCCTGGCTCAGTGGTCCACACAGATGAGCATCATTGCCCTCACAAGACGGGGAAAGCACAGTGCTCGGCCTTGTTTCCAGTTGAGCCCCAAGAAGCCATGTTTGTTACTCCTTCTCCCCATTTGGGAGGCACTTCTGAGGGCCAGGTTCTGTGTAATCTCCTCCTGTAAGGGGACCTGGATTTAGTGACTCACTTCTAGGGACTAGAAGGCTCAGTGTTTGACCTTGTTGCTCATTTGTGAGAGTCACCTCACTCTGGGATCCTGGAAAAGTTATCTTAGGGGTCTCATGGAAAACCATGAACCCGCTCCCAACACAAATGTACATTATGCTCAGCACATTTTTGAGAGGTTTGTGAGCCCCTTCCTAAAGCCCCATCTTGGAAACTTCCATATATGGTCCAAGGGAAAGGGTAAGTTTCCTGAAAGATTAATATCTTTTTTAAATAGCATTGAGAATTCACCATCCACTAAGTGGGACTCAAGTCCCAGTGCTGGTAAGAGCTGGACCAGGGTTTGAATGCAGCCTATCTGGTTCTAGACTGTTTCTATATTTGTTGTTTCTTATGCAATTTGTGGAGGTTTTTGTTGCTCGTTCTGCTTTGTCTTAGGTATATTCTACATGAAATGAAATGCACAGGTCTTAAGAATACAGTTTCATAAGTTTTGACAAATGCATATAGTGTGTAACTCTCACTCACATCAAGGTAAGCAACATCTCCTGCATCCCAGAAAGTTCCCTCATGCCCTCTTCACTCAGTCTCCTTCCTGCTCCCCCAACCCACACTGGGCAATCATTATTCTGACAGCTGTTGTCACAGATGAGTTTTGCTGCTTCTTGACCTAAATCATGTAAGTGGATTCGTCAATACAAATACTTCTGTGTCTGTCTCCTTTCACCCAGCATAATTTCCGTGTGACTCATTCATACTGCATCTATTTGAAATTTATTCCCTTTTATTACTGAATAGAAATGTACTGTTTGAATATACCATAGTTTGTTTCTTCATTGTCCTTTGATACATACACGGGTATTTTTATTTTTTTGGCTCTTCTGAATAAAGATGCTACAAATATTCTTGTCAAGTCTTTCATGGACACACATAGACTTATTCTTTCTTGGGTAAAGACCTAGGAATAAAATTGCTCAGTCGAAGGGTAGGTACATGTCTACATTTGTTAAAAACTTCCACACAGTTTTCTAAAGTGGTTGTATCACGTTCTCTTTGGTTTCACCTTCAATATTACATATGTTTCAAACCATCTCAAGTACTTTTTGGAAGTGCGTGGGTTTTAAATGAAGGGATGGATGGATGACCCAACAAACTGCTCACCCTCCGACCTAACATGGAGCCAACTGGAAGCCCTCAGCTCACTGGCCTCATCCTCCTGCCTTTCTCCAACTAGTGGCGCTCTGTTTGTGCAGCAAACCATGCCAAGCACCCCTGGGTTACCCCCCCTTAGCCCCTCCTGGGATTTCAACCACATACCTATTGCAGATGCTTTGGCAGCCAAGCTAACCCTAAAGAAACAAAATTCCAATCACCAGGGGAGGCAGGAGGGAGAGACCCAGGGGGTGGTAGAATGAAATAATTAGAGAAGATATGAGTGGAGAGGGTCTTGGATCTCTGGAAAAGGAAGAGAAATCAGGGTAGATCCTCAGGCTTACCTCCAGAGGTTTCAAATGTATTCTGTTTTCTGTGTGGAAAGAGCTAGAAGCCGCAGGTCCGATGGGCTGTGGGCCTGGGCACCCTGAAACCAGCAGGGTCACACCACCGTTATCAGCCCTTGTGAGCAAATGAAAAGAGGTAGCCTTTCTTTGTCTGGAGCAGAATGGGAGCTGGATCTCAGGTCTACTTGTCCTGTAAGCGGTGGCCCTGGGTGAGGTCCCTGGTCTGGCTGACATATCCTCTTGGTGGCAATCCCCAGAAGGAGCCACGATTGTCACTGACATGGGTGGTCTGTGCAGACAGCCCCACCCAAGACGTGGGTTGTATGTGGGCTGTGTTTCTCTAACCATGGTGTGGGGTCTGGGTCCTGTCCCCTTGTAGCCAGTGGAAACACTATAGTTCCCTTATGATTGATCCCAAACCACGAAGAATTGCCCAGATTCCTGGCAAGGGTTTAGGAAAGGAAGCTCACTGGCCTTCTTGCTAACACAATGCATGCAAGAAGAGTTTCAGAACCCCGATTTTTGCTTTTCATACGTCTGACATTAAAAAACAGAGTAAGGTGGCCTCTAATGTTAAACATCCGATATTTGGAAAACTATTTCAAAATGTTCATTATAACACAATGAGCACAGACTCTGGAGGTGGCCTGGTTGGTCCCATCATTACACAATGGTGTGACTGGCGGGTTCTTTCACTTCTCTGAACCTTGACGCTCTTGTCTTTCAATAAGGACAATACCTACTTTCTACAGTTGAGGTAAAGATTAAACAAGATACTGTATGTGAAACACGAGGCCCATCACAAGTGAATTGTTAATAGATCGGACATCTGAACAGCTGCTTCTTCCTTTGATCTAGATGCTCAGATAGAAGAGTCTTCAAAAGTTACAAATGAAAAGAAAGCAAGTGAACCAATGGTGCTTCTAGAAGATGTTGAAAGACCGAAGATGGGCCCAATGACCCCTTCCCTGGAAAAGGCTTCAGCCCAGCATCCCTGTGAGCAGCACTGAGCTGTTTGTCTCTTCAATAGGGTGACTCTGAAATAATGATGGTGGCCAGCACTGCTCCTAATTGAGTTTTAATTATAGCACTTCCAGGAAGAATGAAGTTAAACCTCTGTTCTCCTTGCATAATTAAATTTAGGTTAGCATATCTGGAGAATTCTTATCCCACACATGTACCACTTCTCCTTGTCTGAAGAGGGATTTCAAAATTGGACATTGTTGTTTAATGGATGAAGTTTAAGAATGACACATGGGCTTTGCTCCTCTTTAATTATGAATGGTTAATTGTAGAGAGAACCTAATTAGATTGCCACCAGAGGGAGATGTAGGTGGAGATGAGACGGATCTCTTCATTAGGTATGGTTCTAAGGAAAGAGGAGCCAATAGGAATTCTGTGGGACTCTGGGGGCTTCTAGGCAGGGCCCACTCTGCATGGAAGGGAGCTGCCTTGGTGGGCCTGTTGGGTGCCTTTGAGTACCTCTGTGCCAAACACTGTGCTGGCTCTGAAAGCAGCCCAAGGAAAGCAAAAGGCATGGTCCCATTGCTTGAGGTGCCTCCAGTGGGTCAAGGAGACAAAGTAAGCACGCCCAAGGCAGAGGAAAAGGAGAACTTCATGAAAGCCTACGCCATGATGTACTGATGACAAGTTCCCAACGGCTTGTGAGAAGTCAACTCACTGGGGATGGCAGGGACTTGCAGAAGGCTGTGTGGAACCCAAGTTCACAATTCAGCTCTCCCAAGTACAAGCTCTTGGACATAGGACTTAACCTATCTGTGGCCCAATTTTCACCTGTAAAATGGCACCCACCTCACAGAGCGATAGTGAGGAATGAAGGCAGCAAAATGCTGACCACGGGGCTTGGCATTTCTTTTGTGCTGATAAAAACAAAACAAAACAAACAAACAAACAAAAAAACCAACAGTAGCTGTTCTTATGACTACAGACTCTCCTGGTTCTGAGGATTATGAGATGAACACACCTAATCCTCATATGAACAGATGTTGTTTTCCTTTGAGGTTTAGAGGAAGGACCTATGACCTAAACTAGGGGTGAGCTTCATAGTACCTGTGCACGTGTATGGCGGATGCAGGACCCCATGGACAAAGTTTATGGAGGGGTGCTCCAGAAAACTGGGACTTGGGACTGATCTATCTCAGCTTTCTGAACCTCACACACCGTGGGTCCCTGGGGACGGCTGCTGATCTACTTGGACAGAGTCAGTCACCACCGCCCTCTGCCATTTTGCTAACAACTAGAATGTCTGTTAAATGAATAGTGAATTCATTGAGTAGCCCAGTGGTTTTCAACCAGGGATGATTTCTCCCCCCTTCTCCAAAGGACATGTGGCAACATGTGGGAACATTTTTGGTTGACATGACTGGAATTGGGCTGGGGTCGCTACTGGCTTCTAGTGGGCAGAGGCCAGGGATGTTGCTAAACTGCTTACAGTGCACAGGACAGCCCCCATCCCCCCATGACAAGAAACTGTCCAGCCCAAAATGTCAATAGAGTTGAGGTTGAGAAACCCTGGAGTAACCTATCCTGAATCCAGGGCAACAAGCCTGGGAGAGCAGTCTCTGACTCCCTGTCCAAGTGTGGCCTGAGGGATGTACCTCATAGACACCTGCTCCCAAGCAGCCCGCATTAGCAGACATCACCGGTTGTCCCACACCAGGAGTCCCTGCCTGTGGCTCTTCTCTTATAAATGGCCTCAGGGTAGCTGCCCACCGCATTGGTCATTAAACTGGCCAGGCTATGTGTTCTACAGTGTGGCCACCAGATGGCGATCTTGGGATGCTCTTTCCCAGGAGTTCTTGCACTTGAGTAGACCGGCTTCCCCAGAGGGCGGCGTTTGCTCCTGGTCAGTTATTCTAAGCACCTGGTCAGTTTCAGAAAGAGGGAATTTGCCAGGAAGGAGACGTAAACTGGAGAAAGGGTTCAATATCCCCTTCTTGCTTAGCAAGTCTGGGGCACAGACAGCCCTGATCCCACTTCAACCTCCCTGTGATTATCCTGAATAGTTACAGAGCTCCACTTTATAAAATATATATATTTTATATATAAAAAATATATTTTTAATATATTATATTATATTATATTATATTATATTATATTATATTATGTAAATATAAAATACATCCTGTCATCCTGGTCTGAAAGACAGATGGGAAACCGGGTGATAGGAAATGGGGAAGTGGGCAGGCAGAGGAGCTGGGTGGTGGGGGATGGCACATCCCTGGGGCCACAACTCGTGCCTGACGCTCTGCACACCTTCTGTCCTTTGACCATACCAGCACCTGCCCTGTTGGGCCATTTTAAAGGGATGCCGAGTAACCGGCCAAAGTCACACTGTGGATCCAAGTCCAGGCCTCTCCATGACCCCAAGGAGCCTCTTGCCATCAGTGTGGGAGAGTTCCTCATCTCTAAACCAGGCGAGTGGATTGACAGCTGGCTACACTGGGGTGGCTATGTAATTCATTGCCTAAAGCAGGATACTTTGATGAGTGAGGAGGGGCAATAACTGGACAGTAGCTGGGACAACAGGTGCAAACCCCACACAGGTGCAAACCCCTAGCTAAGTTATCTTTCCTCTAATACCCCAGGCTTCTGAGACTTAAGCAGGACTTTTTTTTTTTTTTTTCCAGCTTTTATGAATTTGGGAGATCATCCAGTGCAGCCCTAATTGAAGATCTGGGGGAAGGAGAGTAAGAAAACTAGAAAGGCTGGACCTTGGAGTACTGTCTGGGACCAAGGAGGCATGGTGTGCCTTACCTGTGATTCCAGGTCGGTGAAGATTCTGTGCATCTGGGGGAGACTGTGACCTATAAGAAGAGGAGTGCTTCTTTCCTAGTTTTTACCTGGACAGCTGCGGGTGTGTGGCGTTACTTCGATATGTGTGGGTAGTGTGTGTGTGCACCACCTCAATGATTGTGCTCCTGATTGTGAATGTGCCCTTATCAGTTTATTGCCTTACATCTGGCAATGCTTGTTTGCCCTGGAACTGAATCTTCTAAGTAGTTCTCCTTTGCCAACGGGCACGATGCTATGCTTTGCCAGTAGAGGGCGCTGGAGGTATGCTGCAGGAGGAAGGGGCTTGTCTTTCCCGTCCCCGTGCTGTTTCTTTCTTGCTCCTCCGTCCCCGTGCTGTTTCTTTCTTGCTCCTTCCTCCGGCAGGTCGTCCGTGGAGCCTTTTCCACCCCTGTGTGTGGCTTTCCGGTGAGTTCTGCAGGCAGTTTATTTGGCTTCCAGCGAGTTCAAGAACAACCCCTCAGGGCAGATTCCCAGAAGTTTCCTGGTGAATCTCACCAGTGCCCCAGCTAGCTTTCCAGAAAATTCAACAGTATTTCCTTCAGCAACTTCCTGGAAAGTTTTGTTGTCACCCCAGGGGTCCGTTTCCTGTTTGGCTGTCTCCATCTGTGTCAACCTCAGCAAACTGCACCATCCAGGAGGCCACAGTCCCACACTCTCCAACAAGCTCTGAGTCTCAGCGTGTGTGTGTGTGTGTGTGTGTGTGTGTGTGTGTGTGTGTTGGGGGCACGGGGAGGGGGTGCTCCCAAGTTTGTTTTTACCTGGGATACTCTGCCTTAGCCCTAAAGTAGGCCTGCTCCCTATATCTGCCAATCTGGATTCTTCAGAGTTCTCCTTACCCTTAGCAGTCAATGCCCTATTACTACATTTTGCTGTTAACTAGTTAATCATTTTTTACTTAACTTTTCCCGTTTAAAATCCTGTGTATTCTTGGTCTCTGGCCTCAACCAGAGAAAGTTCTTTGTCTTTCAGTATCTATCTGCTCTTGATATTCTTTTTGTGTTTGCCCTGTGTATCCATGGACTTGTTTATAGAAATACATCCAGAAATAAATTCTTTCATTCCAACAAGGGCAGGAGACATTCGTGAGTGTGCTGAGTGGTTTCAGATAAGTGACCCTGAAAAGTGCCTCCAAAAAGCAATTCTCCCTCTGCTTTCAAGTTCCCAGTATTTAAAACAGTGTTGATTACACCACTTGGTAATAATAAGTAGACAAGTCATCTCTCCTTTTAGGCCTCAGGATGGATCTCCTTTTGTAAAATGAGAGGGTAGGATAAGGTATTCTCTAACATACCTTCAGGCTGTGGAAGTCTTAAAGCCCGTGACTGAATGTATGTTCCAGAACCTTCTATACTTTCTCACCTTACACAGATATAGAATCTTCAGTCTGGCATTCAAGGTTAGCTTTCTTTTCTTTTTTATTTCCCCTAGTAAAAGCGTCATTACCAATAAATGTACAACCACCTTAGTGCCTATTATTGTTTTGTTGCCACAAATGTGTAGCCAAAGAAGATTGTTGTATTAGTCATTTACCTTTTAGTGAGAATAAGTGTAGAAAGATCATCTGATCTAATATTCAACCTTTGTAGAGGAGATGAAGGAGGCCAAGAATGATTAATTGACTTGCTCAGGGATGTGGGATTGGTTATGACAAAGCTAGGACTAGAACCCAGGTCGCCTGATGCCCAGTCGTTTCTTGAATTGTATTGCTCTTGTACCATCTTTTAAATCCCCTATCAGTTCTTTACTTGAGATCATGTTTGAATGGCAGTGGGAGGAGAAGTTACCATATTCCTAGGGTAACTAAGTGGGAGGTCATAATTTATAGGAGAAAAATACAACGAGATTCTGAATGGGAGGGTAAAGGAATTCTGAAGGCAAACTGCCTCTTGCTGATGATGAATGCAAAATGTCTTCATGCCATTTACTTAAACCAAAGTATTTTAAGGACATATTTATTTATTTATTTATTTATTTATTTATTTCAAAGATTTATTTATTTGAGAGAGAGAGAGCATGCATGCAAGCAGAGAAGGAGCAGAGAGAGAAAGAGAATCTCAAGCAGACTCCCTGCTGAACACGGAGCCCAACGCAGGGCTTGATCCCACACCCCTGAGGTCAGGACCCGAGCCGAAATCAAGAGTCAGACGCTTAACCAACTGAGCCACCCAGGCGCCCATTAAGGACACTTTTATTAAGGCTGAATCTCTCAAATATCTGATGGAGTAAGCAGGCTCTTCATTTATTTTTGCATAATCTAATCTAGTCGCTCTTAACTGGGGACAGATTTGTCCCCCAAAGGACATATGAAAATGCCTAGAGACATTTTTGATTGTCACACTTAATGGAGGGAATACTACTGGCATTTAGTGGGTAGAGGCCAGAGAAACTGCTAAACATCATAAAATGCACAGGACAGCCCCCCCCCACACACACCCATACAAAGAATTATCTGCTCTGAATGTCAGTAGTGCCAAGGTTGAGAAACTATGATCTAATCAAACATGTTTCTTAAAATCATAGAAGCACAGAGCTGATAGTAGCCATCCTAATGGACATGAGATAGTTTCTCATTGTGGTTTTGATTTATATTTCCATAATGATTAGTGATGTTGGGCATCTTTTCATGTGGATTTTTTTTGTTTTTGTTTTTTTTGGCATTTATGTATCTTTTTTTCAAGTCCTTTGTCCATTTTGTAATTAGGTCATTCTTTCTTTCGTTGACCTGTGGCTCTTTATATATTCTGGATATTAATTCCTTATCAGGTATATGATTTGTAAATAGTTTCTCCCATTCTGTAAGTTGTCTTTTTACTCAGTTAATTGTGTCCCTTGATTACACAGAAGTTTTTAATTTTGATGTAGTTCAGTTAATATATTTTTACTTTTGTTGCCCATGCTTTTGGCATCATATCCAAGAAATTATTGTTAAATTTAATATCATTACACTTTCCCTCTGTTTTCTCCTAAAAGTTTTATAGTTTTAACCCTTATGTTTAGGTCTTTGATCCATAATGAGTTAGGTATATGGTGTAAAGTAAGGGTCCAACTTCGTTCTTCTGCATGTGGATGTTCAGTTTCCCAGCGCCATTTATTGAAATGATGCTCCTTTCCCCATTGAATGATCATGACACCTTGTTGAAAATCATGACCCTACATGTGAGGGATTATTTCTGGGTTCTCTAGTCCATTCCATTGGTCTATATGTCTGTCTTTATGGTGATACAACAGTGTTTTGGTTACTGTAGTGTGTAATAAGTTTTGAAATCAGGAAGTGTGAGACCTCCAACTTTGTTATTTTTTCTTGCCTTAGCTATTTGAGGTTCCTTGAGACTCCATATGAATCCTAGGATGGAATTTTCCATTTCTGCCAAAAAATGCCATTAGGATCTTTTTAGGGATTGCACTGAATCTGTAGCCTGCTTTGGGTAGAATGGACATTTTAACAATATTGTCTTCCAATCCATGAACACAGAATGTCTCTCCATTTATTTGTTTCTTCTTCAATTTATTTGATCAATAAGTTATAGCTTTTAGTGTATGGATCTTTCCCCTCCTTGGTTATGTTTATTTGTAGTGTTTTATTCTCCTTTTTTTTGAATGCTATTATAAATGGAATTATTTTCTTAATTTCCTTTTCAGATTGTTCACCATTAATGTGTAGAAATGCAACTGATTTCTTGCATTTCCTGCAACTTTTCCCACAAAATTCATGTACTAGTTCTAACAGATTTTGTGTGTATGTATGGAATTTTTAGGATTTTCTACATATAAAATCACATCACCAGCAAACAGGAATAGTTCTGCTTCTTCTTCTATTTGAGTTCCTTTTATTTATTTTTTCTTGTCTAACTGCTTTGGCTACAACTTGCATTACTATGTTGAATAGAAGTGGCAAGTGGGCACCTCATCATCTTCCTGACCTCAGAGGAAAAGCTTTCAGTCTTTCACCATCTATATGATGTTAGCTGTGGGCTTTTCACAAATGGCCCACATATTATTATGTTGAGATAGTATCTTCTATTCCTAGTTTGTTGAGTGTTTTTATCATGATAGGTTGTTGAATGTTGTCAAATGCTTTTCCTGTATCAATTGAGATTAATCTTTTCTCTTTTTTCTTAGTCATTCTAGCTACAGGTTTGTCAATTTTCTTGATCTGTTCTAAGAATCGATTCTTGGTTTCCTTGATTTCCTCTATTGTTTTTCTGTTCTCTATTTCATTTATCTCTGCTTTAGTTTTTTTATTGTTTCCTTTCTTTTGCTAGCTTTGGGTTTAGTTTGTTCTTTTCCTAGGTTCTTAAGCTATGAAGTCAGGTTGCTGATTTTTGAGTTCTTTCTTTTTCATTTTTAAAATGTAAGCCAATATGGCTAGAAATTTCCCTCTGAGCACTGCTTTCACTGCATCTCATAAGTTTTAGTATATCATCTTTTAATTTTCATTTATTTTAAGATATTTTCTAACTTCACTTGTGATTTCTTCTTTGATCTATTGGTTGTTTAACATGGCCTCTGGAGGAAAAGATAATCTGAGACAATCAGATCTCCTCCCTGAGGATCTGGACTAAGAAATGTTTATAAAATGAGTCCATTACTAGTAGGAGTTAAGGCTGATAGACTATGATGTAGAGAGAAGCCAAGATAGACCACAGACAATCTAAAAGTTGTAATAGAGTAGGCACAAGAGAAATAGAGAAGTCAGAGAGAAGAGTATGTGGCTCAGGAGAGAAACCATGGGAACCACCAGTCCCTCAAGCAGCCAAAGTTGCTGGTAGCACTCTGTGAAATTTCTCTGTTCAGTTTGAAATAACTTGACAATAATCCCCTCTCCCTAAGGCAAATTAAGTGAATCTCTGGTTGTTGTGGCCAAAACATAGTGTACACTATGATCTCAATTAAAATGCATTTTTTTTTTAAATTACTTGGAGAAAAGCCTGGAAGAGAAAACACCAGGTTGTCTACAATGGGTATTTCTATGGTGGGAGTGTGACTAGTGATATTAATTTTCTTCCTATACACTATTCTGTGGTTTCTACATTTGGGAGAAAGACTAGATGTTCTAGATGTCACCTTTATAAACTGTTAACAAGAATGTAAACCCATCCATATACGGCACTCTTTGTCCTGCTTTTGGACACAAATGATCATTCTCCCTGTCTTCAAGGAATTTGTGACCAAGAATCAGCAGCCAAATCTGTTCAAAATGACTTGGGATGGCTTCTGGCAAGATGTTGTCACAGCATAGTTTTAAAATTTCTGGAAGTTCCTTATTAATAGAACTTGACAGCCAGGATAGCAAAATTTAAAATGCATCGACCATGTCTATAACAAAACTGAGTGAAAAGATATATCTTATGGGGGTTGCTGTAGGGGAGGGGGGTGCGGGGATGGGGTAACTGGGTGATGGACATTAAGGAGGGCACGGGATGTAATGGGTATTACATAAGACTGATGAATCATTGACCTCTACCTCTGAAACTAATAATACATTACATGCTAATTAATTGAATTTAAATTAAAAAATCTTCATTGGAAAAAAACCAAAAAACAAAAAAAAACTGAGTTGAAAAGATATGCTCACAAACCCTGAAGTATAAGTAGGTGGAGACAAGTCGGGGACAGCTACAAGACCGCTTTGATCAGCATCTATTCAGAATGAAGACAAAGGGCCTCTGACGGCCCTGAGGACAGAACTCCAGAATCACCAAGTCACTCCCAGGAAAACACAGTGGGCCAATCTGAGAATAGCAGCTGAGCCTGGAAGGGGGTTCTGCAGAATCCAATTTGTGGGTGAGCACACAGAGACCTCAGTAAGGTCTGAATGTATTGGAGTAGTGTGGGCGCAGGGAACTCATCAGAAGCGAGTAAGGTATGGCTTCCAGGAAAAAGCCCTCCCCTGAGGAGAAGCTGCTGAGGGAGGAATTCAAATTGAGCAAGAAAAGGACACTAGAAGCAAAGGAAACAAAAGTTCCAAGGGGAAGGAAGTAGAAGAGGCAGATATTGCAAAATAGAAAGGACATTTTTTATTCTTTCACAAAAATAACATGAGGGAAGCCAAAAAAAACTTACAAAGTAATTATAAGGAAAAAAAAAAACAGGAACAAAATAATGTCCCCTCAGAAAAGATGAAAGCTGTCTACAAGACATACCCACAAACCATGCAAACTATACGCTAATATTCCAAATAATTTTTAAAGTGGTAGAAAAGGGGCGCCTGGGTGGCTCAGTCGTTAAGCGTCTGCCTTCGGCTCAGGTCATGGTCCCAGGGTCCTGGGATCGAGCCCCGCGTGGGCTCCCTGCTCAGCGGGAAGCCTGCTTCTCCCTCTCCCACTCCCCCTGCTTGTGTTCCCTCTCTCGCTGTGTCTCTCTCTGTCAAATAAATAAATAAATAAAATCTTAAAAAACAAAAACAGGAAAGCTCAGAAATGAGGTCATTAAAGATAAAGATTTGGAAAGAGTAGTTAACATTCAGAAAAGAATTCAAAATACAGGAATAAATTATAAATGAATTAAAGTGAGCACCAGAGTGGCAAATGACAGTGGATAGCACCTTAGGACAAAAAGAATATAGAAAGTAGAAAATTTTAAATACGAAGAAGAAAATAAGAAAAAAAATTGTTTAGAGCATTCGAGAAAAAAAATTAAAGATACAGAAGATAATGGAAACAAAATCCAACCTATGTGTAAAAGGAGTTCATAGAGAAGACAAAAGCCACGGGACAGAACAAATACTATAATCTACAAATCAACAAACATTCTTCAAGGTAAGAAAACAAAACGATTTGAAACCATATATTGAAAGGCCACAGTACAAAACCTAGGAAAAGTGACCCAAAATGGCAACACTGAGACCTAGTCTAGAAAAACTACTGGATTTTAAAGGAAAAATAATCCATTGGGAATCCAGGAAACAAACAAACAAACAAACAAAAAAACAAAACAGTGCCTTTCATAAGGAAAAAAATCAGATTGTCATTGGACTTTTCGACATCAACACTGTAGGTTTCTATATTCAGCCAAACTGAGCTTTGAGTAAGAGACTAGAACCCATTGTTTTCACCATGTAGCAACAGGGATGATATTGTTCTCATGGTCCGTTTTTCAGGAATGTATTAGAAAGCAACGTTAAACAACTAAAATAGTTGCCTGCAGAGACATCAATGCAAGGATGTGTGGTATTAATATAAATGTATATTAAAATATATGTATACTCTGAATCTGAAGTAAATGATGCTAATGCGGGACACAGTGCAGTGTGTAATGACTCTGAGCTCTGACAATATAAATACAACTATTAAAAGGGGACGGGAAGAATATGTGAAAAATAGAATAAACTTGCTAATTGTCTTGGAGTTATTAAGTGAGAGTACAAAAATATTTCCATCCCCTAGATCAGTGCTGGAGGATAGAGAAAAGAAGGGGGAAAACACTGAACTAGACAATTTCAGTATTGTTTCTAGGGGGTAACCAACATAAAAGAAGTGATAAAAAAAGGAGGGGGGGGACTAGCAGTATTATATGAAGATATTAGTCAAATATAGTAACCTGTAGAACAAAAATGCCAACCATCCTAAAAACAAAAAAATATACTAACAAAAGAGAGCAAATAAAATAGACCACATAGTAAACCATTCTTAAGAAACTCACAAACACTCAATGAAACAGAGCTGAGGCCAGATATATGGGTCATAAGACTTCGGATTGTCTAATAAAGCAGCATCCAATGCCATGCTTTCTTAGAGAGATGCACTTAAAACAGAGAGGCTCAGAAAGGTTAAAAGCAGAAGTTGGGATGCTTTAAAATAGAACAGGTGACTATTATATCAAGAATTGCAAATCAAAGAAATTAAGAAATGCAATTTGATACCTAATAGAAATCATACCAGAATGCACCAAAAGAAATCCAGGACTATTTACTGTGTTAAAGTCTGCAATTCACAATGTGGATGAACGGCATTAATATCTATCTACATGCCCAGTTATACATCAACAGTGTTTATAAAGCACAAGCAACCAGAGATAAGAGGACTAGTAGACATATTACCAGGGGGATTTTAATATATCACTCTCAGTTAAGAAAGATCAAATGGACAAAAATTGGAAAGGATCATACAACATAATTAATAAGATAAATCTAAAGAAATATGTCAAACTCTGAGGCCTGACAAGAGGGAATACACATGTAACTTTCACAGTAATTGACCATGTCTTGGACCTCAAGGGAGACCTCCACATATCTGAAGAACAGATATCTTATAAAAACAACATTCTTCGATCATAATGCAGTAAAACTAGAAATTTATAATGAATCAAGATTTTTATGCCTGGAAATTTAAAAAGAAAAACAAAGTGCCCTTCAATAATTTTTGACTAAAAAGAGAAATACCAAACAAAGTTATAGAATGTCTTAAAAGTAATGAAAATGTCACCTATCAGAGTCTCTACAGTGTCTGCACAATAGATACTAGAGTTCTCTCTAAAATCAGGCAAAGCAGTTTTCACAAGGAAATTTACACTATTACATATCTCTATTGATGGAAATGAAAACATGAAAATAAACTGAAGACGAACTAAAAAACCTGGAAAAGGGGGAAAAAAATAAACCAAAATAAAGCAGAAGAAAGAATGACTGTATTTATCTTTTAAAAAAAGAAATCATTGTTAGAAGACAAGAGACCAGAAACAGCAGGATTTTAGAGATGCACACTGAACTGTTTTCGGATGGAGTGGTCTGTCCACATCTATCCTGGGCTGGAAAGTGGACGGGGAAATAGATGGAAGAAGGACCGGGTGTGGGATGTTACGTGGGGATCCCTTACAGTATTCTTTCACATTTACACATGCTGGATGATTTGTGTTATAAAAGCTAAGGAAAATTAAAATGAACTTGGATTAAAGGACTCCATGAATTACAAATATATAAAACATTAACAAATAATTATAAGGGTGAGTGTGTGAAAAGGAACTGGAAACAAGGACACATGTATTTAGATGAGAGAGCCAAGAAGAATGTGATTCTCCTCCAGGATCATCTGGTCAAGGTCATATAGTCTATTCACTTGCCTCTGTGCTGACAGAGGCTCGGTGATGATCCACTTCTTTGCACCTGTTCAGAAAAAGGACTGGCCACCACTGTGTATGACAGAAGACGCATGTGTGACAGCCTCCCTACTCTGGATCTAGAAAAGCACAGCATCCCCATTGGCCAAAGCTCCATTGTGACCTTGAGAGAACATCTGCCTGCCTCCCCTAATCTGTAAAATTATGGCATTGGGGTCTTTGATGGTTGAGGTTCTCTCCAGCGCTCACCTTCAACAATAGGATAAAGTGCAAATGCAGCAACCTGCTTTCTCCTTGCTAGCACCCCACTCCTGTTTTTTTAAAGATTTTATTTATTTATTTGACAGAGAGAGACACAGCGAGAGAGGGAACACAAGCAGGGGGAGTGGGAGAGGGAGAAGCAGGCTTCCCGCGGAGCAGGGAGCCCGACTCGGGGCTCGATTCCAAGACCCTGGGATCATGACCTGAGCTGAAGGCAGACACTTAATGACTGAGCTATCCAGGTGCCCCTAGTACCCCACTCCTGCTGACGTTTCTAGAAGTCCAATTTGGAGAAACCTTTACTTTCCAGAGCAGGGCTGCATCCTAGCATGTGACTGCAGGATGCCAAGTACCAAACCTTGGCTGACCATGCATCATAATGATGGGTCTGAAGCATCAAGAAAGCATTGGTCTCGGTTTAAGAAGAGATAGCTTATATTAACTGAGTAAAACAAAGGAAGTCTTGATAACCAGAAGGAGAGGTCTCAATCATTTGAAAAGCCCCCCAGTAGGGAACCCCCCGCCCGCCCCCAGTCTCCCATGATGCAGGATAAAAGGTGACTCCTCTCTGGGGATGAGCTTGGCCCCACTCATACATCTTTTGCTTGTTTCACTTTGATATCCTCAGTGACATTGGCACTTAGGTCTATGCAAAAATGTGAGAAAGGGACAATTTCATGTCTGAATGTCAGCTTAAAGCAAAAAGTTACACAACAGGGGCAGTCTGTATTTGAGAAATAATACCATCCTAATAAATGACACCATGGAGAGTGTGGCAACTCTGATTTCTAATGGAATCTGGAAGAGGGGCTCATTAGAGATTCAAGGCTTGTGGCTCAATTTAATTAAAATTTGAGCTAAGAGAGCTTGGAGGAACCAGCCCAACGAATGAGATTTAGGAGACGGAGGGGAGAAAGGGGCAGGATATTGACATGAATAAAAGAGACCTTAATTAAAGGATTAATGATGACAATAACAATAAAAATCGCTTCATCCTCACTTTGTGCTTGCAGTCAGACAAAGCGCTTCGTGAGTCAGCACCAGCCTGAGGCTGCCCTTGGCGACGCAGAGGGACCGTGCCGAAAATACCTGTTCCTTTGGAAGTTCTGCAGAATTGAACGTTTGAGGCCTGATTTGACTGAATCATCCCCCTGGTTTTTCAGTTCATGGGATCTGTATGGATTTACCTGTCTCGTTTAAGAGGAGAGCCCTTCTGGAAGCCTTAATGGTGATTAAGATGCCCCTAGCCCCAAACTAAGCTATAAAATAACTGCAAGAAGGTCCAACAAAATCCCCCTTGCCCCTAGGTGGCCACTTGAATTCTTTTGAGGGGAAAGATGGAAAATCAAGTGCTTTCAAGATAATTTTTTTTAAAGATTTTATTTATTTATTTATTTATTTATTTGAGAGAGAGCGAGTGTGCACACACAGTGCAAGCAGGGAGGAGGGGCAGAGGAGAGGGAGAAGCAGACTCCCCCGCTGAGCAGGGAGCCCAATACGGGACTCGATCCAGGACCCAGAGATCATGACCTGAGCTGAAGGCAGAGGCTTAACCGACTGAGCCACCCAGGCGCCCTCAAGATAATTTTTTTTTTGATCTGTGTTGCTTTTGACCAAGGCTGTGATCTGTCTGTCACTCAGCAATGGGTGAGCAGAGTGGAAATGATGGACACTGTAGCCGCCTTGTCCTGAATGTGTTCCTTTGGTTGCTCACTGTTGTCTCTTCTGGGTCTTGGAACCAAGTCCATAACAGGGAGGACTGAAAAACAAAGGCAGGCAGCCATTTATTATTCACCTGGAGCACATCACAATAACAATTTATACTTGTGTGATTCTTTCTCTGTACCCCCTGTTCATTGCTCAGTAGGCAGGATTTGTAGGAGCTCAGATGAAGAATAGAATTCGCCCAGATCTCAGTATATTATGACTCGTATCTTACCGAGTTCCCCAAATTAGGACTCTGTTTAAGGTGAACTTCATGCAGAGATTCCAGTTAAGATGATAAATAAAATTTCACAAGCATTTAAACCTACAGAATCAATTATGAATATCTTCTACGACTATACCTGTAAGTAAACTCTGCAGTGCTGGGTTTCATTTAGACCACCAATCCCTCTGCACACAGCAAGCTGGCAGTATTCACGGGCCGGAAGGGGCTTGAGCTGGCTCCCCTTGCTCCTCGGGTCTGTTGTCATTTGCAGACTTGACCCAGACGTCCAGGTGGGCAGACTCTGAGAGCTGGGTGGTGCCCGCATGCTGAATCCCTCTGCACCTGCACACCTCTGTTGTTCTTCATTTTCCCTTGTCCCTTCCTCCTTCTCTTCTTTCTCCTTCTTAGTCTCTTCTTCCTTCTCCTTTATCTTCTCCCTCCCTTCTCACATGCAGTGGAAATTAGTATGTGTTTCTCCTGTGGACTGCTTCTCACTGGAAGGGAAAGGCTGGTCTCAAAATTCATACCTGGAAACCCTAGCACCCAGCACTTCAGAGTGTGACCCTATTTGAAGACAGTGTCTTTAAATAGGTAACTAAGTTAAGGGTGCCTGGGTGGCTCAGTTGGTTAAGCATCTGCCTTCACCTCAGGTCAGGATCCCAGGGTCCCGGGATCGAGCCCTGAGTCGGGCTCCCTGTTCAGCGGGGAGTCTGCTTCTCCCTCTGCCCCTTCCCCCTGCTAGTGCTCTCTCTGTCAAATAAATAAATAAATCTTAAAAAAAAATAGATACTTAAGTTAAAATGAGGCCTTTGTGTGTGGGGGGGTGGAGTTCTAGATCCAAAGTGTCCTTATAAGAAGAGAACATTAGGGCAGAGACACACGTGCTTTTCCACCTGCCATCCTCAGCACATTCATTCCTCCCCTCAGCAGGGCAAAGCAGCGTCAGCAGCGCCAGCCATCACATCCTCTCCCAATAATATCCAGAGGTCAGAAGAGAGAATCTCTCTCCTCGAGAAAGAACATAACCTCTCTAGAACCTCTCCTTCCCCCCATGAAGTTTCCTGCAAGCCACCTTAGCCGGAACTGTGACACATGTCCACTAAACCGTCAAGGGAACAAGAATCAACATTGATTTGTTAGACTATGCAAACTCCATCCCTGGGGCCAGATGTGGGGCCCATCCTCCCCTGAAGCACGAGGCCACCTAGTAGTGTTTGCTAGAAAGGTGATCCTGGAAACTGTGTCTCCTATACCAGTCTTCCTCTCCAAGAGCTGGGGGAAAAGACTGATGGTGTTCAACCCTGACACTTGGTGGATAAGCACAGAGAGATTCAGAACTTCCTCCGACCCACCAGCAAATTCCCAGAAGAGAGGAGCTGTGTCTTTGGTCTGCTCCTCCCCATCAGAAGCAGTGCTATGGAGACAAGTCAGCACCACAGAGAACCTGAGGTCTCTCTCCAGGCAGGGTGGTATTAATATTGCTCACACGTGCAGATGCCGACATTAACCTCCCAGGTTCTCAGCCGGTGAGTGGTGCAAAGGCCCAAGACCCAGGACTTCTGCTTCTCGGTGCAATATCCATCCTTCCCCAGCTCCTGTTTGCACAGCAGCACTTGCTGATGGATTCATTAAAGTCTTGTTTACTACTCTCACTTTGGGAAATAAACTGACAGCTGAAATTATAACTAGATTTAAGACAAGGATGACAGACCTGGATTGGAACATATTAAGGGAAACTGGATGTTTGGGGACATCAGGAACACTCGGAATCTGATATCAGGAAAAACATCCCTATCATTGCATTAACTATTTCTCGGAGATCTGCAGCAGAGACAGAATTGGGGCCTGTGTCAGCCAAGAGGCCGACCTGGTGTGGTCATTCTGATCTCCTTAATCATCAGCATCCGAGCCAGGGAGTTTCTGATCTGAGAAGCACTTTCCCTGAAACATTAAAGACTTCTAAAGAGAGGGAGAGACGTCTTTTTGTGGGAGCAACTGTGTATGTGTGTATATTGCATGTGTGTGTGTGTGTGTGTGTGCATGTGTGAGCCATTTCCTCGCTGGCATTGGGCATGAGGAGCAAGGGTGCATGTCACCTCACCAGTTATCTTTCTAATACTGCAAACTCTACCCCTTATACAAAGTGAAGGTTTCCATTTCCTTCCCCCTCGGAATTCCCCAAACATACTTGATTTAGGGGACACTCTTCTAACTACGTTCCCATGAAACAAACCAGCACAGGAAGACCCAGGCCGACTCCTGGGGGATCTTGGTGCTGCCCCAGCATCTCAGCGGCTGCCCCTCAGTCATTGCTGGACTGCCCTGTTGGCTGCAAGGCAGCCAGGCCTTACTTCCTCCGACCAGCAGTGGGGAAAACCTGGGGAGACAGAGCTCACCTGTGGTCAGAAGGGTGAGGATTGCTCAGGGCAGAATTGGGGTGATGGCCAGAAGTGGGGGCACACCCTGGAGGGTGGGCTGCCTTGTGCCGTCCCCTTTGGACTGAGTTGGAGTTTCACTACCCCGTGGATATGACACTTGGGTTTGTCCAGGGCCATCACGGGGTCTCTGGGCCCGGGTCCTGTGGAGGATTGGCGGTCCAATGCTGGGGCGGATATGAATAGAAGCATTCATTCGTCTTTTTATTTATTTACTCAGCACAGCTACTGAGCATTATTCCGTGCTGGGCACTGAGCGAGGCTTGAGGATGCAGCTAAGAGGGAAGGAGAGTCTAGTTGGGGAGATATCCCATAAATAAGTAAATAAGCAACCAAGACAATTGCAGGCTGTGGTAAGAGCTCTGAATAAAATACCAGGTGGTTATGTGGAGGATACTCCCACTTCAGGTAAGGAGGGAAGTCAGAATATTTCTCTAAAGAAATACAGAGATTGGGACCTCAAGGTCAAGAACAGCTCAGTCATGCAAAGAGCTGGGAGAGCATCCCAGGGAGAGAGAACAGTGGTTGCAAAGGTCCTGGGGCAGGAACAAAGAGAAGCTTGTGCTTGGAGCTTGGTGAGATAGAGATGAGGAGTTGGTAGGAGGCGAGTCTGAGGGCTAGGGGCCCAGATCCAGCAAGGATTCGTAGGCCTTGCTAAGAAGTTTGGATTCTTATTTCAGAGCAATGAAAGTCCATGGAAGGTTCTTGAGCAGGAGAGTGACATGATGTGATCTACACTGTAAAAGAGCCCTCTGGTTACCTCATGAAGAACAGATTGAACCCTGTCTTCCTAACCTTGTTGGCGGTTGTCCCAGAGTCCTAGCCAGTGACTTGTTTTTACCTGTCTAGGCAAGTTCAGATGACCAGATAATTAGCAACATCCCACCTTCCCTTATTGTAAGAGGGAAGTGGTATGAGAATCCTCAGCCTCCCAGATACACAGTGGATTCTGGAACTCATGAAAATAAGAAGAAAGCAGATCAGCAGAGAAGGCAAGAGTCCTTGCTGCTTGTCCAGTCCTGCTGCAGGAGCTGTGTGGCTAGAGGGGACCCAGCCCAGTGCCACCCGATCGCTGTTACTTCAGTTACAAAACGGGCATGCTGACAGGTTATTTCTTGAACACCAAGGCTGGAAATCCCTTTGAAGTCTCTGGACCTGGTATCTGTAATGAAAGTGGATATCGGAATGTCCATCACCTTGGCGCCATTGGAGGTCAGGCTGCTCACCTCCTCAACTGATGATGCTCCAGACACACCAGAGCCCAGATACCCTATTCCTCCCCCAGAGAGCCTGTACCTAAATCCTCTTAGCATGGCATGATAAAGTTTTCTTTGGATCTCACCCCAGCATGTTTGAAGGGTATATCATCCAGGATGATTTCAGTCACAAGTAAAAAATTCCCTGGCCAACAGTGGCTTAAACTATTAGGATATCATTTTATTTTATTTTATTTTATTTTATTTTATTTTATTTTATTTTATTTATTTTATTTATTTGACAGAGAGAGAGCAGGAGAGCATAAGCAGGGGAGAGAGGCAAAGGGAGAGGGAGAAGCAGGCTCTCCACTGAGCAAGAAGCTTGATGCGGGACTCGATCCCAGGATGCTGGAATCATGACCTGAGCTGAAGGCAGTCGCTTAACCAACTAAGCCACCCAGACACCCCAACTAGTAGAATATCATTACTTCAATAACAACCATTCCTCAGGTAGAGTTGTTAAATCAGCAGCTTGATTATGATGGGGCTGTAGGTCTGTTTCTCTGGGATGTTCTTGATTTGTCCTCATGGTCACAAAATGGCTGTTGGAGCTTAAAGTACAGTGTCCATTCATTCATTCATTCAACAAATATTTATTAAGTGCTATGTGTGGGGCACATTTCTCAGTATTGAGGACACAACAATGAATAAAATTGACAGAAATTCCTGTTCTCAAGGAGCTTCCATTCTCATGGGTAAAGGGGAAATGAAGAATAAAATAAATAGGAAAATTACAAAGCAACATAGTATGTGCTATGGAGAAAAATAACAACAACAACAAAAAGAATAAGATAAAGGGGAAAGAAGAAAAAGATAAGGATATCTTTTTAAATGGTGAGAAGCTGATATTTGAGAACAGACTTAAAGAAGGTGAAAGAAGGAGCCAGTGAGGATCTAGAGGAAGAGTATTCTAGGTAGAGAGAACAGCAAGTGCAAAGGCCCTGAGGCAGGAGCATGCTCGGCATGTTCTAGGAAAGCAAGGAGGCCAGTGTGGCTGGAGAGGTGTGATGGAGGAGGAACCTCATAGGAGGTGAGGTCAGAATGAGAAAGGAGGCCAGGGATCCTTGAAAGGCCATGCCAGCATGCAAAAATACCAAGGAAAGAAAGATTTCTTCTAACACAACTCTTTTGTTCATCAGGAAGGAAAATATTTCCCTGCGTTCAGCCCCACCCCAACGACTTTTCCTTTCACCTTGCTGGTCAGAACTAGGTCTCATGTCCACCCCTAAACCAATCACTGATATGATTCATTCCCAGGGTCTGAGCTCACCTCCCCCCAAGCATGGTGCTGAACACAGTGACCTTCTGCCGGCGAGGGCAAAGGGGGAATGACAGGGAGGCAAGCAAAAGTGTCAGCCACCCAGAACCTTCCCATTCAAGCAGTTTGCTCTGTGACATCAGCAGCTGAGTCTGGTTCCAGACACGTGGTTCCTCTAGCAGGTTATTAACCCACAGGGCAGAGCATCAGGAAATAGTGGGGTCTTTCTGGATTTGAGGGGCTTCTCTAAGTATGAACTTTCAAAGTCTCACTTCTTCTGCTTCTCTCTCAGGTCTCTGGCCCACAAAATTCCTTTCCATTAAAACAAAAACAACTTTTAACTATGGAAATTTCAAGCATATTCAAAGTAGAGAGAATTGTATAACAGCCCCCCCTCCGGTACTCATCTCGCCTAGCCTCAACATTATAAATACACTGATCCAAACAAGCCAGTCCTGTTTCATCTAGAGCATGACCCACTCCCCCTGCCCAGCATCCATCCCATCAAAAAGCACCACTGAGCACACAAGTCCCTTTGAAGGTCTTCTGTGTTCTGAGGCCACCGCTGGGGGAGGGCCATGGAAGACGGTGACAGTCACCCAACCCAGGCAGAGCTTTGCCAAGCCTACAGCAGCCATGCTTCCCTCGGGGTCATCTGCACACCACCAGCTGAAGGACACCAAGCCTTCTCCTGAATCATCCTTGGTTCAGCTCTGAGAAGCTATGGATGTTCACAGAATCATCTGTAATTGGGGCACTTGGCCCATTAGGAATTTGGATGGACCAAAGCATAAGTCCTCGGCACTGCTCAGAAAAAGCAAACACGGGCAAGGCGAGATTTGACTTCTGCACAGTTAATTTAAACTCCTCTCTGAATATAAATCAGCTGCTTTAGTTCCGATCCACTCAGTCCTACCCAAGCCTTGTGCTGAATGATAAACACTGGGCTGCTGCCAGGAAGGATAAATCATGACAGGCAAAACGAATTGTTTCCTTCAGCTCAAGCGAAGCTCCTGGACAAGGGAAGGACACTGCTCTTTATGAAGAAACTCTGTGCAGCCGCAGTCCTCTGGGTATCAGCGTCTGCTTATTGGAGAGTGAAAAGCTAACTGGCCTGAAGTGTTTGAGGACCTGGAAGTGCCTGTAGGTGGAAGGGAAAACTAACCCAGAAACTCCTATGGAAGTTTCTGGGCAGCGGCACCATTCTAAGCCTTGTCTTTCTGAAGGACAGGGTTCTTGCTACAAAGGCTATAATTAGAGCAGGTGGGTGAGGGACAGGGTAGATTGTTCTGGCTCCTGGCTGCCTGGGGGGGTTTCACTGAAAGCCAGGGATGACCAGCTAAGCCGATGGGATATAGTAGGGGAAGGATGAGTGAATGGAATTGCAGCCTGCCTCTCCCTCCTAACTTCGGGGGCCATGTACACATCACTGCTGGGTCTGTCCGAGGGAGCTCCGAGGAATATGCCTATCCCAGCTTCTCCTGCTGAGCTAGGAGGTGTGGCCGAGAGCGCATCAGGACCAAAGTACCTTGTTTCTGTGTGAAGATGAAGGGAGTGCTTCTGAGGCAAGGCTCATAAAAGCCCAGGCATTTCCCCTAGAGATTCTCCTAGTCCCTGAGATTCCTACACCAGAGCTTCTCTTTGGAGTTGAGTCTTCAACGATCCTGATAAAATGCAGATCTATGAGCTATGATCGTGATGGATAGGCTCTCGTTTAGTTATTCATGAGGTGGACACTTACACTTCCGGTTCTGGGTCAGGCACTCTGCCACCAAAGGACAAAACTGAGAACCAGTGGACACTTCTCTCAGGTGTCAACATATAATTCTGATGAAGTTATAAACATGACTTTCCTTACAAGCATAGAATATATACATGTTACAGATTTTATTCAACATATTCATTAATGAATGAGAGAACCAGTAAGATGGCGAAACTAGTTCCAAGAGCACGTGTGGAACTTAGATAGGTATGGTCCATCAGGAAAGGTATTTTTAAAAACAAAGGAAAGGGGGAGTTCCTGGGTGGCTCAGTCGGTGAAGCATCTGCCTTCAGCTCAGGTCATGATCTCAGGTCCTGTGTATGAGTTGCATCGGGCTCCCTGCTCAGCGGGGAGTCTGCTTCTCCCTCTCCCTCTGCCCCTCCCCACCACTCGTTCTCTCTCTCTCTTTCTCTCAAATAAAAAAATAAAATCTTAAAAAAAAAATAAAAACAAAGGAAGGAAGGAAGAAAGGCAGGCAGGCAGAGGGGAAGAAAAAGCTTATCAGGCTAGATAAAAACTGGTTAATGACCACTGAAGTCATCTTCTTTTGCCAGACAGAATTCTACAGCTGTACATATAATTTCAGTGTCTAGGCTCTAATCAAATAGTATGAAGCACAACTACATTCTCCCAAAAAATTAATAACTCTTTAGTGGGCTTGTTAAACAATGCCTTGGTATAGCATTGAAGGACATGGTGTATTTTTCTTTGATTTCAAGATTTTGATAATTTTTCCTTAATAAAAGAAATGAAGAATAACATGCCTATCATCCCTGGGTGAGACAGGGACCCAGGTCAATGGGAAGAGACAGAGGAGAAAGTTTAGGCCTAGGAACCAGGAGGCCTGGTATCAGTCCTATCACCTAGGTGTTGTATGACCTTGGGCAAGTTGCATTACCTCCTAAACCATGGATTCCTTCTATTCAATGAAAATGTTGAACTGGGTAGGCTCCAGGATCCCCTTTGGGCCTGATGTTTTCTGAATCACAATAGATTAGGAAGCAAGGCGTTCAGGTAAGTCCCCTTGTCTATAGTGGCAGACTGATGGGGAAATGCTACGGTAGATCTTAGGATAACTGAGGGGAGGTGATGGGGGTGGGGAAAGGGCAAGGAGAGGGTACACAAGAGCACTGAATGCAGAGACAGAAGTCTAAAAGACTGAAGGATTTCAAGACTCTCCCTCCTCCCAGCCTCTGCTCCCCATCAGTACTCTGGGATGTTTCAGAGTCAAGAGAGGCCAGGTCATGCTCCAGCAACAAATTGATAATGAAATCTCAATTGCTTAACCCAAGCAAAATTTGTTTCTTGCTCATAGAATTCTTGTGGGCAGCTGTCCTCCATGTGATGACTGAGCAGTTCAGACTTTTTCTATCCTAGAGCTCTACTATCTTCACATGTGGCCTTCCTGAGTCACTGTTGTGGCATATGAGAGAACATGAAACACTCGCACCAGCTTTGAACTATATATAACTTGTACTCATAGACTAATGGCTAGTCTGATGGCTCCAACGAAATCAAGGGGGCTGAGTGCTAAATGCCCCACAAACCTAGGAAGAAGACAAGAGCAGATATTAATGCGTCTGGACTTGGAAAGGATCTAGCTTCTATAGAGACTGAGGGCCTTTGAAGCATTCCAAGATACCCCCATCCACTGTCTCTGCTTCTAGAACATCTGCTGGAATAAGGAAATTTCAGCCAGATAGCTGGATACTCTGCCCATTCAATACTCAACATCTGAGGGTTTGTAGAAGCCTCCAAGCCTGGTCTGCAGATTCAAGGAGAGGAATTTTGTTTCACTTGAGTCATTAGATCAGTGTCGAAGGGCACTCTGTGTGGGTCTCCAGGCAGCCAAAGCAGAATCCTTGATCCCCCAGTGGTATCATTGCCAGCTATGTTCTGGAGTAAAGAAATTCTTCTCAAAAGGGAAATAGCTTTTATTTGCTCTCTCATTGTCCCTTATGTGATGGGAAACAAAAACAGAAGGAAATGTAGATAAAATTAAATGTCCTTATAACCTGCAGCCCATTGACAAATACTTGAGGTAGGCAGATTATAACCTTCCCCCAGGAAACTCCCAACTGTCTTAACATTAATGCTTTGCTGGAGGGAAAACCAACCTTAGCTTGACAATTGCAGGCCCCCTGGATCCTGTGAGTCTTCTTTAGCATATGAAAGTCCTTTTGGAACTTCCCTTATCTTTACTTACCCCAACCCCAAAATATATATATAATCAGTTGCTCCTCACAATCCCCAGAGAGCAAGCAGCAGCTCTTTCTGCCCACGGGTCCTGTCCCCATGCTTTCATAAAACCACCTTTTTTGAACCGAAGACATTTCTCAAGAATTCTTCCTCGGCCATCGGCTCTGGATGGCATCACCACCACCAACTGCTCCAAAAAACACATCACCTTATACAGCACCTCGACTTTTTCAGAGCCTAGGTTCTTGTCTAACAAGATTACAAGTTCCTTGGGTCGGGGAACGATGTTTAGTTTTTCTGTGCCTAGCACTCTAGACTAAGCAAATGCTTGAGGATGGTGGTGTTTGGGCATGACCAGAGCACTGTAGGATATTGATTAGTAACTAGGGCTCTTACATGGTGGATGCTGGTCAGAGGCACGAGGAGAGGGCTTGTGTAAACAGGCAGACCCAAGACGGACCCTTCCCCCAACTACCTGGCTCACTATTTATTTCTCTTTCAGTGGCTTTCTCTCTCAACTTGTTCCAAAAAATTATTTGAGTCTTCATAGAGACATGCAGATAATTGAACAAGATTTAAAAATTAATAAGACGAGGAAATCTGACCATCATTCTGGAAGGAGCCCTGGTCAGCAGAACCAGGGGGAGGGAGCCTTGTTCCTAGTGCTGCTGACAGCCTGACCTCTGCTCTGAGTGCCAGGTGAGGATGTGTGGGAGCTGGTTCTTGGCACCTCCATGGACATAGCAGCACCTGTGGGCAGGACACATGCCAGGTAAGCTGCCACCATGTACCCGGCCACAGAAAGTTCTTGAAGAGTGGAAGAACCCATGTGTTTCTGGATGGAAATAGATTTGAAAGGTACAGTGGTTCCCCTAAACTCTGTCACTGAATTGCATTGTCTACTGATGTAGGGAAGACGTTAGGGTTCGAAGCCGATGGCCAAGAAAGAATTCTTGAGAAGTCTTTGGTGCAAAAAGGTGATTTTATTAAGGCATGGGGACAGGACCCGTGGGCAGAAAGAGTTGCACCAGGGTCATGAGGAGTGGCCCATTACATACTTTCAAGTTGGGAGGGGGTTAGGGATAGCGTATAAGTCTCTAAGGAATTTTGGAAGCAAGGTTTCCAGGACCTTGAGGGGGCTAGCTATTGTTGGGAAAAGGTCATTTATTACCCTCTAATAAAACCTTAGTCATGAGACCCTTCTGATGTATATTGGTGGACCACATGCTTGGGGGATGATTACCAACATGTATCTTGGGGGGTTTAGGGATAAAGGAAGTTACCAAAGGAATTTTTATACGTTAAAGTAGACTTACAGGATCCTGGGGGGGGAGGGTGTCAGGCTAGGATTGTCTTTTGCCCTTAGCAAAGTATTAACATCAAGGCAGTTGAGTCCCTAGAGGAATGTCACTCTTCCTGTTTCAAGGACTTGTCAATGGGCTATAGGTAGTAAGGAAATTTAATAATTTTTCTTCTGCCTTTGTTTCCCACATCATCTACCACATCACAATGGGATTTGGAGTTTGAATGCCAGCCATGACACTCAATCCCTGTACAACCTTGCCAAGTTACATCACCTCTCTGAATCTCAGCTTTTCCGTCTGTAAAGTGAGGACAGTTATCTTGAAGAGTTTTGTACAGAATTTATGGTGATGTGCCTTCTCTCATCAATCTGGGAACTAGGAAAGAATGAAGCTATGCATTTTCCCTCAGACCAGGCTCTCCCAGGGGGCAGAGTCAAAGTCACTTCCCCACCTTGGTCTGGGAACTCCTGAAGGGAGGGGCTTACTTTTTGAGAGCACCACACAATGGATAGTTATTGTTATTTTTATCATTGTCTGCAATTACCTCCATCTGAGGGAAAAGCCTGGAGGACACTGACTAGGATTTTAGAGCTCTGATAACATTGGCTGAGCACTTGACAGAAGCGCATCTGGTGGTGCTATTTCTCTGCCTGCCTCCCTACCTCCTCCTTGGTTGGACTAGAAGCCCCCTGAGGCCAGGGACCTTGTGGGATGCATCCCTACCCCTCTCGCCCGAGATGATGGGTGAGTGCTTGTTGAACCAGCGCTGAGGTATTGGGTAAACCAAAGGGAGAACAACCTTGACTCTCCCTTCCAGAAGTTTTGGGGAACTCTATGCAAATTATTTAGAAATAGTGACCATATGATTAATCATTGAAACCAGGACACTTTTAAGAGTACAGGTGGATGTTACTAATAATCACACTGGAACAACGGGCATAAACCAGACTCTCCTTTCTACAAGGCTTGTGAGGCTCACTTGTGGACCCACCTTTTCAGCCATCACTCAGTCCCCATCCAGCCATGACTTACTATCACCTTCAGACTACATTTACTAAGGTCTGGGAGGGGGTGGCTAGTGGCCAGGGGGGTAGGACTCAGTGAGGTCATCACCACGGTCTTGACGGACACAATCAGGAAGCCCCCAGACCCAGCACCTGCTGAGGAAGGCATATTTCTTGCCTTCACAGAGCCCCAGTCTGATAGGGGAGACGATGACCTTGAGCTTAGTGAGTCCCTAGTCTACTGGGGGGCAATACTGACCCTTGCCTTGGGGAGTTCACATCTGCCCTGAGTCTGCATAGACCCTGACAGACTTCAATCCTGTAAGCCCCTTCCCCAGGTATAACCACTGGAATCTTTCTTATGCCTCTTTCTGTCAGTCGGCATTGCAAATACAAGGTTACACAGTTCTACACTTTTTTTTTTTTTTTGGCAGAATCTCCTGCAGTGTGATCAGCTGCTGGCGCTGAGCACCCCCACTGGTGTCCATGGAGATTGGCTGGCCCCACAAAGTGCTGGCACTGTGCTCAGAGATTGACAATGTCTTCAGAATCAAGATTCCACCCTCTGGCTTTTTGTCTTAAGCCCAAGCATTTCTCAGTGTCCAGGTCTGGTCTACTGGCACTTCCATAGCTCCTTGGGGACTCCTGGGTGCTTTCTCCACATCACACTGGGATCTGTGGGGTCTGAGGACTGCCCTCAGGTTTACCTACTCTTTCACGTAGGGCTCCTGGTCGCTCCCAAGCCAGCGGGGACATGATATTATGCTAAAGGCTTATCATCTCCGTAGGACTATCCTGGAAGAGCAGATCAAGAGCCCCAAGATGGTCTGATTCCCCCATCTAATCTTCATGTTCCCTGGAAGGGAAGCCAGACTTGCCCCTCTGAATACTCGTCCTACCCAGCTTCTCCCCTCTCCTCCCCAGCCCCTCCTTGCTGACTGCTTCCTGCACTAGGCAGGTGGCACCCTGCAGTCATTCCTTATATGTCATTTTATTGTCTTTTACTCTGTGGCCTATCCCCTGAACTTTGGTCCCGGAAATAGGAAAATCCAGCTCTGGGAGTTCTGAGAAGTCCCTTTTCTATTTCAGGAGATGGTGAACCTTCAAGATCATGGCTTCCCTCTGAACTTTATTAAGGGCCAGGCATCAAAGCTGAAAAATGACTTCTGTGCTCTAGGCTGCATCAGCCTTCCCTACCCAGAGGCAGTACGAGCACCTCTCCCAAGCTTGGACCTCCAGGCCTCACTTTCACAACCCAGGCACAGAGGAAGAAAAAAGGAAAAGAAAAAAAATAGCCAGGAGGAAAATAAATACACTGGGTGATATTTCAAAATCATTATTTTGCTACAGTAGGGCTCCACTGTATGAATGGATCATAATTTATTTAACTGGCTCCCTAATGAGGGGCTTTCAGGTTGTTTTCAGTCTTTCTCTTACACACACTGTTTCTATGAACATCCTTATACAAGAATATCTGTAAGACTTAAAAGTGGAGTTGGTGAGTCAAAACAGAGCTATATTGACAGTGCCAATTTGCTCCTCAGGGAAGGGGCAATGATTTACACTCTAATTTTGCACGAGAGTGACAATAAAGACAGTATTTTTGACAGTAATGTTTTGTCATATTTATTGATATTTTTCAATCTGACATTTCAAAAATGGAACTATGACTTGCATTGTCACTTATGACTCATTTTGCACCCTACAAAGTGCTTGTTCATGTGCTTTGTCCATTCTCCTCTTAGTGTTTTTTATTTGTTTGTAGACTCTTTACATATTCAGGAAATTAGCTCTTTGTGAAATGTGTCTTAAACATTTTTCTTGACTTTTCTCCTTTTAAAATGAATTTTTTTTTTTTTTTTTACAGTACTGTCTCCCCCTATAGCTAATTGTAACTTTGACGGGGTGAAACTCTTTGCTTGGGAAGTTCTTCTCTATTCTAAGAATGTTAAAAATAGACTAAAACAGATTAGTCTTCCTTCTGGGACTGCCAGTTTTTAAAATATTTTTTATGCTTATATCTTTGATTTATCAGCATTTAATTTTTTAGTAAGGAATTGCTAACTGGTTGCCTCAACATAACTTATCAAATAGCCCACCTTTTTTTCTGATATGAAATATACCCCTTTTTGTTCCCTGAATTTCAAGGTATATTTTCAATATTTGTGGACTCTCTCTTCTCTTCCACAGCTATTGCTTAGTCATAGGGAGACAAGGACAAACTCAATTATTGCACCTTTATGATACTTTGTCATAAAGATGAGTCCTCCCTTGTAACTCTTAATTTTCATTTTTCTGGCTACTCTTGCCTATTTATTTTCCACATAGACTTTAGAAAGAACTTGTCTTAATTCCCCACGCTTAAGAAAAATCCTGTTAGTATTTTTATTGAGCTTGCATTAGATTTATAGATTCATTTAGGGACAATTGGCATTGCTATAACATTGAATCTTCTTATCCAAGACATTTATTCAAGTCTCTTAAAAATGTACTTCAGGGCACCCGGGTGGCTCAGCTGGTTAAGCGACTGCCTTCAGCTCAGGTCATGATCCTGGAGTCCCGGGATCGAGTCCCGCATCGGGCTCCCTGCTCAGCAGGGAGTCTGCTTCTCCCTCTCCCGCTCTCCCCTCTTGTGCTCTCTCTCTCAAATAAATAAATAAAATCTTTAAAAAAAAAAATGGGGGCGCCTGGGTGGCTCAGTCGTTAAGCGTCTGCCTTCGGCTCAGGTCATGATCCCGGGGTCCTGGGATCGAGCCCCGCATCGGGCTCCCTGCTCAGCGGGAAGCCTGCTTCTCCCTCTCCCACTCCCCCTGCTGTGTTCCTTCTCTCGCTGTGTCTCTCTCTGTCAAATGAATAAATAAAATCTTTAAAAAAAAAAAAAAATGTACTTCAGTAGATGAGGGTTGCTGGAGTGGTGGGGGGTGGGAGGGATGGGGTGGCTGGGTGATAGACATTGGGGAGGGTATGTGCTATGGTGAGCGCTGTGAATTGTGTAAGACTGTTGAATCACAGACCTGTACCTCTGAAACAAATAATACATTGTATGTTAAAATAAAAAAAGAAGAAGATAGCAGGAGGGGAAGAATGAAGAGGGGGAAATCGGAGGGGGAGACAAACCATGAGAGACTATGGACTCTGAAAAACAAACTGAGGGTTCTAGAGGGGAGGGGGGTGGGGGGATGGGTTAGCCTGGTGATGGGTATTAAGGAGGGCATGTTCTGCATGGAGCACTGGGTGTTATGCACAAACAATGAATCATGGAACACTACATCAAAAACTAATGATGTTATGTATGGTGATTAACATAACATAATAATAAAAAAAAATGTACTTCAGTAGAATTTGGAAGTGTTTTTCACATAGAGCCTTAAGATTTTTTTAAAATATTTATTCCTAGGCATGTCATCCTTTTGTTTGCATATGTATGAGATATTTTCTTTATTATGTTTATTATATTTTCTAATTGATAATAGTCTGTATAAGGAAAGCTATGGTTGCATGTTAATTTTGCCATCAGCCACCTTACCAGATTTTCTTAATGTTTTTATTATTTTGTTTGACTATTTTGAGTTTTCTAGGTATATAAACACAAATCTGCAAATAATAGTAATTTCTATGGAAAATTTGAATTTTTTCAGATATAGGGCATTACCCAACTGTCTTGTCCGCTGCCCCCAAATCCAACTGTAACAGTCAGGCTGCTTCTTCAACATCCATTCCCTCTTCTTCTAAAAGTTACCTCAATTTATACTTCACCATCACCACGTTACCTGCATAGTCCATGTGCTTTTAGGGAAGTGGTTGTCCCTTGCCTCTGGTGGTGAAACACGTGGCTCACACCTAGAATAATCATGATAATCTCATCCTTATTGCTGGCTACCGATCTACACTCAGAGTTAACACATGTGGTCTGATTTGGGATGTGATGGGGGCATCCAGCCAGCAGTCCCCCTTTCTCGCTGAGCTCTGAGGAGGTGTAGGCAACCTTCCTGTGAGCCAAGAAGGACTCAAATCAGGAAGCGGCTGACGGGTAGAGACACTGAACTTGGTGGCATTACTGAGCTGGTGAACTAAACCAAACCTGTAGCTCACCCTCACTTTAAACTTGCAGTTGATGAGCCAGTAATCACTCTTATCATTTAAGCCAATTTAAGATGTTATTCTGATACTTGGAATAAACACATTGTAGTCTACACATGGTCATCAACAATCACTCAAACTCATTGAACTTAAAGGCTGTCTTGGCTGTGAGATCAGGATCACTTGAAAGGGCCTTGGGCTTCTCAGTTTCTTCAAATTGATAAAGCTATAAAACTTTCAGAAGAAAACATAGGAGAAAATCTTTGTGACCTTAGGTTTGGCAAAAATTTCTTAGATAGGATGCCACAAGTACAGCCTATGAAAGAAAAAAATGTATAAATTGGTCTTTGTCGAAACTAAAATTTGTGCTCATCAAAAGACACTCTCAAGAAAATGAAAAGATAAGTTGTAGGACTAGAAAAAAAAATTTGAACATCAAGTATCTGATAAAGGGCTTGTATCCAGAGTATAAATGAACTCTCAAAACTCAATAATAAAATAAGCAAAAGATTTGAACAAGCATTTTGCTAAATTGCAAACCCAGCACTGTCTTGATTGCTGTAAACTTTTTTTTTAAGATTTTTTATTTATTCATTTGAGAGAGAGACAGAGACAGAGACAGAGCACAAGCAAGGGGAGAGGCAGAGGCAGAGGGAGAAGCAGGCTCTCCACTAAGCAGGGAGCCCCACGTGGAGCTTGATCCCCTGGGATCCATGAGCTGAGCTGAAGGCAGACACTTAACTGACTGAGCCACCCAGGTCCTGCTGTAACTTTAAGATTAAGGAGTCAAAGTCAGGTAGTATAAATACTCCAACTCTGTTTTTCTTCTCAAGTATTTTTGGCTAATTTAGTTCCTTTACATTTCCAGATACATTTCAGAATCAATTTTTTTTATTTAAATTCAATTAGCCAACATATAGTACATCATTAGTTTTTGATGTAGTGTTCAATGATTCATTAGTTGCATATAACACCTAGTGCTCATCACATCACATGCCCTCCTTAATGCCCATCACCCAGTTACCCCATCCCCCACCCACCTCCCCCCCAGTTACCCCATCCCCCACCCACATCCCCTCCAACAACCCTCAGTTTGTTTCCCAGAGTCAAGAGTCTGTCATGGTTTGTCTCCCTCTCTGATTTCTTACCATTCAGTTTTCCCTCCCTTCCCCTGTGGTCCTCTGCACTATTCCTTATATTCCAAATATGAGTGAAACATATGATAACTGTCTTTCTCTGATTTACTTATTTCATTTAGTATAATACCCTCCAGTTCTATCCATGTTGATGTAAATGGTAGATATTCATCTTTTCTGATGTCAGCCTATCAATTTTGATTGAGATTGAACTGAATCTATAGATCAAAGTTAAGAATTTAAGAAGAAATTTCTTCAAATTTAAGAAGATATAATATCTTAACTATGAATTTTCTGATGTATGACCATCCCATATCTCTCTACTTACATAGGTCTTATTTAATTTCTTTAAACAATATTTATAGGTTTTAATCCATAGGTCTTATACATCTGTCAGATATGATGCTATTACCCATTGTATAATTTAAAAAATTTTTAGTTACTGATTGTTTATTTCCAGCATATAGAAATTTAATTGCATATTTATCTTGTAATCTGCACCCTTGCTAAATTCATTTTTTTAGTTCTAATAACATTTATGTAGATACTATTGGGTTTTCTATATAGATGATCATGTTGTTTGTGAATAAAGACAGTATTACTTTTTCCTCTCCAATCGAGATTCCTTTTAACTTTTTTCTTGCCTTATTAAATGGCTAGACCCTCCAGTACAGTGTTGGATAGAAGCAGTGAGGACAGACACACTTGCCCTGTTCCTGATGTTAGGAGGAAAACATTCAGTCTTTTATCATTAAATATGATATTTAATTTAGGATTTTATATTCTTTCCATCAGGTTAAAGAAGTTCTCTTATATTCCAAATTGGTTGGGTTTTTTTTTTTTTATCAGTAATTGATGTTGGATTGTTTTAAATGCTTTTTTTTTTCCATCTGAGAAAACCATGTGGCTTTTCTTTTATAGTTTTCCTTTGTTAACTCTTAAAAGAATGAAAAACAAGCCAAGTCTGGGAGAAAATCTTTGCAAACCAGATATCTGATAAAGAACTTGTGGTAGTAAAATACAAAGAACTCTCAAAACTCAACAATAAGACAACAAACTATGCAATTTAAAACTGTACAAAAGTTCGAACAGACTTTTTTTTTAAGATTTTTATTTATTTATTTATTTGAGAGAGAGAGAGCACGCGCACACACACGCAAGATTGAGTGGGGGGAGGAGCAGAGGGAGAAGCAGACTTCCCTGCTGAGCCGGGACCCTGCCATGGGGCAGGGACTCCAGGATCATGGCCTGAGCCAAAGGCAGACGCTTAACCAACTGAGCCACCCAGGCATCTCTGAATGAACTCTTTACAGAAGATCTCTGGATAGCAAACAAGCACTTAAAAAGATACTCAATATTATTAATCATTAGGGAAATGCAAATTTATTTATTTATTTATTTTTAAAGATTTTATTTATTCATTTGAGACAGAGCATGAGCAGGGGGAGCGGCAGGCAGAGGGAGAGGGAGAAGCAGACTCCCTGCTGAGCCAGGAGCCCGACTCGGGGCTTGATCCCAGGACCCAGAGATCATGACCTGAGCTGAAGGCAGATCTTAACCATCTGAGCCACCCAGAAGAGCCAGGAAATTTAAATTTAAACTATAATTAAATAGTATTATATACCTATTAGAATGGCTAAAATTAATGAGTGATCATAACAAGTATGTTGGTGTATTAGTTAGGGTTCCCCAGAGAAATAGGGCCAATGGGCTGTATATATTATGTATGTGAGGATATTTATTATAGGAATTGGCTCATACAGTTCTGGAAGCTGGAAAGTTCCACATCTGCCATCTGCAAGCTGGAGATGGAGGAAAGTCTGTGGTCTAATTCAGTCTGAGTCCAAAGGCCTGAGAACCAGGAACTTTAATGTCCAAGGGCTCAAGAAGATGCATGTCCCAACTCAAGAAAAGAGAGAGGGAATTTGCCCTTCCTTTACCTTTTTGTTCATCCCCATCCTCGGTGGATTGGATGATACCTGTCCACTTTAGTGAGGGCAGATCTTCTTTACTCGGTCTAGAATCAAATACTACTCTTTTTTGGAAACACCCTCACAGACACACCCAGAACTAATGGTTTACCAGCGATCTGGGCTACTCTTAGCCCCGTCAAGTTGACACATAAAATTAACCATCACAGTTGGCAAGGGCATGGAGGAACTGAAACTCTCATATATTGCTGATGGGAACATAAAGTGGTATGATTATTTTGGAAAACAGTTTGGTGTTTTTTAAAAAAGTTAAACGTGCACCTACCCTACGATCCAGCCACTCCACTCCTAGATATTTACCCAGAGAAAAAGAAATTGTATTCATGCCAAGACTTGCATGCAAATGTTTATAACAGCTTTATTTGTAATAGCCCCAAACCGAAAACAACCCAAATGATTGTCAAAAGGTGAACAGATAAACAAATTGTGGTATATCTACACGATGGGAAACTACGAAGTAAAAAAAAAAAGAATAAATTACTGATATATGCAATAATGTGAATGAGTTTCAAAGTAGTTATGCTAAATGAAAGAGGTCACACAAATGGAGGACATGCTCTATGATTCCATTTATAGAAACTCTAGAAAATACAAACTAATCTATAGTGATAGAAAGTAGACCAGTGGTTGCCTGGGGATGTGGTCTATAAAGACAGGCAGGATGTCTGTCAAAGCATCCCAAGGAGACTTTCTGGGCTAAAGGATATCTTGACTGTGGTATTGTTTCAAAGATGTATACATATGCCAAATGTCTCAAATTGCACACTTTATGTATGTGCAGTTTATCGCATCACCTCAATAAAATTGCTTTAAACCCTCACATAGTATTTTTAATGCAGTAGAAGCACATGATAAAAACATTCAAGCAGTGTAGAAAATCTTTGATTAAAAACTTCAGGAGAGAGTTCTCTCAGAAAAATGGAATTCATAAAAAATCAAATACATTTGAGCGCTTGAAAACTAATTATTGTTTTTAAAACAGATCTGATAGAACATTTAGAAAAATTTAAGAATGGATTCATAGGAAACTTAACTAATGAAAAAAATAAGCCAACTATTGACTTATGAAAGACCAAAAAAATAAATAAAATAAGGCAAGGCAATTATAGCTGATGACTTGGCTAACCCATATACGTACATTCATGATCATGGAGATTCAAGCATTGACTATAGATGCAGTTAGATCTGGGGAAAGCAGGAGTAAGGAAGTAAGGAGTAGCAATAGAAGAGAGCTAAGTCCTTATCTTCCATAACATGAAGTCAATAGATTATTCTAGAATTGGTAAATCAAAAATAGCAGCCTACACATATAAAAATAGGGAGATAATAATCATAAGAGATAGCTAGAAAAATTTGAAAGTTTTGCCCCTGAAGAGGTCATGTGGGTCAGTGGACTGCTCCTCCTTAGATATTAACCTTTTATCAATATTTCCTTTGTAATTTATGTGTCTGTATTACACTCTTCTGGAAGACAGTGCAGTGGTTATAAGCCTAAACTCTGGAGTCGGAGTACCTGAGCTCAAACCCCTACTCTGTCAGTTAACAGCTAGGAGGCTTTGGGCAAGTTACTTAACTTCTCTGAACTAGATTTCCCTATGTACAAAATGGACCTAATGATACCGATTTCATTGTGATATTATCATGTGGATCAAATACATTAAAAGACATGAAAAGCTTAGGACAGTGCAAGGATGATATAAATATAACATACATGTTAAGAATTTTTATTATGGCGGCGCCTGGGTGGCTCAGTCAGTTAAGCGTCTGCCTTCAGCTCAGGTCACAATCCCAGAGTCTTGGGATCGAGCCCCGCATCGGGCTCCCTGCTCCACAGGGAGTCTGCTTCTCCCTCTGGCTCTGCCTGAGGCTCCTCCTTCTTGTGCTCTCTCTCTCTCTCTGTCTAATAAATAAATAAATAAAATATATTTTTAAAAAAGAATTTTTTTTATGAAATGATGATTAACAATGATTTAAAAATCACAGCCCTCCCACTTCCAGTATCTTATCACAAAGACAGCCACTGCTGAAAGGTCTCTGTGCACTTTTCTACTTCTAAAAACTTTTATAAATGACCTATCATGTCGTGTGCCTATGCATATGCTTTTTAATTTGCATCCCTGGAATCGAACTGTTCATTTGTTCTGCCCCCTTTTTTTCCCCTCCTTAATAACAACTCTTGTAATTCTCTCCTAATTCACACAATCAGATCTATCTTGTTCTTGTTGATGGCTGCATAATATTCTTAGTGTCTCCTACTGAAGACCATTCAGATGACGTCCAGTTCTTTGCTCTAACAGACTGCTGTGGTGTGTTTGGATCCCAGTGCATTCTGTGAGCGTGTCCTTAGGGTAAGTTTCAGCTGAAGACACAGTCTCTTTTAGAGGGACAGCCAGGACCTCAAGCAGGGGGAAGGGCATCCTGCCCTATTTTCCTGTGGGCTCACCAGCTTTTGATTCTTTGTATTGTTTGCAGAGAATGACATCAGCCCCCCTGCTTCAGACAAAAATCCTCTAACAAATGCCTCATTTAAATAACTCTGGCCCCCTTCAGTGCCCAGGGAGTCCAGGATTCAGCGGATGTGTAGTGGCCGCTTTGGGCTCGGGAGTCAGATGGACCTGGTTGTCTGACCTTCAGCACACGCTTTTCTTGGCCTTGGGCCTCAGTTTCCTCATCTGCAGAAAACGAAAAATGACATCTATACTGAAAAAGGATTGTTGTGAAGAGTGAGCCTATGCAGATGCCTAGCTGTGCCAGGCCCAGAGTGGGAACTCAAATGTAAACATTCTGGGTACATGCTGGGGAAGTGATTCTATGAAATCGACCATTCTGGAAGTGAGTCTACGGAAATGCAATCAATTCAGCTCCTCTCCACCCAGCCCTTAAAACCTCTGCCTCAGGACTTTGCTTCCCTTTCTATTTGTATCCAGTTTGTACAATCACCGCTAGTTAACTCCTTTCGGTAATCAGAAATGACACGAGAGAGATAATAGCCTGGGAGTTTCGTAGCCTAATTGTGGAACTCCTTGCATTTGTGTTTTAGATGGTTTCACCATACCCAGTGTAGCGCTTAGACTCACAAGTACCCAGATGACAGAGAAGGAAATCACTGGAAGGCTACTGAGAGCTCAGAGAATTGCTGATGGGCAGAATCAGACCAAATGATGAAGGAATCAGCATTGTGTTGCTTATTGCAAATCTTCCCAATAGAAAATGGTTAAAAAGAGGGAGGAGCAGAGTTTGGCTAAAAATGCCCTTCTGTGTACACTTTGTTTCCCAGCAAGGACAAGGCAGAGAGGAGATACGGCCTCAGCAAAGACCTCAGTTCCCGCCCCCTCCATCTGCAGAAATTTCAGCAAAGACCTCAGTTCCCGCCCCCTCCATCTGCAGAAATTTAGACCATTGATAGTGTAGGCTCCTTGTTAAGGCATCCCATGCTGGGGAAGATGAATACCCAGGGTTAGTAGTTAACATCTAGGGGCTGAGGTTAAGGACCCTGACGAATAAATCTCAGATGGAATTGGCCATAAAATTTCTCGCAGTCTTTGCAAGATAAGTTTTGTGCCAGATGAAAACAGCCATCGGGCCCCACAAAGCCTTTCTCGATCACCATCTTTTGAGATCCGATCTAACAGAGTCCACGAGAAAAGGAAAGGGGCTCTGGCCTGCTCTTTTCTCCCCTTTTCCCACAAATGTTGTGTGGGGTTTCCGCCTCAGCGTCTGGATACTTCTCAATCATCCTTTCACTTCTTTATTCCTGCTTGAACTGCGGTCCAAGCAATGTAATGTGTGGTTCCTGCTCTTGGGGAATTTGTGGGACGGAGGACGAGACGAATAAAAAGAACCAGTGGCCAAGTTACTGTCTATTGAGGAATCTCTGTGCAGAATACACATTGCAAAGGTGGGTTAGGAGTGTGAGGAGTCAGTTCTACTGGGCAGTAGGATTCATAGAGAATGTGCCCTTAGGATGAGTGGTCGTCATTCACCGGAAGGGATTTGGGAGTGGGAATGTCTCTTTAAACGGAAGGATTAGCCTTGATAAACTGTAGTAATTCAAGATGGGGGGTGGCAGAGAGGTCAGTAAGAGCTTGGAGGGGAGATATTGGCACAATCACAGAGGTTCTTATTTGCCAAGCTAAGGCCCTTGGACTTGATTACTCTCCAAAAATCTTCACACTTGGGCCTCCTGAAGGTCTGGATTGCTGATCCCATCTTTTGCTCTCTGTACCAGTCTGCAATATCCATGGCAAGCAACCGAGGTGAAAATCTGACAGATTTAAACAGAGAAGGAAATCACTGGAAGGCTACTGAGAGCTCAGAGAATTGCTGATGAGACTGTAGAATCAGGCCCGGGCAAAGGTCAGGTACAGGGCTACCAGGCCACAGCCCAGATCATGCCATAGAACCCATCCCGGGAGGACCCACCTACTGCTGCCACCCTCTTCCTGCTTCTGCTGGTCCCTTGGCATTGCTGGAGCTGCGGCCTCTTCCCCGCTGTGCAGGGATCCTGGCTTCTCCTTTGAAGGGATATGGAAGGTATGTCTGCCTGGCCACATGCCTACGCCTGGCTGCAAGCCTCTAGTGGACATGGTTTCTCCCATTCAATCTCCAAAGGTGGGAAAGACCTCAGACATTGAAAGGAGCTCACATGCAGGTCAGTCGTAACAAAATGCCTCAGAAAATGCTGCATCTGGGGCCTTTGGGGTAGTCTTAACTCAATACCAAGTTAGGAGCTACAAGAGAGAGAGGAGCTGCCTCTGGGCCTTTTCTGAGGGACTTTTGGAGTTTGGAGAAGGAAGCTCTACTCACAGCCAGTTGATTGTTTCTGGGTTGTTGTTGTTGTTCAAAAAATCTGTTTGTTATTTTGCTATTGAAAATATTGTTTCTTCCAGAAATAAGGTAAAATTGTGAACTGTCAAAAAAAGATCAATAATTATTGGACTTATATCTGAACATAGGAGGGAAAAAGAGAGGCAAACCAGAAAATAGACTCTTAACTCTAGAGAACACACTGCTGGTTACCAGAGGGGAGGTGGGGGGGAAGGGGGAATTGGGTGATGGGGATTAAGGAGGGCACTTGTGAGGAGCATGGGGTGCTGTATAGAAGCATTGAATCACTATATTGTACACCTGAAACTAATATAACAATGTATGTTGACTAAGTGGAATTTAAATAAAAACTTGAAAAAAGAAAGAAAAAATCAGGGAGTGAATTAGGTTACTGGGGAATGAATCACCCGTGTCATTTCTGAAAGCTGTGAGGCCACCCTCCCCTTGGATTGAGTTCGAGCTAGTTGGGGTCCACAAAGCTCAGGCTGATGAAGGAGGTACCTTCCCCAAGGCGGTGGGAATCCAGAACCACAGGGCACACAGACCTGACATGTGAGCAGAAAGAGGGTCAGAAGATGGCCCTGGAAACCCTTTGTGCAGAGCTGGAGGGGTCCGGGTTCTTAAGCTCTCTGCAGTAGAAACAAAAGGTAGCCCACTTGACAAGAGGAGATTTAGTGGAAGAATGTAGAGGACTTTGAGATTTGACAGGAGGAACTTGGTTTAGAAAAGAGAGAAACTGAGGTAGTTTGGGGGGCAGTGTAGGAAACAGGGCAGGGCTAAGATCATGTAGCAGAAATACTCAGGATAACACTGCTAAGAAGGAGTAAAAGCCCCAGCTATTTTTAGGCTATTTTCTCTCTGCCTATGATTTAAATACCAGTAAGGGATCACACCATTGGCTTAAGTCTGTTTGCTTGCCCCGCCACCCCTCCCCTTGGCGGAGTTACTGCAGGTTCCTGATTATAACTGCAGTGGACTGGAATGACAATAGGGAAGAGGTAGTATTGATAAAGGATGTTGGGGTGCTCTAGGAAATTTGCTTGTGTTTTTCCTATGGCTGATTACCATCCCACTGAATGGATGTACTGTCATTTATTTATCTATTCAAGAGTTGATGGTCATTGGTGTTGATGGGACTTTTTTGTTTTTAAAATTAGCAGTTATTTTTATTTTTTAATATTATTTTTTATTTTATTTTATTTTTTGATGTAGTGTTCCATGATTCATTGTTTGCGTATAACACCCAGTGCTCATTGCAATATGTGCCCTCCTTAATACCCATCACCAGGCTAACCCATCCCCCACCCCCCTCCTCTCTGAAACCCTCAGTTTGTTTCCCGGAGTCCATAGTCTTTCATGGTTCGTCTCTCCCTCTGATGTCCCCCCCTTTCATTTTTCCCTTCTTTCTCCTAATGTCCTCCATGCTATTCCTTATGTTCCACATATAAGTGAAAGCATATGATAATTGTCTTTCTCTGCTTTACTTATTTCACTTAGCATAATCTCCTCCAGTCCCATCCATGTTGACGTAAAAGTTGGGCATTCATCCTTTCTGATGGCTGAGTAATATTCCACTGTACATATGGACCATATCTTCTTTATCCATTCATCTGTTGAAGGGCAGCTCAGCTCTTTCCACAGTTTGGCTATTGCAGACATTGCTGCTATGAACACTGTGGTGCATGTGCCCCTCTTTTCACTACATCTGTATCTTTGGGGTCAATACCCAGTAGTATAATTGCTGGGTCATAGGGTAGCTCTATTTTTAACTTTTTGAAGAACCTCCATACTGTTTTCCAGAGTGGCTGTACCAGCTTGCATTCCCACCAACAGTGTAAGAGGGTTCCCCTTTCTCCACATCCTCTCCAGCATTTATTGTTTCTTGCCTTGTCAATTTTTGCCATTCTAACTGGTGCAAGGTGGTATCTCAGTGTGGTTTTGATTTGAATTTCCCTGATGGCTAATGATGTTGAACATTTTTTCATGTGTCTGTCAGCCATTTGTATGTCTTCTTTGGAGAAGTGTCTGTTCATGTCTTCTATCCAATTTTTGACTTGATAATTTGTTTTTTGGGTATTGAGTTTGAGAAGTTCTTTCTAGTTCTTGGATACGAGCTCTTTATCTGTAGTGTCATTTGCAAGTATCTTCTCCCATTCTGTGGGTTCCCTCTTTGTTTTGCTGACTGTTTCCTTTGTTGTGCAGAAGCTTTTTATCTTGATTTAAGTCCCAAAAGTTCAGTTTCATTTTTGTTTCCCTTGCCTTTGGGGACGTGTCTTGAAAGAAGTTGCTGTGGCCGATGTCGAAGAGGTTACTGCCTGTGTTCTCCTCTAGGATTTTGATGGATTCCTGTCTCACATTGAGGTCTTTCATCCATTTAGAGTTTATCTTTGTGTATGGTGGAAGAGAATGGTTGAGTTTCATTCTTCTGTATATAGCTGTCCAATTTTCCCAGCACCGTTTATTGAAGAGACTGTCTTTTTTCCATTGGATATTTTTTCCTGCTTTGTTGAAGATTCGTTGCTATTAAGCTTCATTGGCTTGCCTACTTGCTATGGGGTTCTGTTTGTTTGTTTTGAACACTTGGGTTTGTGCTGGTGAGTTTTACATCATGCATTACCTTGGTTGCCCCAGTGTTCAGCTGCAACGGGGTTGCTCAGGAATTCTTGATCTGCCTGATGACCCATTGACTAAACTAGTTTGGGGTCCACTGGTTCATAGAAAGCCCAGCTCTGCCAAAACCATCAGGCTTGGAGTCGCCTCTGCCTGGGACTCCAGCCCCATTCCCTCTGTCTAAAAGAGCACTGTGAGCCAATTGGTTGTCACTCTGGAGAACAACGGAACTTGATGTAACTACATCAGAACCACTCTGAACACACATTTAAATTTCTAATCCAATGATATGCACTTTGCTAGAAAAATAAAGCCAGACCCTGCATTTCTTGAATAGCATGGTCCCAAAGGCAAGTTGACCACTTCATCAGCTGCTCTAGAGAAGAAACAGCTAGATCCTTATTCCTGGAGATAAAAGTGTCTGAGTGGAAGACACTTAGGAAGAGCTTGTACAATATTCCCCCAAATTGTGTCTTTTGTACTTTATGGGAGATTTAAGGGATTTTTAAGGGTGACATTGACAATGTCGGAGTTTCACATTACACACTGGCTTGATAGAAGATGCCATTCTACCCAGAGCCCTTTCATTTATAAACATGCTTATGGTTTTATTATTTTGTTTGACCCTCACACCTACCCCATGCACAAACAGGTCAACTACTGGTATTCCATTTTGCAAATGGGGATGCTGAAACACAGAGTAAAGACCATGGCCAAGACGATGGAGAGCAAGTGATGGGTCATTCCAAGTGGGATCCCATCTTTTTTTAATTTTGTTCATCATGGGCTTTTGGCATTAACTTTGATTTTTAAATTATTGTGTTAAAATGTTACCTACCTTGATTACTGAATCTTTTGCACCCCAAACTAGTGCATTAATTGCCTTATTCTAGTCCCAGCTCTGGAGGCTGGATGGATTAGCCTGGATCCTATGAAGTATTCATTTATTGCATGTCAAGAAGGGATGAATATCAGTAATTGTGTATAGTTCAACCTAATGGATCGAGTCCTGAGGGTCCCCACGGGTCTCTGCACTACATGTAACTGCTTCGTTCTTCTGTGCAGAGGTCCTCAGCCAGGTTGCACATTTTAACCAGCCTTGGGGCTTTTATGAAAACTAGAATCTCAGGCTGGGGATGGAGAAATGGTAGGGGTGTTTTCAAAAAACTCCTCCAGTGTGAACCTCTGGATTACAGCCTCTGGATCAAACTAGGTTTAAACGAGGCTGTAGGGACCGAGTATCCTGGATTCACGTTCTGGCGGCATCACTTTCTAACCACAGGATCTGAGGCTAGTTACAGGTTGTTGCGAGTGGTGAGTAATGTATGTAAGTGTCCAGCACAGTGCTTGACACCTAACAAATCCTGGATACCGGGTAATGGTTCTAGGAGCTATTATTTTGTGCCAAGGCCCAGAGAAGTGAAGTAAGACACCCCAGGTCACCCAGCAAGTTCCTGAAAGAGTTGAGTTTGTGGCCAAGGTCTGTCTGGCCCGATATCTAGCACCAAAGCAGCCACATTTGATGTCCACTAAATGTTCGGTCCAAGGCTGGAGGCCCTCGGTCACTAGTCCACAGCGTTTCCAATGAGCCCCCACCCCGCTGTCGTGGATGAGGACGGCCCTTGGCCAGAGCCGAGGTGCACAGGCAGAGAGAGGAGGCACAGTGGCCTAAAAGAGCAGGTCCCTGTCCCAGGGAGATTCCCCTCCCACGGGGAAAGCCCCTGCAGCCTCGATTACCTCAAATGCCCACACTTCTGCCTAGCGCTGCCAGCCACTTTCATTTCCTCACCTCCAATTCCTTTAACCTTTTGTGTGCTGGCTTCTCCTCCTAGCACCTCAGCCCATGGCAGGGACTTCCTGAATGTTGAAACTGCAGGCACCACGGGGGACCTCTGCCTTGGGGACACCGCCAGTCACTCTTTTTCCTGAGCTTCTTGCCCTTTCTGCTTTCTGCCATGCCACAGGCCAAACAAAGTGAGTGAGCGGGGCCCAGCCTCTTCCCTGGCCACCTCTCCTCCTCACCTCTCAGGTTCCAAACAGCCCCAAAGTCTTGTGGCTCCTGCGCCCTGAAGCCCTGCCTGAGAGGCTGCACTTGCCACCTTTCCTGCCTCCAAGGCCCCCCAGCCCCATCACACTCTCCAGGCAGACCCCCCGGTCCTCCCTTGAACCCAGAGCTGATCAGCCAGCTTTCTGGGGGTGTTCCCACCCCTGGTCCCGCTGCCTCCAGGTCACTTCCAGCCTCTCACGTGACAGCAAGTTTCTATAATTCAATTGTATCCACATCTAGCCCGCGAACCAGACTGGGAGCTCCTTTAAGGCAAAAGCCGTTGCTGTCCAAGGTCCACACTTTGAGGAGAAAAGATGAACCCTAAGGCCGAAGTGGGTCAGAGGAGGGAGATTTCAGTGTGAACCACAGAGGTCCTAGGACAGTGCCCTGGGTCTGGGATGATGGCCGCCCTTGGATGGGCAGAGGGCAGGGAGAGAAACATCCTCCCTGGGGTCACCCAGCTCCCTGCTCTCAGGGGCCCGGGAGCGAGGGCTGGTTCCAAGGACCTGTGACTTATGCCCCAAAGCATAAGTCACTGCCCTTAACAAGCAGCTGTGCCGAACAGGAGCTCCGTGTGTGAATAGCCTGTTTTTGCGACATGCCCAATTCTGATCATGTCAGGAAACATTTTGCAAATTCAGAAGTTGGAGCCAAAGGGAAGTGCTGTGTGGTCTACAGCTAGCTGCAGTAGTTAAATGAGAACAATCTTTCCCCAAGTGGTTCCTCTTGAGGACAGCATTTCTGCTGGCTCTGGGACTTTGGGCCATCTATAAAGCTTCACAATGGAAAATAAGGAAATTCTCAAGGAGGAAGAGTTCTTGGCTAGCACTGGAGAAAGAGCAGCCGTCAACCAAACCATGTTCCCTGCAATGGAGACCTTTGAAATCAATGGTAAAGTACTGCTTCCCAGTAATGACATTGCCTGGTGATGTACTTTTTCTGTTGGCAACATAAGAATAGACAAGGTGATAGGAAGCCTAGGTTTGTGCCATAGACTCTCACTAATACATTTCTGGAATGCTTCAATGTGGGATTCATGTAATGTTAGTAACAGATGCTGTATCTTTAGTATACAGTTGGGTGGTTGTTTTTTTTTAGCTTCCCAATAAATTGTATTAAAATATTTACCCTTCGATGAGTTCTAATACTTATCATATGCCCTTCCTTTTTATTAGTCTTATTTTGACACCCAGGTTGTGTGACAAAATGGCAAAGCAACACAAGGGGGATGAAAAATTTCCACAAAATGAAAGCCAAGTGCCACATATTTATTTAATGTAATTCCTTTAAAACTCTTTAAGGTGACTTCCATTATAACTGATGTGTTGATCAGGGAGTGCTTTCTCCAGTTCGCACTGGCTAGGATATGTTCATAGCTTCATAATTAGTTTGTCTTAGATTCAATTAGGGTTTTAAAAATTCAGGCAACTCTGTCATCTTTATTTTTCTCCCTCATCCTTCTACAGGTGGTGCATTTTTTAAGTCTTCTAGAATTTAAAGTCGCCAGTGAGTGTTTTCCACAGGGGACCTCTGATTTCCCGTGCTAGAATATCCTCTAGGACTTGTCTTCCAAGTTGAGGAGTCGTTCCCACTCCTAGTCTTTTCTGGAAGTCGTCTGTTCAGAACAATTGCAGTTCTGTCCCCCAGCCTGATCTGTCCCTCTCACCCAGTATTTGTGCGGGTCACTGGCTGGAATTGAAGGGGGCACAAAGATGCAGGGTTGGGTGTTCTGCCTTTAGGAATTCACAGTGTGATAACAGAATGTGTGCGTGCAAATGACTTTACTAATTGTTGGCTATTCAGAACTTTGGGGAATGCAGCATTCTGGATATATGACTTTTTATGTTACTGAAAGTGTGCAAGCAAAGTCAGCTGATCAAACATATTCAGCACTGGGCACTGCTCTTGGCACTGAGGAAACATACAAGAATAAATGGGGTGTCCTCAGTCATGTCGGTGGTGGCAGGAGGATGGCAGGGTCGGGCCACCTATAAACTATATCTATACAAGCGCAGGACAGATCTATGGACAGATCTAACCTGGTCTGACCTGGAGGTCAGAAGTGAGACCTCTTCTAAAGTTTAAAGAATAAAGGGAATTAGTGAAATAAGATACTGGCTGGGGCAGCAATAGAAGACCACGGGTTTATGCTATATTCATAGGGACTATTTAGAGAAATACAAATAGTTTCATGCGGTGGGGCCAATGTTGAGTGGGGGAAGTTCGGTGGGGATTGAGACTGGGACCAATTAATTTAGACTTTGTCTTGAAGACAATGGGGAGCTTTGAATGTTTGACTTTGGGCTAAGAGGCATTGGTTTGCTGTTGAGATTACTCGCTATCATAGATGTGGAATGAGCTAGAAAGAATAACTCTGAGGGGGGCGCCTGGGTGGCTCAGTCGTTGGGCGTCTGCCTTCGGCTCAGGTCATGATCCCAGGGTCCTGGGATCGAGCCCCGCATCGGGCTCCCTGCTCAGCGAGAAGCCTGCTTCTCCCTCTCCCACTCCCCCTGCTTGTGTTCCCTC